>NC_047142.1:17293008-17622413 GCF_009829125.3 Periophthalmus magnuspinnatus
GAGATACAGAGATGAGAGGGTGGATGGAGACGGAGGGAAAAGAGAGAGTGAAAGTAAGAAGGAGCGAAAGAGAGAGCGGGAAGAAAGGAGGGAAGGAAGGAGTGGGAAAGAGGGGAAGAGAGAGATGGAAGGTGAGATAGAGGGAGATAAAAAAGAAGGGTGAGAGAAAGAGAGGGTAGGAAGGACAGAGAGAGAAGGAGAGTTAGGTTTAGTGTCAACATGCCATAGATAGACATAAAGGATGTTACAACACTGGTGATATTGCATTGTAAAACTTCTCATAAAATTATGGACTGTTGAATTACAATCTCCTGGCTCTAAAATGCATTGGTCTGTAACAGTGGCATAGTAAAGAGGCAGAGAGGGAGCTACATTCTAAGCTCCGTTTCACTGCAGTACACATGACAGAACAAATGTTACCTATTCAAAACTACACAAATTCAGACTGGCATTCTGACTTTGAGGAATTTGAACTATGTTAGACTATTTTGCGGTGCATAGTCTACCTGCAGTAGTGTATCATTGAGTGTTGGGCTATAGTGGACTAAAGAAATTCTTGGTCGACTTAAAAGGTCGTGTGGCAAAAGCTCCCAAAATTACTTATCTGACCCAAACTGCACTCATACTACAACTGAATTCATGCAAAAACAACTATTTATGCAGGTATTTGTATAAAGATAGATTTAACTTGCGTTTAATCAGCATTTTTGCACATACCTAAAAGTACCAAATTTTCAAATATCTCACTCTCAAACTTCTCCTTCCCCTGTTGCCCTATATAGATCCTTAAATAAAACGATTAGTCGATTAATATGAATGTTGATCGACTAAGCCACCATCAACGGATGAATCGATTAAAGGACTACAGCCCTAATTGGTTGTATTGTGTTGTTGTACATACAGGGTTTCCTTTGGGACCGTCATCTCCAGGGGGTCCTCGTCCTCCCGCAGGTCCAGCAGCTCCAGGAGGGCCAGTCTCTCCCTTCTCTCCGATCTCTCCTTTCGAGCCCTGAAACAAACAGCAGGGAAAGTACAAGATTATATATGGAAACACATTAAACTGCTTTTTAAACTCTGGTAATACGTTGTTTCCTCGTCAAAAACGTGCGTAGAGTTGTGCATGTTTAAAGAGGCCATATTATACTATTTTCTTATCTCTGTTATATGGTTTGTTTTGTTTCATTCACACGTTTAACACACAAATCCTGCATATTTATGCTGAGTTCTTCTCTCAAGCAGAATGCACTCTGTTCCACCTTGTGATGTCATGTGATAATACAGGAAGTGCTCCACTGTGTTTTAAACTCCATACAGATGTAGACAGACTACAGGATTGCTCAAACAAACAAAACACAACTCTGGGTATGATTTTGATGAGGAACCAACATTCAAACATGGCTTAACAAGAGTCAATTTCGCAATATATAGGACCTTTAAAATGTTTGAGAACTAAATACCTTTTACAGACATGCGGACCATTGCTTTAGTTGACCAGCAGAGCACAAACAGAGTCCTCGATGCTCTTAGATTCAAAGCACTTTTAAACCCACACTGGAGTTTGTCATTACAGTAAATAGTGCCATCACTGCTCCATCATCTGAGCTGTGCTGATGGTGGGAGCAGAGGAGGCGTGATTCAGCAAGGGACATAATTAGACTGTGCATCGTAAGTCGGACCAATGGAGCAGTGAGTCTCTTTCGACTAACTTTAAAATAGACTACAGTGACAGGCATAAAATCTATATTAAAAGGACAGCGGTGGATAATATAATGAAAGAATCAATCATGTATGTTTTATTTTTTTATGTTTTAAAGAACAATTATTATGCATTACTTGTATTGTTATTGGCTTTTAAATGTGCTCTTGAGTACCTTTGCTTTGTAATTTCATAATTTAGAATAAAAAGAATAATAATGCCTTTAGATCAGTGGGCGAATGCGCTACCAGTTCAATGGGGACCTTATAAATACTGATCTCACGTTGTGGTGATACAAGCCAGTCAAAAGTTTGGACACACCTCATTCAGTGTATTTTTTCTTCATGTTTACTACTTTTCACATTTTATACATATGAGAAGACATCAAATATATGATGCTAGATGCATGGAATTATGTAGTAAAGAAAAAAGTTTTTTTTTTTTAAATGTTAAATTCAAATGCTCAAAGTAGCCACCCTTTGTTTTGCTGCATAAACCTTGCCCTTCGCTCAATTGTCTTCATAATGATGTCTCCTGAAATGGCTTTCACTTCAAAACGACACAAGCAAAGCAACTTGTTTTTAAAAACAAGTTTTGAGTTAGTTTGAGTTATTTTTGTTTGCTACAGTCCATATGTGTTCATTCATACTTTTGATGCCTTCAGAGAGAATCTGCTATGTATAATCATAATCATGGAAATGAAGAAGAAACATTAATAAAAAAATGTGTCCAAATGTCTGACTGGTAGTGTAAGAATAGGACAATAAATGGCTTATGTTTTAAATTTGTAATAGATATGGTATGAATAACTTACTCAAAAACCTTTAAAAAGCCTTACTTTGGTGAACATAAAAATTACAATTTTAGATCAAATTAATAAATATTTTGGCTGGGCTATTTTTATCTTGTAGTTAGTCCTACTTAAATTATCAATCACATTATGGTGGAACATAGTATGTACATATCCTTCAATCGCACCATAAAAATCAGATAATTAAAAATGCCCATTAGGAACATTAGAGAAACATGAGGCATGGACTGCAGGGACACGCTGTGTTCATTCATGTAACAGCTGATGCATACAAAATACCATTTACAGTGTTTACACTCACAGAACAAAATGAACCAGTACTTACTCCAATACCGGTCTCTCCAGGGGAACCAGGGTTGCCAGATTCTCCTGTCTCTCCCTGTAGAATCACAATAGACAATAGAATCTTAACAATATGCAATTTACAGAAGATTGCTGTGGTAAATCAGTAATCTTGGACACTAATGTTTAAACAAGAAAACAACAATAATTTAACTGAACTGAAAATAAAGCAGGATTTATAGTATTCCAACATACAAAGTAGTTGAAACTGGCACCTGACAGGTAGATCGAAGATCAAGGAAAAACACATACTTTTGTGCAATGTAGAGTTGTCCGAAAATCTAATAATGTATCAATTATGTTACAAATTAATTAATTTACGTATAGTGAAAACACTAGTGCAATCTCTATATTTTGGATGAACAGTTTTATCCAATTAAATGACACGTATTCAAAAACAAACATGAAAGTCCATCATTTCTACTATAATGTGTTTATTTTAGCTAATATATCTTTCAAAAGCTCTTCCAGAAAAAGCTGCTGAAGTAAAGTTGAATTTACCTTTTCTCCAACAGCTCCGGGTGAGCCCACACCACCAGGAGGGCCTTGGGCTCCCTGTGAGGGAAACACAGTGAGTTTATTAGTGCTGACAGAATAAAAATATGAACGCATTTGTTGAATTGTTGATAAGTTGAAGTCTGGAGGTGAAATCTAAAATAAAAACCGTTACTTACAGTGGCTCCGCTGGGACCCTGAGGACCTCTGGGACCGGGGGGACCAGCTCGACCCTGTGCAGAAATAATAATATTCAGTCAAAACAAAGTTAAATGAACAAAAATATTATTGGTTATAATACCAAACAACAAACGAACAAAAATTACCTAAACTAATATCGAAACTAGAAACTGATTTGAGCAAGAATTGATTCTAAAAAAAGTCAGACTCACAGGACAGAAATGAAACTTTCCTGAACAGCTTTAGAATGATCCTGAGCTGTATCAGATCAAGTATAAGACACATAGACTAGTATACACCCACGGACCACTATGGAACCTACCTGGACCACTGAGGGATTCTTTCTAATATTAAAGAAAGTACTATGATTTAATGTTGAAAATGCCATTCTATTGTCTATTGTCAGTGTTTTTTAGTATAATCATGGTATTGGAATTGGTCTATTCCTTACTATCACACTATTGTAAACTACAGTATTGATCTAAAACTGCTTCTTAATAGAAAAAGATCCATCAAATTTGACAAGTTCTTGCAAACTTCGTATTAAAATGCCATTACAATTTACAGACTATGAAACAAAACAAAGAACTTAAAGAAATAAAAAAAGATCTTAAATATCCAATCAAACCAAACCAACTTGCTACATAATTAGTACTCACCATTGATCCCACATCTCCATTTTCTCCTTTCTCACCAGGAGGGCCGGGCAAACCCTGTGGACAGAAACAAGACCACATTTAAAATCCAGGTATCCATAGACCATAGACCAAATACATTTCTGCTTCTCATTAACGCTGCTTATGGATGATGTTTGTTGAACAGTGAGCTTTGGCGCGCATTAATAACTCCAACAGCTTTGAAAGTAAACACACAATTAGTCAAAAGGGACACCTATTGTAATTAAAGGCTATGGGAGGCTTGACTATAATCAGCCTGGTTAAATTACATAGTGTGGGTGCCATCCATCTACGTCCATGTGTGAAAGTGGGAACAACACCAATTGCATATTACACTATTCGGAGATTCAATCATGCCTGACGAAAAACTATTGCAAGTTTACCTGGCTGGGAAATTACGGCGCCCTCAAATGGCTATTATATGGGTGAAATTACACATATGATTTGTTTTGTTTGTCCCATACGAGAGGTGTTTCAATCATAACATGGGCAGAAGACAGCGAGGTAATGATAAGTTACTATAAACTCATATGACACCTGTATTTGTCAACGTGGAGGCATATGTGCACCTTTGGATTGTCTAGGTGATTTAAGGCAGCGCGGTAATAGCGTGGAAAGCTAATTTGTATTATGATGGGGGGCTTAGTCAGTGTAATAAAGCATACGTCAACAATGGGAAATAAATAATGGTATTTTCTGGTGCAATGACGAATGGGAATTTGAATTTATATATTGTACATGTTAGGGCTGGCATTATGAGGCAAAAAAAATTAAATGAATAAAAATAAATAAATAAATAATAATAATAGTTGGAGAAAAGTTTTTAATTTCTCTTTATTATGTGTGATTTATAATGTAGGGCTACACACGTTTGATCAGAAAAATGGTAAATTGGCAGTTAAAGCTACCATTTGTAATTGGATTGGCTGAGGGGAGGGGTTAGCAGGTTTCACTTACATATGGTAGCTTTAATTCTTGGTTCTTATCATTGATATATAGCAATAGATTTTGTGTGGAATATGGCGCCTTAATAATTGATATATTCACTTCAAAAGCTGCAATAAATACGATGTTTCACCATTGTTGCAACATAAACCTGTGGAAAATTACTTATTATTTTTGAGATTTATGCAAATTTCAAATTCACATTTTTTTGTTCTTTATAGCTGGCGGTCAAACTGGTACGAATAATTATTTTTTAATATAACATTTAGAATTCGTTGCAAATTGCCATAGAAATGTGCACTGATTTGGAAACTGTATGCATACCATTACATTTAAGTATGCATAATTGATATATTGCTTTATACATGGATTAAAATAGGTCCCACTTGAGTTGATTTTCAGTATAAATTGCATATCTTTGTTCTACATCATTGAGCTGAAAAGAGGAAGGAAGAAGCTTCTTCTTCTTTAGTGAATACAGAAATACTGACACACTATACGCTATCTTTAGTCAATTATCCCCAAGTGAAAGAGGACGAAATGAAAGCCCCCCGCTGGTCAATAGGCCCAGATAACATTGTTATTAAGTGGAATTGACTTTTAATTGGCCATAATGCACTCCATCTCAAGTCTTTTAATTATGTTTAGCTAAGCCGTCCTTCAATACATGGCATAGGCTGTGCGCGCTCAGCTCCTCAATGCAATTATCGGGAGCTTCAGTGATTTCTGACCACGGGGACAGAATTTGAACAACATCCTTCCTCTATAGGACTGTACTATAAAAGTCTGGCTGAGTGAATTGGTTTCTGTTAAAATTTGGCAACAGACATGGTCATTTGATAATTGGCTGTCTACTGCAATTTGGTAGTTTCACTAGTAGTAGTAAGTAATGTATGTAGAAATATTAATTAGTGCTGTTTTCATTTGTATTGGAATACTTTTAATGTCCTACACTATGCAAAAGCGGACTCATGTGCGGACTTTTAGGCAAGTTATAAAGCTGTTACTTCCTCAAAAATATACCTGGAGTTGTGTTTTGTTTCATTCACACATGTTTCAGTAACCCTGGATTATTAGGTTCTCTGCATCCCCAAAACTCAAAATGCTGTTTCACCTTGTGAATTCATTTAGTGGTAGTTTTAAGGTTCAGCTATTTAAGCTTCAGCTTTAACCTTCAATAATCCTTAAGTTGTTGCTATTATATGTGGTTATTTTTATTTTATTCTTTTGTTTAGATGCACTGAGGAGTGAAGCGGTTTCAATGAGGCTTAAACAATAGCTGTAACTTCAAAGTTGGGCAAATCCCGGGCAGAAATGACCAAAAAAGTCTTCCAGTGTATGAGGTTTTAAAGAGGAACATTTGCTGTATTACCACTCTGACATCACAAGGAGGAACTTTGTAAATTTGTATGTTAAACATGTGTGAATGAAACAAAACACAATGCTGGATATGTTTGTAATGAGGAAACAACATAATAACATAGATCAAAAATAGTGCATATAGTCCTTTCAAATATAGCATTGGAAAGCCACAAACTCACAATCACACTTTTTTTTTTGCAAATTATGTAGTCTCTCAAACAGGAAATTCATACTTGAGCTGAGATGTATAATATTTGAAGTTGTCCCCTATTGTAAGATGAAGGTTCTTAAAAATACACATTATTATGATCAGCATAACAAAGGTTTTACTGAAACCAATGTTGTAATTCTCTATTCTCTAATGCTTATGTTATAATGAAACAAAGACCAATAGAATAATCTCCCCAGTAATTTCCAATATACTATTATTTGGTATCAAAACAATAATACAGAAGTTTCAAAATATTACACTAATATAAATGCCAGTGAATATTTGCCTGTTAATAAAAGAACAATTCACAAATGCTGAACATGATAATTTCTATTAGTGATTAAACCCAAGAACTTCACATGTTACAACAACTGCATTTTAACAATATTCATTTTAGCTGCCCCCGTCTGTATTAAATATTATTGGTCTTTAGAAAGTGGTGATGTCATCTGAAACCCAGCAACTGCTTCTATTGTGAATCAATTGAGTCGGATATAAACTAATTATCCAAATGTACTTATAAACTAACATATTAAACTGAAAATGGATTTGTCTTGTATCATGGAAACTTTTAACCAAAATTATGAATACAGCCAAAGCCACAAAGCCAAGTTGTGCTCATAGTGGAGGGTATTTATCCGGTAGAAGGCATATTCAAAATTCATGTAATGGCTGGCACAGCAGTAGATTTAGGGTGTGGGTCTCTGCAGGGTGGTAGCTTACTGCATAATAATGAAATACGGGTGAAAACATAAGCCCAGATGACATTATAAACTGTTCTGAATATAAAAATGAGAAAAATGCGATATATTTTGAGCCCAGTGTGGTAAAATCCTTAGGGGGAGAGAGCCCATTGCCTGGAGCTGTACAAAGTGTGGTTAAAAGCTAAGACTGTGTTAATAAATCATATGGGTTTGATGAAGAAGGAAATGAATAAGGATACAAGTTTAGTTAGTACATACTATGATATTGTGAGATTTTTCCATATGTTTACATTTATATTGACCTGAATTGCACAATATATTAATTATGTCAAAAACTTATGTTGTCTCATTATAGCCCTAGTACGTATCAAAATGGTTGCAGCTATAGTGCATGTATCTTTCAATTCAATTCAATTCAGTAGGCTAGTGTTACTTAAATTTGTTTTAATTCATAAAACATTTTGAAATTACCAGATGTTGAGGTGAGTAATTATTATAATTTTTCACTACAAGGCTGATACTGAGCTGTACCACTCATGAGCAACATCAGAGCCTCGTTACAAAACATTACCACGTGTAGCAATGTTTTATTATTATTAACCTTAACGATGAAATGACGGTGAAATGAGCATACAAGCTAGCGACCACGTAGGCTAATAAACATGACAATTAAAATAACATTTCGCAAGAGGTTTATATTGTTAAACTTACTTGCAGTCCGATGGGTCCAGGAAGTCCAGGGAACCCTCTTGGTCCTTCGTCTCCTTTCTGTCCAAACATCCCCTGCTGTCCCCGGGGTCCCGCCTCACCGTCGCTGCCCTGTTGGAGGTCAGAGGTATTACAGTTCAAATATGTTCAGCGTAACACCAATTAACCTGAAGCCTTAAGAAATCATGACCATAAACTACACATGTGGACTTTGTGTGATGGGATTTCCCTCTTAATCCTTGTCAAGGTTATGGAGGAGACCCAATACAACCAGCAGGGGGCAGAGCACAGCCAAGGTTGGACAGTGTAGAGGTACTTTTCAAGGTTGAGTTAGCATTTTTTTTGCAAATTTTCTTGCTTTGATGAAGTGTTGCTAGGATACTAAAATTTTAAACTCAATTATTCGATACTTGACAACCCTACTTTGACGAAAACCATTGGGCAGTGTGATTAATACAGTAATTTCTTTCAGAATTTTGATTTCCTGGTATGAGACTGTTTTATAATCTCTAAAATTACTGTAGGTATATTTGATTTATTTGCTTTTTCTTTCTTTACATATTTTTAAATAAGATGCCCTACGTGTTATAGAATGCTACACATCAGTGGACCAATAAGAATGTAAAGGCACAAAATGGTGGCCATGGTGACTAAAAAAATTAAAGGTAACTTTTTCTGAGTCTGCCACCTACTTTTCACCACAGAGATATTTTTGTTTTGCCGGTATTGCATGAAATGTATTTATCTCCATGGAAAACAGGTGAAGCTAAGTCCAAGTTACAGGTCAGATCTGTAGAGAGTCAACCCCGCACACAGTAAGAATCCATCAAGGTATTTTTGAGGAATAAAAAATTTATAAACGCAAGATAGATAAGTTTAATGCCTTGCAGTTTAGCCAAAGCAACGACATCTCCATGATAGGGCTGATCCTTCACCACAAAGGTTTTAGTGCACCGTTAAAATGGCATGAATTTAAACACCTACTCTCTGTCCACATCACCATTTACTACTACTAAACTGGGCAGTAATAGGAGGACTAAAGGGAGAGTGAGAAGGGAGGATGGGCAGGATCTGGACATATGAGGAACAGTGTGGTTGGTCTAACAGGTATCCACACTTCAAACTCCGCCCCTGCAGCCAGATGTTTGTAATCAGATACACCTGGTTGTAATCAGGGCAGTCTTTTGTGATGTCACCAACTACTAAACATTATTGAGGCCACTGAAGGCAAAACAAATGTAGATTTAGGGTGTTTTTGATCAGAAAGCTGCAAATCTACCTAGTCTGCACTAAAGTTAAAGCTAAGAACAGCAGATACTGATATTAAAGCCTCATATACACAGTTAAACAGTGACAAAAAAGGGGATTGAGTGTTTAGTTCTACTTTAAAAATACTTGGGTAGTTTTGAGTACTTTTTGACACAACAGAAGTATTGTAATAGTGAAATGTGATTGTAAAGTTATTGTGAGTTGCACTGTTGATTACTGAACATGAACTACAAATCTACATACCAAATAAAACTAGTATTTATTGTATGAAAGTGTGAAAAGTGCTCCTTCTTTTCCCTGGTTCACCTCTAATAATTTCCCCTTATACTCGTCTGCATTCAGCCTGGTGCCAGAGGCTGCCTCTCGTCCCAGGACTCGGGCTGGGGGAGACTTTGAAGTGCTGACACGCGTTTGAACTGAGGAGCGCACAGTTTGTCAGCACTTCTGTGGCGTCTACCCTCCGTCTACCCCCCTCCACCCTCCTCTTCCTCCCTTACCCCCCACCCCTCTTTGTCCAACCCCCTCCCTCTCCCTTCTTCATCTACCGCCCCATCTCCCACTCTCCCTCCACCTCCCTTTATGCCACTCTCTCCCTCCTTCATCGAACCCCCCTCCCTCCCTTCTTCTCCCCTTTCGTCTACCGCCCCTCTCCCCCTTTCTCTTTCCACCTCCCTCTATCTCCCTCTCATCCTTATCTCTCTCCCTCCTTCATCTAACCCCCCTCCCTCCCTCTCCCATTTTGTCTAGCACCCCTCTCCCCCTTTCTCTTTCCACCTCCCTCCATCCTGATCTCTCCCTCCTTCATCTAAACCCCCCTCCCTCCCTCTCCCCTTTCGTCTACCGCCCCCTCCCCCTTTCTCTTTCCACCTCCCTCTATCCCCCTCTCATTCTCATCTCTCTCCCTCCTTCATCTAATCCCCCTCCCTCCCTCTCCCATTTTGTCTAGCACCCCTCTCCCCCTTTCTCTTTCCACCTCCCTCCATCCCGATCTCTCCCTCCTTCATCTAAACCCCCCTCCCTCCCTCTCCCCTTTCGTCTACCGCCCCCTCCCCCTTTCTCTTTCCACCTCCCTCTATCCCGCTCTCATCCTTGTCTCTCTCCCTCCTTCATCTAACCCCCCCTCCCTCCCACTCTCCCTCTACCCCCCTTTTTTAACCCCATTCTCTCTCGCCCTCCCTCCACCCACCCCCATATCTCTCCCTCTTCATCTAACCCTCCTCTCTTCCTCTCCCCCTCGCTCTCTCTGTCTGTCCGTCTCCCATCTTCATCTAACACCACCCTCTCTCCTCTTCCCCGTTTCGTCTAACCCCCATTCTCTTTCTCCTTTTCTCTCTCCCCTTTAACTCAACCCCCTTTCTCTCCCTCTGTCTCCCGCCTCCTTCTAACCTCCTTCTGCCTCTCCCCCCCTCTTTCCTCCCCTCTCTCCCCTTCAGTCCCCTCCCTATATCCACCGCCTACAACTTCAACCATGAAATCAACATCTTTCACCTATACGCTTCGCTTCACAGCCCAAGAGAAGTAAAGTACTGAGGGACAGATCCCATAGGGGAGAATTGGTTGGGTGATTGGCTGGTACACTGCGCTCTTAGGTCCTGTGCTGTCACTGCAAAAACGAATATCTACAAAATTAAGCTAAAGGTGCGCTATGCACGTTTTCTGGTGGAGGGTCTGCCATATGCTTGTCTCCATGGAGATGTTAGTGCTTTGCCTGGAATATTCAGTGGTATTTAATGTATCTTTCTCCTTGGTAGATGATATGCAGATGAGTTCACAGAGCAATAAAACTAAATGTAATGTAATCCCACAGTCGTCCAGGTATGATTCATAGTAAAAGAAAAATTAAAATCTGTCAACTGGACAAAAAGTTTTTGAGTGAAGACTTTTTCTGCTCATTCTTCAGTTCTGGTCAGATTGCTGGTGGATACTGCCTTTTATCTGTCTGAAGGGACGAGCTAACACTACACTGAAACTAACACACCTATTTGTTTTACCGTTTCTGTTTGTAGGTTAGGTCTAATGAGTGTGAACTGCGCCTGAGTCATATTTAGCATAATCATTCAGGTCCCTAATGGGTGCTCTCACAGCTATTAGCATACTAGCTAGTCCTATTGTAAACTAAATCAATTTTTTCTGTAATCTTTTTTTTTTTTTTAAGCTAGCTATGTGCTTTATAGTCAAAAATTCCTAAATCTAAGTTTGTGCTGCCTTCAGTGGCCTTTGCTATTTCCAGTAGTTGGTGACATCACACAAGACTGCCCATTACAGCCAGATGTTTCTGATTACCAATACCTGTTCTTACACCTATAGACCCGCCCCTCCTCTTCTCTCACTCTCTTCTTTAGTCCACAGGTACTGCCCAGTTTTTCAGATGGAAATGTGGTTGTGGTTTAGTTTAGGCGTCTAGTCCCACTTTTAATCCAGACAAAGTAATGATATCACCTCAGTGACAAATGTTATGAGGCACCTTTAAAATGTCTTGAATGAAAACATTTTATTTGAATAGTTTTGACTATGATAATCTAATAATATGATCATTTTCAATTTCCCATTTGCTTTGATATTGAGTTTTTATGGGATAAAACTGCGAATGAATAAAAAACAAATCTACTGAAATCCAAATTCAATATTCTGTATTCAAGACATTTCGTCACACCTAGATATTTCTTTTAGAGTTTAAAGCTATCTCTACTTGTACAGTGTCTCCAGATGTATGTGCAAAACTGTGGGTGGGTTCCTTTCAAACATATACATTCAGACATATTGGACAGGCCATTAATAACACATTTTAATTATTCCTTCTTAAACTCAGTGCATGTGATAATTCCCCAGTAATAGCCTGCAGACTGATGGTGCCTTTGTAAACGCCCGCCTCTTTAAAGATCTTTTAGCTTTAGCCGCAGAGATGAATGCAGAGCTCATTACACTTTAGCTAAAAGACTTATTGGGCCATTAGCTCCTTTTCCAATACAAAACACACAAACATTTCCTACAGACTGGGAGGTGGGGCAGGAGTGAGAACTCTAAATTGAGAAATGTAATAATGATGGCAATAAACAGGGCTATGTGTGTCAAAATGTCACTGTGGGGCGTTAGCACAAGTTAAAGAATAATAACTCCAGGTAGGTGATATTGTCAACAAGATGACATTTAAAGGGCCCATGTTACCCTATTTTCTGATCTGTTATAATGTTGTTTCCTCATTAAAAACATACCTGGAGGTGTGTTTTGTTTCATTCACACATGTTTAACACACAAATCCTGCATATTCAGATTGACACACTCTGTTCCACTCTGTGATGGAATGTGACAATACAAGAACTGCTCCACTATATTTTTAAACTCTATTTATCGTCACTAGAATCATTTGGATAATTTCAGCCCTGTTTGTGTGTAGACTCTGCACACCTGACTGGGTGACAGGTGCGTTGGAGGAGAGGCACTTGACTGAAAGGTTAAGAAGACTCCCGCACTCTGTCTCACTCTTGCCTCACTTTTATTAACACAACATTTCGGTCTCTCTGACCTTCCTCAGGTAGATAATTTCAGCTCTGGAATTTCCAATCTATACTAAACAAAAGGTAAACTGTAGCAGTTAACTTGAAAACTACTGCATCATGACATCACAAGGTGGAAAAGAGACTATTACACCAGGATTGCTCAAACGTGTGTGAATGAAACAAAACACAACTTGGGTGTGTTTTTGATGAGGTAGCAGCATTACCACATGGTTTAAAGCTTACAAGAATCCATTTTGTGTAATATGGGACCTTTAAAGTGAAACTAAACACTAATTCCACATTTTTAACTAATAAATTACACAGTGTTTTAATAGTATTGTCTGTGGTTTCAGGTCATCTTTTGGGCAAACTTATCACAAACTACATTTTCAGCTTTCTGGTCAAAAACATCAAAATCTAAAGTAGTGTGTGCTGGCTCCAATTTCCACTGCAATTCCAAGTACTACATGACCTCACACAGGACTACCCTGGTTACAGCCAGATGTTTCTGATTACAAGCAAGGAAAAAAATACAGGTCAGATTTGTGTAGAGGCGACCCATCTGATAGAATACATGTTTTTCTGACTACTTTTTAAAACAACATATACCTAAATAAATGCAAGATAGATAAATTGAATGCCATACTTAGGAATATTCCTGGCAAAGCAATAAAATCTCCATGGAGACAAGCAGATGACAGACCCCTTTCAGCAGTGGGCCTTTAAATTGTGTAGTTGAATTTACTGTTTAGTGTATTTTGTATCCAGCAACAATATGGCACTCTGCCCAAGACGCATTTCTTCTCAAGGACAATTACATTTTGATCAAAGTTTTTGCATATTTCTGATGGATTGCAAAATACATCTAATTTTAATTATTGGTATTAAAAAAAGAAAAGGAGATTAAAAAAAAAACAAACACATCCAGATATCAACTTTTATTGATATTTTGCTCCCTGAACACAAGACGCTACAAAACAAATGTTAAATAATTTGCAATGCCGCCTGGGTGTGCTGCGACCTGCTTAGGGCTAATAAATCTCAACCTAGCTTCCTCTAGGCTCCTTCAAGCGCTAACTATGCTAACGTTTTGCTCCATGGATTGCTAGGCTCTGATAATTTAGTGCGATGAGTTGCTAGCTGCCGCAGGCTCTGAGCTATTGTAGAAACAGGACTTTTACTGTAGTGGTAATGAGGAAAGGATGGAGGAGAGGAGAGAGAGAGGGGCATACAAGGTGATATTTTAGCTTGTTACTGAGGTGAAAAGGTGTTACTAAAAGCAGCAGGGTTGTCAGAAATATCGATAATCAGATACTACTCAATACTACAACTGGTATCGATTCTAAATACTCATTTAAGCAGGTATCAATACTAAAAAAAAAATCACACTCACAGGACAGAAATGAACCATTCCTGAATAGTTTTAGAATGATCTTGAGCTGTATTAGTACAAGTATAAGACCACATAGACCAGTATACAGCCATGGACCACTATGGAACCTACCTCAATGGGATTATATGGATATAAAAGAAAATACTGTCATTTATTGTCTATTGTCTAAATAAAGAGAATTTTTCATTCTCATCGTAGTATTGGAACTGGTATTGAGTACCGAGTCAATTCCTTTAGTAAATTTTAGTATCGTGACACTAGATTCAAAACCGATTCTGATACCACAATAATTTCTTTAGACAATAGAAAATGATTTTCAACATTACATGGTCGTGCTTTCTTTTATTTTACCATGTGGCCTTATATCTGTGTAATCACTTAGTCGCCCAGGTAGGTTCCATAGTGGTCCAAGGGGGTATGCTAAAGCTATTCAGAAAAGGTTCATTTCTGTCCTGTGAATGTGACTTTTTTAGTATTGCTACTTGCTCAAATGTATTTCTAGTTTTGATACTTGTTTTAGTATTTGATTTTCGATACTTTTGACAAACCCATTCTACAGTTTCCATTCATTATCGTTTCATCTTTGTAGTAGCTGAAAGTGAAATATACATATTTAAAAAAAGTAATATTTTGCAAAAGGAATACTATGTAACATTTCATGCTGGAGTTGCCAGCTGCTTGTCTCTATGGAGATGTATTTGCTTTGCCTGGAATGAACATTAAACATATCCATCTTGCATTTATTCAGTTACAGGTGATTATCAGCAATACTTTGAAAAACATGTATTCTTATTCTTAGCATCGTCACCTCTCCACAGATCTGACCTGTAAGTTAGCCTAGAGATGTCCCTTGCTTGTCTCCAAATTAAATGCCATACTGGGGAACATTCAAGGTAAAGCAATAATATCTCCAGTCCAGTTTCGCTCAGAGGTCTCCAACTTCGTGACACACTGTGGCTATTGTCCAAATAAACTATTTATGTACACACTAAGCACTCATTTATTATATGCTCATTATCAGCCAAAAGCTTGTACACAGCGTTAAAATGTCAAATCAATGTATTTATTTAACATTCAAAACACAACAGCGAACAGCTAAACCTACTTCTACTATTAGCATAAAAGCCCAACTCCATTGTTCTGGCCCATTATGACTGGGACTATGATTAAGAGCAATACAAAACACTACAATTTGGATAAAATAGACTCAAAATGCTATTAAATATTGTTCTTATTTTTCTAAAATTGGGGGTCGCCATTTGAAGAGTAGCAGGTGTTCCCATTCATTTCTATAAGGAAGCTTTTCCACTATTAGTATAAAAGGCTAAATGCATTGTTTGGATCCATTAGGCTGGACCAGGGGCTGTCATTAAAAGCATAAAACATTGTTGCTTGTTTCGCATTGAAAAGGATATAACTTTTTAGCAAAAAACAACAACAAAAAAACTAAATGAATGAATGAACTAACAAACAAACTAAATAATAAATAAAATTAAATACAATTTAAAACAGACTTAAGTAAAAGCATATTTCGTTTTGGTTGTGCACTGATAAAGAGGCATCTTTACTGTATCTTTACTTGCGTCTCCACAAATCTGACTCTTATGACTCTTATTTGGCCTGGAGGAGGGCATCCTCCTGCTTGTTTCCATGGAAATGTTGTGGCTATGTGCCACCTCCAGACAGTTACATACTGTACCTTTAAATACATTTAAAATAGGAATGTGCTAGCCAATTTTGTGTGAAAATTGGATTAAGATAATGAGCAAATCCCTTTGCTAATCTAAAACTAAAACAGCAACAATGAAATGAGCTTTTTTTCTATTAATTACTTAAAATCTGAGACAGTACTTACAGCGGGACCAGGAGCTCCGATCACACCCTGAAGACCTCCAGGACCTGGGGGACCCTGCAACAGATAAAACCATGCAATTCGTTTTTTGAATGGAAATATATATTCATTTTGCTACTCTTGTGTAAGTTATGCTTATTATTATTATGAAAGCTGATACAGTACAGTTTCCTACCTAAAACAATTAATTTCAAATAACCATATAGATGTAAATACTGGGAAGAGTAGTTTTTATTTTTTTCAATCAAACCACAGTTGGATGAGAAACATGTAGAAACAACTGTCCATGACTATGCCAGTTGTATCTATTACTATGCAGTATTAGGTGAAAGAAGGGACTAAATGGGATGGGGCGAACAGTTAAAACTATTCAAAATTGGGTACAGTGCCTTTTAGTTTGGGGATTTTTTTTTGAAACTATTATAGATGCACAGCACATACCAGTGCTGAAGATAGGATTTCATAGACAGCCGAATAACTTAAGTCATTCTCATAACACTGTAATTTATTCAGTTAATATTTATCACGTACCTCACCACATAAAGCCGGCTCATTTTAAACTCAATGACTCATACAAAAAACATTAAGTGCAATTCAAAACAATGACTCACGCTTTCACCCTTGTCTCCTTTGCTTCCCTTCTGCCCGGGTCCGCCAACTTCACCCTGAAAACAACACAACAAAAGATTAGTCAGCCATATCGTAATGAAATGAATGAAACTACATGGTAGTGGGGAGGAGGCTTTCTTAGTCAGCATTTGTCATCAAAGTTACAGACAGACAAATTGGAAAGAATATTAAAGAAACTGTATGTAACCTACGCTCTTTGTATACATTTTCTCATTCTCAGTATATGTACAGGTCCTGCCTCATGTAAAAGCTCAGAACCTCCAGAATTCACTCACTGAGCTACAGAGGCTCCACTAGCACTGATTAATGACTGGCTGCAGGCACTGGGGTTTAGGTAGTGACAATCAGATCAGAGAGAGACATTTTAATTTTAAAGCAATTGGATTTCAGCATTGAAACTAGTAAACCAAATGAGAAACTGATGTGGGATGCATTCTGTTTTCTGACTGAATAATCATCATGAGAATCAAAACTAAATTATAACAGAAAAAACTAGGCCATCATGTCCAGTATTTTTGTAATTGACAAGAAAACAGCATTACTGTTTGTCATTAAAAAGTGATATTTGATTTTAATATGTCTGGAGCTAGGTTTATAATCAAGAGTACCTTAGCTGGGGGATTAGTCAAATGAATATTATGCCAACATGCAAACTCCACACTGAAAAGCACCACCCAGTTAGGGTTCAAACTTGGGAGGTTGGAATGCTGACGACTCAGCCTTCATGTTACTGGATCAAGAAGGAAACGTGATGGTGAGTGCGTTTTTAATGCTAGTTTTGATATTAATATGAAATCTGCACATCATGAAATTGTTGACTGCATATTAGGGCTGTCAAAATATCAAAAGTCAGGTACGATTACTGTGTACGATTACTACGATTACTTTGTTACTAGATACTCATTTGAGCAAATACTGATGCTGAAAAAGTCATGTTCACATGACAGAAATGAACCTTTCCTGAGTAGCTTTAGAATGATGAGTCATATCAAATCAAGTACAAGACCACACAGACTAGTATATACGCCCATGGACCACTGTGGAATCTACATAGACAACTGAGCAATTATGCAAGAGTTTTAGAAAATAAAAATAACAAATGGATATCTTTAGATACCATCAGTCACGGTTCATTTCAGCTCATGTCTTTTGGTCAATATCTTTAAGTGTCGGTTGTACCTGTTCAGAGCAGTAAATATTTCCACACAGATCCTAATTAGATTGGACCTGGGAAAGGCCCTTTTTGCAATTAATTTATTGGCTCCTGTCTGGACATGCTGCCAGTGTGATTGACGAAATGCCTCAGGAAAGAGACGTGACCAGGGTTGTAAACCTGGAGTTTTTAAATTAAGTATTATATGAGGTTACTAATTGTAAGGGCTGCATACACTATCTGCTGGCGACTCAACAGGCTCCTGTTTGTATGTTATCTTTGAATATATTTTATTTGTACTAGGGTTGTCAAAAGTATCAACAATTAGATCCTAAAAATAGAATTTCATTTGAGCAAGTATTGATACTAAAAGATTTAAAGAACAGAAATGAACCTTTCCTGAATAGCTTTAAAATGATCTTGAGCTGTATCAGAACAAATACAAAGACTAGTATACACCCATGGACCACTATGAAACCTACCTGGAGGGATTACATAAACATAAGCTCACATGGCAATATGAAAGAAAGTATTATCATTTAATGTTGAAAACCAAATACTACATTCTGCTGTTGAATTCAAGTTTGAAATTTAAAATATAGTGACAACACAAAAATTTTCAACTGACTGGGGACTAAAAACATCTAGTGTTTAGAGGTAATTGGCCATTTGAAACAGTTTTAATTTCATTGAATAAAATATTAGGTAATAAACATAATATTTTATCAATATCATATTTTTGCCGACTAAAAGTTAAGGCAAGGCAAGTTTATTTGTACAGCACAATTTGTACACAAAGTAATTCTAAATGCTTTACAGTATAAGAAAGACATTAAAATCCCAATACAACAAATCAAAACTTGAATAATCATAAACAATCATCATAAAATTTATGTTAAAGGAGAAAAGTGCAGAATAACCTTTCAGTCATATGCACAGCTAAACAGAACTGTTTTGAGCCTGGATTTAAACATTGTCAAAGTAGAGGCCTGTCTCACATCTTCAGGAAGATTGTTCCAGGTTTTAGCTTCATAAAACTGTAATGCTGATTCTCCATGTTTAGTCCTGACTCTGGCACCAGCAGGAGGCTGGTCCCTGAAGTCCTTAGAGTGTGAGATGGTTCATATGGCACTAACATGTGCATGATGTACTTCGGTGGTAGGCCATGGAGAGACTTGACACAAGCAGAGCTGCTTTAAAATCTATTCTCTGAGCCACAGGAGCCAGAGACCTGAGCACAGGACGCATGTGTGAATTACATCCTAGTTCAGTCAGGGCTTGAGCAGCAGCGTTCTGGATGTACTGCAGCTGTCTTGACGCACATTTGGAGAGGCCAGTGAGCAGGCTGTTGCAGTAGTCTAAAACTACTTACACTAGCTTGAAGACAGCCATGTTTGTCTATGATCAACTACACTAGTTTTTAGTATTTGACCCATGTAATAATAACATATGAAGAATGCAACTGAAATAAAAAGAGTTTCCTGCATATTTTAATTGTTATTGTAATATTATATTTATATTTATGTATTTATTTATTACGTTTGTGATAAGTAACAAAGACTAATTAAATAAAATAAAATTAGCTAAAAAAAATAAAATAAAAAATAGAAGAACACACTATTATATTAAGGCTCAAACTATATTATTGACAAAACAAGTAAGTAAGTTGATTAGCAGAAGTAGCTATGATAAAATCAGGCAAGTTAAGAATATGTTTTAACTATATCATCCAGAGCTATGTACTGTATGTTATTCTTAAAAACCTGTCCAGAACTTCTCACCCTTGACACTTGGGGTACTTGGTTGTCTTAAGCTGATTCACTGGTGAGTATGATGGACTCTATGGGGTTTCTCACCTGGTCCGTTTGATCCAGTCTTTCCCTTTGGTCTGAGCTAAAAATATGAGTGTGAACGCCCCAGCTTGGCGCCGACAGCTCCACTTTGGTGCCAAGAAGAAAGTTGTGGAAGAACAAACTAAACTAAAACAAGTTATGGTCCTCTCATGGTGATGAAAGACCCTTTGAATTTATGGTTTTAAGATTAATACAGTAAGTTTGGCTCAATTACTAACAGAATCTTTAGATCTTCTCTTTCATCAACTCTTTCATAGTCACAAACATTGGAGCTTTTTAAAGACATAAATTGACAAATATTATCTTTAAAAATTATAAATACTGTAGCTACATGGCCATACTGTATTTATAATGTAATATATTGTAAACATTTTGTCTCCGTACAGATACTAGTTATTTATGAAAATGACCTCACCAGAGTGCTTACACATAAATGTGTTTATGTCTCGTAATTTATGTCTGTAACTTTTATTTTATGGGATTAGGACACACCAGCACTACATACTGTGGGTGATATGGTTTTACCTTGTCTCCGTCCTCTCCAGGGGGACCTTGAGGACCTCCTGGACCGGGCAGACCCACTGGACCCTGGATACCGTCTCTGCCAGCGGGACCCATTGGACCCTTCTCTCCCTGGACACAGCATTAGGCAAAGCAAAGTTATTTCTAATACACATGTCATACACTACAGTAATTCTGAGAGGATAAATAGAGAAAAAAGTTTAGGGCTGAGTGTAAAAAAGACATATTGTTCATTTTTGATTTTGTTCAATGTAAATCATAATACTGATATAAAACAGCTTAATAATACAAATAGAACCTATGATTTCGTGCTTAAAACTTCAGAGCTGACAGACCCTGCCTCTTCATGGAGGCATTTTGCTGCAAGTTGTTGTTGTTTACATGTTTTTATTGCTGAAAAATGTCTATATAACATTTTAGAACCCCACACTGGAAGTCACGCTCCCGCTGGTGCGATAGAGACCTACGGCAGAGCAGCTTTGAGGTCTGTGCAAAAGTGAAATGTGAAACATATCACAATGATAGTGCATTTACAAAATCTTTTGTAATAACATTCAAAAATTCAAGAGGTAAGTGTAGTTTTTAGCCTGACACCAATCAAACCTAAACTTATGGACAAACAGAGTGTTATTTTAACTCCTTACAGGTCCTCCTTTTTCTCCAGCGGGGCCTGGAGGTCCTTGGGGTCCGTTGCGTCCTGTGGTGCCGATGGGACCTCCAGGACCTGCAGCACCTCTCTCTCCTGGAGAACCCTGCAATACACAACAAAGAACTGTTAATACTGGCATCAAGTTCAACAATATAAACTTAAGATTTAGAGAAGAATCCAAAGTGTTTCTACAAATGAGGGTGAATGTGATGAATGGATCAAACTGAAAACAAAACAACTACACTCAAAAATTATAAAAGTTATTAAAGTATAAAAAATGCAAAAATGTAGTTGTATAATAATAAAAGTACATTTTAATAAATCTGAACAACAACAATTAAATGGAAAAAGATTATGTAAAAGTAAACATTTATTAAAATTATTTGTGTACTAATAGTGAAATATATATAAGTTCTATATAATGACAGTATAATGCAATATTACACTTGTATGAATGGTACCAGTCTCTAAAAAACCCTCAACCTTACAAGAAGGTATATTTTAAAAATCAAATAGTTTAAAAGTACTTGGACCTCAGCACTCTACAGGATACGTGCACCCGTTTATATTAAAATACTTTTTCCTCTCTCACTTACTCAAGGCTTTATGAGAAATCCCATTACTGCCTCTGCGTGCACCAGGTGGGCTCTGTATACTGTGCGGGGGGCCCAAACCACATAAACCTAATGATGTCTTTGATCTAGGGGCTATTTTGTCCAGCCTTTTATCCAGGCAAGGTCTCGCTGCTGCTTTCAAACAAAACTCCGCAGCCCAAATATTCACCTGGATGCACACGAATGGTCACACATGCACGGGATTCTCCTGACGGACAGTGCATTGGGAAAAAGACAGACACTACTCATTTTCAGGCTGATTCAGAATACTTAAAGGTACTTAATAAAAATTGATAAAGGCAGTAGTAAACAGAAGTATATGTACAATAAAGTATTATAAGCTTCTAAGTTACATGGTTTTGGGCATAGGTTTCCTTCACTTTCAAATTTGGAAAAAAAATGCATTTATATATACAGTCTATGGATATGACATAGACATAGCTAACCTGCTATAGCGACTGCGTTACAAACAGGAAGCGCTTCCATCGACTCTGGATCTGACGCTCTGTAAATGCTCTCCTGGTATTTTTAATTAGCTATTGTATCTGTAACTCAAGATATGAACCTTAATAAAACCTTAATAACAGACAAATGAAGCACATTCTTTCCCAGCATATCGCAGCAGGTTTGATTGACAGTGTTGCTACGCGCCTGCTTCCTTCTAAACCAGCGGTGGGAAAGGTCGTTACCTTCAACAGCCTTGCTTATGATTGGCTCTTTGGTTGTTATGATACTCGCAGTTGGAATTCCAAATATGGATCTTGCCTCCAAATTGGCTCCTATAACCACTAGCCTCGATGAGCTTCATTTGACTAGAGCTGAACGCTATGGATGACGCCACACTCACTTAGTCCACTTCTTTATACAGTCTGTGGTCATATCTAACAAGCGGGGGGCAGTGGCCAACATAACTCTGTATTTGAAAGAAGTATCCAAACTGAAAATCCACATTCATGTTGAACTTTATAATCTTTTCATAATACTGTGTAAAACCATTTCACTTTAGTTTATTCATGCTGACAGAAAAGACATTGATCTTCGGACCAGCTTTTGTTTCATGTAAATTGGCCCAGTCATTTCAGAGACATTAACCACAAACCAGGTCAAAACATCTACATTTTGACCATGCAACTTTGAACGGCAAATTCCATCAAAGAATTCCTGCTTGCCCTGCACCTCTTTTAAACTATCGTCCAAATGTTGAAATGTTGTGATGTTATGTGAACATTTTTGAAGCAGTGACATGGAGTAGAGTATACGCTTGAATGCACTTGGCTTGGTGGATTTCTTGGCAAGAGCTAAAGACTTCAGCTTTCATTGTGTGCCACAGTTTGGTCCAGACAGAGAGCCAGGTGCCTCTGCTCTATACCACAGCAGCAGATTCAGTACAAAGCAGTGTGACCATCCATGTGCATCCAGGTGAGGAGTTTACCCAGACAACAACTTAGCTGTCGTCCATCCACAACAGTGATTAAAAGAATAGCAAATACATTAAATTCCACAAGAGGAGCGTTATCTGCGAATGCGATCAATGCTTCAAATTTAGTCTACAATTTCGTCAGCAGTTTTCTCTTAGTTATTGTACGTAGGTGACTAATCTGGTTCTAATCTAATTTTAATAGTTCACAAACAAAATCCCTACCCTATAATGGTCATAAACGTGATCACATTTTTACATAGCGCTCTTCCAACCTTCAAAGCACTCAAACCGCTTAACATCAGACTAGGGGCAAAGTAGGTTAAGTGTCTTGCCCAAGGACACAACAATATCATACATCTGTGGGAGCTGGAATCCCAACGCCAACCTGTGGGTCAGTGGATCTGGACACTCTACCAACTGAGCTACTGTCGCCCACTGAGCTACTCTGGGTGACAGTACTAATAATAATAATAAAGGTGCACTATGTAACTTTTCTGACAGAAGGTCCGCTATCTATCTGCTTGTCTCCATGGAGATGTTACTGCATTACACTTTTCTAATAGCATGGAGACAAACAGGAGATGTTAGAGGTCAGAGGAGGCCCCACTCACGATAAAATGCAAAAAGCAACTGCAAAATAGGAAAAGTTCCATACCGCACCTTAATGTAATAATAAATATAATTCTAATCTGTAATAAATTCTATTACTGCCTTATCCTAAAATAAAGAGAGTGGATCTAAATTGGTAAAAAAAACAAACAACTATACATACAAAATACGGTACGATAGATCTGAGTTTTCAAATTAAAATAAAATGTACTTCTTCATGTTGTATCTACAGTTGTGTTCAGTTGAGACTTGCCAGTTCATTCTACACAGATTTAGTTCAAATACTTTGTAACAACTGTCCAGCTCTGCACCCCAGCCCTTCTGCCATCTTTCATCTTTTCTCTTTTAACCATATTTCTTCCACATGTCATTTTCAGACTCGGAAATCAAAGAAACTCCCAACTTAGAGAAACATTTTCCATTTTTTTGTTTATTTTTTCCTTGTGAAGATTTCAGTCTCTTTGCCTCACACTGCCTTCCCCACAGATGCTGTATCTCCTGAAGCAAATCGATTGAGCCAAATATCAGATCTTTTTGTGTGTTTGCCAGAAACTTTTCTTTTCTAATTTTAACAGTTTTTAAACTTTGACAAAAATAGTTTCAGTGGTGCCAAGGTTTTTGATCAGTGACTCAAATAAATAAAAACGTATAATTTAGCAAACTGGTTAGTTTTAAACCAAACACGTTCTTGCCATCTTCTTGAGCTGCATCTCTAATGTGCATGTCCAATATCATGTGCTCCAACTGTCTTTTTTCATATTAGTTTTGCATTTAAAAACTGGTCAATTGCTAGTTTGATTATTTGATCCAATATAGATAGGAAGAGAAGACAAACTTTTTTACAAGAGACTAAGAGTAAGAGTACAGTTACTCCAAAATAATATAACTCAAGTAGAAGTAATTGTAAGAGTAATTGTCTGGATGTGGCTCTGATTTATAATTGCACTAGGGCATCCCTCAGAATCCTTTAATAGAGTTTAATTGATGATTTCTCATTTTTATTTATTTGGAGTCCCATTAGCTTCCATTAAGTGGTCACTGGTCTCCCTGGGGTCCATTAAAAAGTATAAAATCACAGTATAATTATATTAACTTTCCTGATTACATAGCGATTAAATAACAAATACAACTCATACATATTCATAATGACATTAACATAATGCTAGTCATCCTCCTTACAGTTCATATATTTTTATTTTAAAGTTTAATTTATCCTGTACATTGAAACAAAATACAGTAGCATGCATCTCATTCACATTTGTCTAAAAAGAACAGCCAAGGTTTATCCTGGCAGTTTTTCAAGTGCCCCTGTGTAGCACTGGACCAAATGACTGAGCAGTACTACAGGCGGAACAAGACCAGAGAGTGTACAACTGCTCTCATGACCAAGGGTGGACAATATAGTGCACACTTCTGAGACAAAGAGAAGCCTCTACCCTCCATCCTGGACACAATATGATCTGACCTGAACTTAACACCCAAGAGTCTGTGTCACCTGCTCTATCGAAGTTGTATCAATAATGAGATTTACGTCACAAATTCCATTTAACTTATGTTTGGTACCAAAAACAATACATTTGGTTTTGGAAATATTTTCAGCACAGGGAAGAGTACTACGACTTGAGTTATATATTTTGCAGCGTACAAGTTAAAGTAGTGAAAGGTTAAAGTATCCACTCCAAAAAGTAATATTTCTTTTTTTTTTTTTAAAGTAAATTGAGTAAATTTGACTAACCAATATTTTTTTTCAGTAGACTTATTGCCCACCATCACCCTTATTATTTTTTTTTTAAAGGGGGTATTTTATGTCTATGGGGTATTAATTGCTAACATGTTACATTTTGAGATCACAATGTTACCTTCTATTGTTTTGAAAATCCTATATTCGCAGCAAACAATGTATTAACATGTTTTATACGTTTCATTTTGTCTGCTAATAAAACTGCTGCACATCGTATGAGGTTTGTCAAGTTGCTGCATACAGTTTTGTATCATATTTTTGTATATTTATGGAGAAATGTCGTGCTGGAGCGTGGGTGACATAGGCTTGTGAGCTGAGCAGTGGACAGAATCTTACATCTAACCATAAGGAGGTTTTGAATAGGATGTGGATGCTAAATTACTGAAACATGCCTGGATGACATTTAAAGCCTCTCCAGGCATGTTTTTGATGGGGGAAGAGCGTAATAACATGGTTAAAAACCTACAAAAAATGATTTTGCATAATACCCCCTCTTTAAACAAAAAACAAACAAGCAAGAATAGTACATTTTTGACCAATGAACCAAATTAACAAAACATCAAATTTGAAAGAAATAGCTGAAATAAACTCTTTGATTTTCTCTCATCCTCTTTGCATGTTGAGCTGCATATCCGATGTCATCTTATCTGTCGCTTTAGCCCGGGCAATTATAGTGAGCCTGCGTTTAGCTCTCAAACAAAATGTCAGACGGTTCAAAGCTGCCTGTCAATCAAATGTTTTTCAATACAACTCTCCACCAAAGCTCTGGAGAGGGGCTTTCATTGCCTCTCACTAGGGGGCGCAAAGCAAAAACTAAAAAGAGAGAAAAGTTATTTGAGTATTGCCATGTCGCTTCCTTTGAAAGCCCCAAACTGGTTACACAGAAGGCAAAACGTCCATATTAGATTCAAGTAATTTCCGAGAACAATATATATCATTGAATGTAATTATGACATTTTTTTTTTACATAGCGCAGATTGGACCGTTGGGAGGAAATACTATGCAATTATCATAAGAGTGAAAATGGCATCCAAAAGGAAAATTGTACAAAATAAAAGGGTTTGGAGTTAAAGTATTAGCATCTGTATGTGGTTTTTCAGTTGCCGTGGAAACTAGGATTGGACATTGACCAATCACAGAAGATGAATGAGGAGGAGTGTCCTGGTCAATGGTGGATTTAAAAGTCAAATTGCTATGAAATTACTAGCCAATTTTGCCTAACCTTTTGTACATGGTGCTATTTTTCAGTATTTTAGGTCCAACAAAAACTTGAATCACTACAGCATAAACCTCAGATAAGGCAAAGGCTCTATCTCGCAATGGTGAAAAAATACTAACCAGACCAATCCATTGAAGCTTCCACGATTAAGATTGATAGTAGCAATATCTGTGCATTTTTATGGATTTGTCTCACTTTAAACCATGACATTGCTGCCTAATACTGTAAGCACGAAAATATAAGGAAAACATTTTTGAAAGGTTGTAAATTAACAGTTTTGATCCTAGCTACAGTCCCCTTACAGGTGCACTCTGTAAACTTGCTCCCACCTGCATATCTCCATGGAAGTTGTCATCGCTATGCTCTTAATGTTCATAACTAAAGCATTTAACTTATCTTTCTACATGTAGACAAGCAGGTAACGCCTCCAGGCTCAGTTACAGGTCAGATCTATGGAAAGACTCCGCTCAGAGAAAGAATTAATGTTTTTCAAGGTCATTTTGAGCTATAAAAACACCTGTATTTGAATGAATGTAAGATAAATATGTTTATGGCTGTACTGTGGAACATTTCAGGCAACGCAATAACATCTCCAGGGAGACAAGTATATGATCAACCCTTCACCGCAAAATTCATTGTGCACCTTTAACTGAACTGCTACATAAAAACAGACAGTGTACTTGCTGAAGGCTGTGTCCCCTACAACAGAAGATATGAGGTTCATATAGTGAAGTTGTGTGTGTGTTTGAGTGTGTGTGTATGTGTGTGTACTCACGATGGGGCCGGGGGGACCCTGAGGCCCTTCTCCTCCCTTCAGACCGCCTGGACCCTGGAACAACAGGAGGGGACAGAGTCAAGGTGGAGGGAGGGTGGAGGGAGGGCATATCTCTACAGGAGCAGCTCAAAGGCACACACAGCAGTGATCACAGACAGAGACAGAGAGAGGGGCTGAATACTGAATGACACAAACACCTCGGGGAAATGTGTGGGCAATGCCAGATAACAAATGTACGGTGAATTGTACTGTTGCGATACTTTATTTTAAATGAATTATTAAGCTATAGAGTAATACTAAGTAAATCTAATTAATACACGTAACAACATTTATTTAAAACAGGACGCCATACAGACAAAGCATAGGGCCGATTGATTGACTAATCCTGCTTTATTAGTCTGTCTACATCTCCAAAGCTCAAAATCCTCTGTTCCACCTTGTGATGTCAAGCAGTGGTCGTTTTTAAGTTGACTAACAGCTACGTTTTACCTTTTGTTCAATAGAGATGGGCAATTCCAGGGCTGAAATGAACCTAATGATTCGTATAGAGCACTTCCTGTATTACCACATGACATCACAAGGTGGAACAGAGTGTTTTCTGTTTGAGAGAAGAACTCGGCATCAACATACAGGATTTAACACAGGTTTGACTGAGCCACCTGATCTTTATTCAGGCATAAAGAAATAACGGGACACATCGATGTTTGATATTGGCTTTATAGAGATAGATTTGTGAAAGTTGCAGTAAGAAATGTCCTACTTTTGGTCATTTGGCCCAATTTACCAGGAAGGTCAAGAAAAATTGGTCTGAGGTCCCTGAGCCATAGTTTGAACAGAACTGGTTTAGACGATCTAAAACACAAACATGGCATATTCGGAGTATTTCATTTTGGCTGGCATTATCGATCTACACCAGTATCTAAGTAATTTTAAAGATATTCTGATAACAAAAACTGTCATATAATATTAGAGTTAAGGATACACATTTAGTAAAGTAGTTGTTTTGCATCGCCCCTAAAGTTTAAGCTACTTCATCTTAACTTTAGTTGCAGAAAACCAAATTTATGCTAATGCTGTAATGAATAAAGAACAACTTAAAAGAGCGCCTTCCTGTTCATATTATTAATGTAACGCAGATTTTTTAATTCACTGACTGATTAAGATGACTAGATTTTGAAGTTATTTTCGATGCGTTTCACCTTAGTAGACCCCGAATATATAATACGGAAAACCCAACTCACCAGTTGCCGTGAGCCGTGTCATTATAATAACTCATTTACAGGCCAGAGCAGAGCCAGAGGGAACAGATGCTGCCAAGTGGGCTCTCCACTTCTGCACATTTTAGTATTGTGCATTAAATGGGTGGGCTCTCTTTCTGGACACAGTAAACTTATTTATTAGCTTGTTTATGGAGCGCAGTGTGTCTTGTCACGACCAGAAATGACGACTATGAGAGAGTGGCTGTAAATTTATGTGACTGTCTGGTCTGTTGTTGTCTTTGGAAAGTTTAGAAGAAGAACTTTGTGGTGTAAACAAGATCATTTGGCTCATAATTGAAATAACTTTTTTTTCTTAATCATTCAATCAATCAACAACTGTATTAATCCCAAAAGGACAAATGCACTCAATTACAAGTGCAAGTACTGCTTCCAAAACTGAAAAATACGACTCAGGCCAGAACATTTTAAATGATTACTTCTATACTTTCAGAATGTACCTATTTAGTGAAACTTGTTATCATCCCCACTGCAGATTAGAAAAATATCTTTGCTCCAGATTTCGAGTGACAGAATTAATTGTATTTTGTATTACAACATTTTTGTAACTGAGCATAGTAATAACTGAAATTATTGTTTTACATTTGATTAATTGCACAGCCCCACGTAGAGGTAATATCTGAACTACTGTAATGTATTTTTGGTGGTAGTCCTCTGCAGTTCACTCACACGTTTGAGTAAACCTTCTCAAAATGCTGTTGCACCTTGCGATGCCATGAACTGGTAGTTTTGAAGTTAACAGCTGCCTTTTACCTTTTTTACTCAACTCTAGGTATATTTTTGGTGAGGAAACAACATTATAACATAGATAAGAAATTAGCATAATATAGGCCCTTTAAGCCTTAATGTGTGGTTTAGTTCTGCGTGATTATGTCCTGGTTTAGTCTAGTCTAGATTAGTTTAGTCTGGTAGTGCTGCTTTGTTCCATTTTAGACTGGATTTTGTCTATTTGGTATAATAAGGTACATGTGGTTTAGACCTGGTTTAATTCCAATTTCCCATGTATTTTTTTTTGCAGTTTAAGGTTTATAACTAGACCTTAGACGTCCCTAGTTTTGTCATCGTTTAGTACTAGCATATTTTGTAAGGACAGCTTTTTAGTTAGTCCTTCTCTTCTCTAGTTTTCAAATAACGTCCCATTGAGTTTGTGATTCTTTAAAAAATATCTTTCCAAAGTCTATTATGCTTTTTGTACTTGTATTTGGAGAGAAAAAATTGAGCACCACTGGTCTCAAAAAATGCGCCACCATTTTTCCGGGCAAGTGTGGATCGTTGTGTGTTTTTGAGTTATGAACAGAATCTCTGTCTGTTGTAACTTGGGACAAACATTTATAATGAGACCAGTTGTTGCTTTTTCACATCCGACTCTTACTCACACTTCCAATTTCTTTTTTGGTGACTTGTTATTGTTTTCAGACACCAGGTGAGCCAAGGCCAATCCAGGAGTTAAATAAGAGATACAAAGAATTCAATCTGCCATATCATATTTTAAAAAATTGCTCTATAATTTGGACATGAATTAAAATATGTACAAATCGTTAGTGCAGGGATGAAAGTAAAGGTATTAACAATGTACAGAAGCTGGAGGTAGGTTGGGAATACTTTCACATTAGGGTAACAAAAGGTTAATTAGCATTTTTTAACCTATGGAGAAATGTCTGGGTGGATCATGTGACAATTCATTGAAAACCACAGCTACTACTGCTATGCTATTGCTGCTAAAACTACTACTGCCACTACTTAATTAATATAACAACTCTTACTTACATCGGTACTACTGCAACTACTACTACTAGTGCTACTTCTGCTGCTTCTACAACTACAACCTCTACTAACACTACTACTACTAGAACTACTACCCCTGCCACTTTCACTACAACTGCTATTACTACTACTACGCTATTAACAACTAGCATAGCTACCTTGGCCACTACTACAACCACTACTACTTCCACTACTACTACTACTACTACTACTTCCACTACTACTACTACTACCACTACTACTACTACCACTACTACTACCACTACCACTACTACTACTACTTCCACTACTACTACTACTTCCACTACTACTACTTCCACTTCCACTACTACTACTTCCACTTCCACTACTACTACTTCCACTACTACTACTTCTACTACTACTACTACTTCTACTACTACTACTTCCACTACTACTACTTCCACTACTACTACTACTTCCACTACTTCCACTACTACTACTACTTCCACTACTTCCACTACTACTACTACTTCCAGTACTACTACTACTACTACTACTTCCACTACTACTACTACTTCCACTACCACTACCACTACCACTACGAGGCTTGGACATATTGTTTTACTGTTGATATTGCATGGAGTAACTTGTAACTATCTATTCAAATCTATGACACCAATACATTTTTATAGATATAAATATTTTTGTGACAGTGAAATCTTTAAATTTATGTCGTGTTTTGCTACTTTACCCAAATCCTCCCACAACAACTGACATCCCCTTTTCACCTTCAACTTTCACTCTTAAGCTTGGGTAAGTCAGCAAGACTCCACTGAAGTGAGTCACCAAGTTATGGATTGGAATTTTGATCAAAGCATCCACCTTCCCTTTGATATACATAAAAAACAGCCTTAAAGTGTATATGACATGTTTTCATGCTTTTATAATTACGTCTTAGTTTGATGGGATAGTACCTGCTATAAATATTTATCGTAGTCTTAGGTCAGATGTAAAAAATAGTTCAGAGGTAAAGCACAAAAATACAGGAAGTAGGTGAGCTCTAAAAAGGAATACCTCTACCCATCTCATCAACACTGAAAATTCCATATAGTTTAAACCTTCATTTAACAAAATACAGGTATTGTTATTTATTTTTATTTGTCTAATCATGACTATTGTGCAATTTAAAGTTTTGACTTTTGTTTACATTATGGTTGCTAGGTAAAAGTTATGGAATATTCCTAATACTTCTACTGCTCTAAACTTATACAGTTATGATATGTCCCAGTCGTACTCGGGCGTCGGATTCTCTGAGTTCTGACTTGTACATGACAAATACTCTGAAAGTCACAGAACATTTTACAGCACCAGTTAGAAAATCCAACATGGCTGCGATGAGCATATGGTGAAAAACAGACAGTTAACAGTTAAAATAATGATCATACTTGTGTTATTTTAGTTGTTTCCTGCTGTCCACCTGCTTCTGTACAACTGTTGAGCCTTTGGAGTTATAAATATGCTAATGTTCAGCCAATGTTGCTAATCTGTACACAATTAGCAACACAAAAGCAGAAATTCACTCTCAAACGTTGCTTTATAAACTGTTAATGTAGTAACAATGTCTGGGTTACTAAATTCACTTTATGGGATCGTAGTTTTGGCTGATTTGAGCAGTTTCCTAGATTTTACTACTGTTTGGAGACTTTATTGTAATATACTGCTCTTTGTTGTTCCAACTTGACTACTAGAACGCACATTTGAAGTTTAACTCGAGGAATACGTCATTCCGAGATCCAAATTCCTACCTCCAAGGGCCACTGGAACGCAGCATAAAAACCTAGTAAAAAAACTTGCCAATATTTTTGAACATTTTTAATATATTGATGTTCAGTTTGTTTTATGCTTTAGTGAAAGTAGTCTAACCTGTAATAAGCACAGCTGGCTATTCCAATTTACCAAAACAAAACAAACAAATTATTTTAACATTGAGTATTCAGCCTCTTCCAATATTGTCTCTGGCTCCTTAACTTTAGCCTTAGCCAGTTTTTAGCTGCGTGCTGTGCCAAGTGTGACATTTGGTGTAACAGCAGGTAGTTAGCCTGGTAATTAGTGTTTGGAGCAGTGCTATTGAAAAGCATTGGGGGACATATTATGCATGTTTTGGGGTGATGTTTGTAAATGACTTAGCATGTTGTAAGTTACCATGGCTCCGGGAAGTCCCCTCACTCCCTGGAAGCCCCTCAGACCCTGGGGACCGACTTTGCCAGAAATACCCGTGGGGCCGGGGTCTCCCTAAACAGCAAGACAAATACACAGACATTAGTGTTATAATACTATGCTATACTATACTATACTATACTACTATAATAATATGTGGTGGTTTTCAGAATGTAATGATGACATACTTCCTCATTGGGGGTAGGAGCCGCTTTACCCAACTGATTACACTGTACTCTCAAAAGAAATATCTATATTCACAAATGTTGAATCTGGTCATTATAATTAGCTTAATATTGTAGGGCTATATAACGTAATGATGGAATCCTTCTCCACACATTAATTGAATTATTGATGATAATATGAATATAATGCATTTCTTTAAAATAAATAGCAGTAAATACCGGTAGTAGCACCAATTTAGGATTAATTTAGTTGGTTCCAAGACTTTTTGTGGTAAAGAAATACTATTCATCGCAAAAAGCATTAAAACAACATTTTAATTTGACTTTAAATAGCTTAGTTTTTTCCACTGTACTAAACACATACATGTGAACATTCTAACAGATGTGATATAAAACTTTCTGGATAAGAGATAGATTTCTAATGCCAGTGAACTCTTTACCTTTCCTCCCTCTTTGCCGGCAGCTCCAGGCAGACCCTGTTCACCGGGAGGACCTGGAGTTCCTGGGTGTCCTCTCTCTCCACTGGGGCCTGTCTCTCCGGTGGGACCCTGTAGAAGACAAAAACAGATTAACCCTTTTAACTGTGCTATATAAATAAACCATGAGCTTGTGTCTTGCCCAAGGACACAGACAACCAGTCTGCTACTGTCATCACTATAAAATTATGTCGTGTGGTTGTTTTATTTGTGTATTTAGTAGCTCATTTGAAAAGTTGAAAATGCTGAAAAAATGTAATAATGTGCAGTGGCTTGTCCACCAACCCAAAGATTGGAGGATCAATTCCCTTTTGGACCTTAAGCAAGTATCCCTCAACAAGACACCCACTCTTACTTGTATGAATGTATAAATGTATGAATGAGTGTGTGTGATTGGAGGGACCGTCAGTGTGCCCACGGGCAGCTGTGGCTACAGTAATAGCTCACCACCACTGAGTGTGGAGTGAATGAATAATGAGTACAGTGTAGCACTGTGAGGGGCTTCTACAAGTCTATAAAGCACAATTACACATGCAGGGCATAATTATTATAAAAGCAGAATTAAACTGTGTAAATGCTTACCATTGGCCCAACCACTCCACCTGGTCCTGGGGGTCCGGTCTTTCCTTGGAAACCCTGAAGATAAAGTTAAAATATTAAACACTTAAAGGTTGTATACTGTCAAAGCTTGAAGTGAGGCTATAAAGGTTTAAAAGACATTGTAGTAAGTTTATGAGGAAATCTAAAACACAAGCCCACAGAAAGGCTATCTCTATACATTGTAGTGTCTCTATGGAACACAAACCTGGGTTGTTTTAAGCTTTAGGCACATTTATTATACAGACCCTATTCAAAGTTATAGTTCTCATTTCTTTTTGGCTTCTTGTTTTCTACTAGTTCCAGTAAAATGTCAACTCTACAACAAATGCTGTAGTTCTAAACATCTCTTATCCGAATGAGCTGCCACACAATAGTACAATAGTTCTCCAGAGTAAAAGAACTTTTGACAGTACTACAGGATTATATTATGCCTTGGCTTTAAACAAAATCACATGTGCCAAGTAAAGTGTATTGATTTCTTTGCAATTCTAGGATGGTGGGAGTAAATGAATAATGCAACGAAAGGCAACTTTGAATGCCCAAAAAGAGGTGGGCAATTTAATGAATTATTGATAAGATTACATATGCAATATTTAGATCATTTATTACATTTTTGTCAATAACGCCCATGCCTAAATTTGACTAATCTGTGACATAAGCAAATTACAATAATATAACTGTCGAAAATACAATCAAAGTGTCTTATTAACTTATGATAAGTTTTATGTTTTGTATAGAAATAGATTCAAGGAGATATATTGGGCTTGTGTCTGACATGTAGTTATAATTTATGACACCAGTGGATCATTATGGTATAATTTGGACTTTTAAAATGTAAAATTTAAAAATGCCTTAATAAAAGAAACAAGTCCACTGATGCGAAAGTGTTGGAAAACTGCTGTGCCCAACAGGAGATGCCATCGCTCTAAATATCATCACAGCAAAGAGTCGTGCAGTTGTTGGCACCTCCTATGGATAGCTGCAGATCACACTAATGAGTCGCAATTTTTTTTATTTTTTTCATTTGTGCAAACACTTATGAACATATTTTTTTCAGTTTTAGTCAAGTTATAATCAACAAATTCCAACATTCATGGCTTATTAGGAAGAACCCACAAATGCTGCAACTTTTGACACACGGAATCTGCTCATTATAAACTATGTACCGTGCAAAATTCAAATGCCTTTCACTTTATATTGGAAATTCAAAAGTTTACTACAAGTTCAGCTTTCTCACATTTAAGTCTCATATATAGTCCAATCACTGCTGCACTCAATTAGGCAAATATGTCAACATCTAAATATGTAATACTCAAAGGTTTCTGCTCCATTGGACTCGAGAAGATTAATTTGGATCCTGCTGATGTGTTACTTTCACTTTCACTTTGTATGCTACAGCTGCTCTATGACTTTTTTATGTTAAGTCAATCACAGAAGCCAGCCAACTGCGGAGAAGCGGAGATGTTATGCTAAAACCGAGCAAATTCCTAAAGCAGAAATGAGGCTAGTAATAAAAAATGATGTGCAAGCTACATTTACTTGAGTAGCTGTTGAAAATCGATTGTAAGTATGGTAGAGTATAGTGTTTAGTAAGGGTGTATTTCCTCCTGTTCTGCTTTGGTCCTGGTTTAAGGCTAGTTTAGGCCTCATATACATTTGATCCTGTTCTAGTCCTGGTCTAGTTCCAGGTTTAGTCCTAGACAAAGGGGGATAGTACTCAGTTACATTTACTTAATTAAATAAATGTTAATCAAGTTATTTTTCAAGCAGAATACTTTTACACTTACTTCAATACAAATATTACTCAAGTAACAGTACTTTATGACAATAGCTTTATGTTGACAATATTAAATCACTTGAATATTCTTGTAGTTCCCTTCAGATATAATGTTCCATAGTTTTATTCAAATTTTTGTGTCTATCCTTTGAAAATACCAGATTTTTTGCATTATTAAATCAGACAATTACTCTTTAAGCTACTTGAGTGATTTCTTGGACCACTACTTTTACCTACTTGAGTAAAAACCTTTCGAAGTAATATTTCTCTTACTTTAGTACAATTTTATCCACCTCTGATCCCAGTTTAGTCGCAATTTTAATGCAAGTATGAACGCACTCTATTTCTTGTATTAAATGCGATTGCTTGTTGCTACTTTACCAATATGTAACCAGTTTACAAAGAATGTTTAAAAATAAGTCAAAAGATTGAAAAAAGTTCTTTACGATGTCTGTATATTAAAAAGTACTTGTATATAAGCAGTGTTGTCATATTGAGGTATCAGATAACCCATGTATTTTATATGGCTTCTTTTTTAGGACAAGGTACCTGCGCTTTAAGGCCTTCTTTCAATTTTGTGGAATGTTTTTGATAAAGACCTTTTAACATAATGGTCATGTATTAAAGGTGCACAATGTGACTTTTCAGTTTAGAATGGAAACAGTATTGCTTTGGTTTGGATACTCTGTGGTATTAGACTTATCTATCTCCATAGCAAGTAATGCCAAAGGACCAAGTACTTGTAGCAATAGGAAGACCATGATAGTGTATATATAGTGCACCTTTATTTGCAATACTTTTTGAATTTGAATGTAAAGTTTGGAGGTTGTCTTCTTTATATGGTGAATTTCTCATATTTGGAAACGTTGAAAGCTTCATAGTACTACTTACTACCTATTTGAATGCCTATTATAATGGCTAATGTCCATTAGTAACAATAACTAACCTTGAAAGTACAATTGTAGCTTTTTTATTCATATTGTACATGTAAAAATAGCACTTACAGTCTCTCCTCTCTGCCCTGGATGTCCGGGGAGTCCATCTTTCCCTGCTGGGCCCTGAAGGCAGGACACAGGCAAGTTTAAAATACTACTCAACACATCGCACTTTGAATTAATATTTGATAAGTTTAAGAAAAGTGCCAGGATGTGAGTGTTATAAGAGAGGGATAATTAGCAGTGTATTTTGACAGCTGAAACTCACATTGGGTCCTTTGGGTCCAGGGAAGCCGACTGGTCCCTGAGGTCCATTAGGTCCCTGTAATCAAAAGAAAAGCAGACATATTAAAATGCAGTATTCAGTGTTGTATTATCTTGGAAGAAGAGTTTTGACATTTGGTATGCTGTTCATTTTGGTGACGTTTTTTTCTCTAAAATGACTTGCATGCTAACTCGCACTTATTGATTATCAGATCATAAAAGGCTTCATTCATTAGATTCAGACAGCGTGCAACAAACATATTTATATAGTATATCTGTACAAGTATCTGTTTAAATACATGGGACAAATCTGGTACAGGGCCTTTAATCTATACATGTAGTCAATCCAAATGTGCAAATTTTGTTTGTACAAGAGAACTAGCTCGTAAATTGGACATTGACTTACGATGTTGTTAAATTTGGTTTGTCATGGGGGTTCTTTGATTAAAAAGGAAAACATTTAAGAGTAACGTTTTCATTTGTCTCTTTTATATTAGTTCATTAAAATGTAATTATAATGAATCACTTTACATAAAATTTTAATCTGAAGATGACAATACTATGACAAACTATATTATTCAATGAAATTAACACCGGCTTGGTAGAAGTTTTGTCATCCAAAGCTGTGTAACTAGCCACAGACAGTCCCACACATGCCTTACTTTATATAAGATACACGTTTCAGCATAAAAGGTAACAATTTAGACAGAATATGGCCTATGAAGAATTTCCTAATACACGCATGGAGTTATCAGAAATGTGTTTGTAGTTTTAAAATCGTATTTCAGGGTTTTTGTATAATTGGTTTATTTGGTCATTTAAGTTGAATAAATATTAAGTTGAATAAATATTCAATAAATGGCAATAAACTGTGTATTTAATCATGTTGCTTTAAAGTGCATATGACATGATAGACTACTTTCTCTAAAAAAAAAAAGAAGCTAATGTTACTATATTTTAGATTTTACTAAAATACTTTCCTATTTTTGTCCTTTTTTTTGTAATTTTGATGAGTTTATAATTGCATTTCCTGGTTGGACATACGTAACTGTTACTTAGCAACTAAAATGTTAACTAGGAGAAAAATGGGTCTAAATAGCACAATAGTTATAATTAGACAAATAAAAATATATAATAAAAATAAATCACAAAAGAAAATATTAAATGAAGGTGTAAACTGTCAAAAAATGTCTCGTCTCTGCATTTTGGGTAGGATTTTTGATGTTAATGACATGGGTAGAGGTATACCACTACTTTTCTTTTTCACGTTTTTTTTCCACAAACTGCCACTTTACTGTGAAACTATGATAAATATTTACCACATGTACTATCCCACCAAACCAAGTCAAAATTAGAAAAACACCTGTCATATGCACTTCATGAGCTTCCATAATGATATATATTGTCAGAATGTCTAAAATGGTAACTAGTATTATTTTCTTGTTTTTCTGCTTACGGTTGCTATAGTTCAAAATGCAAACTCTTAAACGCTGACGTAACTATCCATATGATATGAACTGTATCTGCAGAAGTTGCATCCCAAAGTTGGTCTAAGCTGTCACAGTTTTAAAAGCAGTGATAAAAGTAGTGTGCACTCGCCCTCTCTCCTGGCGGTCCGGGTGGTCCATCGTTCGCTGAGTTGCCCTGAGGAGAGAAAACAGCAAAACATCAGGGAACCGCTGTCAAAGTTTGTCAAAGGGGCACAAGTACGAGGCGTGAATGATAAAGACTACACAACACTTTATAGCACTGTGAGAATGCATCAGATGAGTGGATTTATTCGAGTTCTTTAATGGGGGATGTTGTAGATGTCGTAGTAATTATCCTTGATTTAAATGGCTCATGCATCAGAGGGTTTAACAGACATAGTCCAAGCCTGGGTTCACACACAGTTGTGATCTAGACTTGGTTTAGTCCTACTTTAGTTTGGGTTTAGACAAGGATCAGTTCTGGTTTCAGTTTTAGCACAATTTTGTAATGCAGATCAGATACTAATGAATACTAAAACTAGTATTGAAACTAGATACTCATTTGAGCAGGTATCGATACTAAAAAAGTCACAGAGACAGGACAGAAATGAACCTTTCCTGAGTAGCTTTAGAATGATCTTGAGCTCAGAACAAGTATAAATCACATTATATTGTTTAAATTAAGAATGTTCATTATAATCATTGTGGTATCGGAATCGCTATTGAGTATCGAGTCGTTTCCTTAGTATCAGTGTGAATGCAGCCTTATTCATGGGTTTCAGTTTCCTCTTACAGTCGCCATTTTCTGTACTTTTAGTTCAAAAGATACAATATTTCATTTTCATAATTGTTAATTGTTATGGCAACAGTACAAAGATAAAAATTGTTGTAGGTACATGGATTGGGTAAGTGCAAGGTATTTAGCTTACACATCTTTGGCAAGCCTGTATAAGAGCAGCAAATATTTATTACTGTGTTGTCAAGCTTCACTGATGCATCTGCAACAATTTAAGATTACTTAGTCATTCCACAACCTACTACTAATAAATCAAATCACAACTATTACTAATGAATCAAATCACAATATGTCATTAACATAGAAATAAATAGCGAAGAGACAGTACAATACTGGTGTAGCAGGTCAGATTAACCCGGAGATATGAATTCATTATCAAACTTTGAAGTCATTTTAATTTCAAGCTATTTTTTTCATTGATAATTTATTTGTCAAATTTTGTGTAAAAAAACAAAATATCTTGAACATCCAATAACAAATAAGAGGACATATGAATACAGTATAGATTTTTATAAATATTTCAAATGTATTCTGTATTCTGTACTGTAAAAAGACATGTTTTGAAAGCTTCTGTAAGTACAAGACCACACACTGCAAACCTGAACGTGTATGGCTATGGTAATTTAGTCTGATTGAAACTTAAATGAAATAGGGTTTTCAGGCTTGTATTGAACATGACATTAAACCTGTACAAACCTGTCTTTGGTAGAAACTACAAATATTTCAAAGGACTCAAAGTGAATACAGCAAAATGAATAGTGCCTTCAAACCCTGGGTACGCTCTTTCATATACATTGAATGGGAGGTTTCTGGTCTCCTTTTTACCTTTTGTCCTGGTTTTCCTGTGGGTCCCCTGGCTCCACGACCACCGCGAGGCCCCTATATAACATAAAGAAGTACATTATGGTAACTGCAGCACACGCTAAGCTTCTTTGAAAAAACAACCAGCAATGAAAACATCAAAATAGCAAATAAAAAAATGTTCCTTTTGTACCTCCAGCTGTAACTTCCCACACTTTTACAAATCCAGTACATATTCTTCAAGGGAACTCGATATATAATTTATTTACAGAGCTTTCTCTATTGCTTGGATAGCTTTTTACTTCTATAATTTCTCTCCTACTATGCAGTGATGAGGATGTTCTACAGGTGTTACATCAGATGCCCTTCCTGATGAAACCCTCTACTCATTTTAAAATGGCTTGGGTTTTAAATTGCACTAAGCTTGACGTTGTTAAGTGTTAAAGTATAGGCAGGATTTTCATTCATATCCGATACTAGATTCTATGTTGCTGAAGCCACAGCTGCCTGGGAGCTTTATGACAGAAAGTGGCTGCCAATCTATGCCAGTGGTCTATCCTACTACAATCAATTACTCACTGACACATTAAATCCGTACATAAGCACGATGGTGAAGTGTCTTGCCCATGGATACAACAAATTACACTCTGCAATGGTCTGAGCTGGGATTGGACCAGCAACCTAACCATTATAAAACGATAAACTGTGCCAAAAAAGCCAATGCTAACCTCACATTTATCCAAGTTTGAGAGTGGCAAAAGAAATACAGTGGCTTGAATGATTCATGGTCAAATTGTTAAAAGCGCTGCACCTGATTTTTACCATTTCAAAAATGTGAAAAACAGAACTAATTTGCAGTGGTCCAAAGTTATTCCTAACACACTCCTAGCATCCCAGTTATTCACTATGATGAGTTAAAAGCAAACATCAGACATTTTGACCCTGAAGAGCTGTTTATTGCAATATAGCTATACTGCTACGCAAAAAATTCAACTTATGTGACATTTTTTCGTGAATAAGGAAATGGTACAGCCACTTTAATGATTCAAATTGTTGAAAAATCATTTACCGTAGGTCCACGTTGTCCTCTTGGACCAGGTTTACCAGCAATCCCCTGCAAAAGTGAAAGAGACATATTATTAAAAGCAATACATCTCATTGGCAACTCTAAAACCGTTTTCATCTCTCACAAGTTCAATCTCCTAATAACAAATATACTTGAGGATCAGACAGGGGCGCGAGCTAAAGGGCAGCGAGTCTTGGATATAAAATAGAAAGAAAATAAATAATCAAATGGTTCCGGTAAGTGGCGGCTCGGAGGCACTTGACAGGTGAAACTAGCCTGTCAGGTGAAAGGAGAGAGAAGAGGAGGAGAGAGAGGAGGAGAGAGAAGAGGAGAGAGAAGGGGGGAGGAGGAGGGAGGGCGATCTTTATGTCTGCTAGAGGAACAAATGAGGCTGTCTTGTCAACATTACCCCTGCTAACCTTCAGTATGGCTAAAAAAAACTCATTTAAAAGTCTTCAGATGGGATTTCACAGCAGACAGCGGCAGTCAAGGTTCAATATAAGCTCGGGGTTTGGACCGAGCCGGGCTATTTCAGGGCATGTGTGGATTTAAAGGTTCTACATAACACAAACATTTTTGTTTTGTGAGCTTTAAGCCATGTTACAATGCTCCATATCAATATCATACCTGGAGTTGTGTTTTGTTACATATGTTCGAGTAAGATTGGTTTATTAGTCCATCTACATCTCCAAAGCTCAAAATGCTCCATTCCACCTTGTGATGTCACGTAGCAGTAGTTTTCAAGTTAACAGCTACCTTTTACCTTTAGTTCAGTATGGCAGTTACAGGATTAAAGGATTCTAGTGAAGTTGTGTGGAGTTTAAAAACACACTGGAGCACTTCCTGTTTAAAAAATACAGTGGAGCACCACATGACATTACAAGATTTCCATCTTGAAGAGAAAAACTCAGCCTAAATATGCAAATATCTGTGTTAAAGATGTGTGAATGAAACAAAACAAAACTCTGAGTAAGTTTTTGATGAGGAAACATTACGACATAGATCAGAAAATGGCGCAATACGGGCCATTTAAAGTAAAAGTAAACGTACTAATGCTAATAGGTTAAAGTATGTATTTTTTATAGCAAAATGGAAAATTCCTGGGCTAAATTCTAAGAAATCCAACAAAAGTGGTATTGATGTGGGTCGATGCAGAAGAACGATGTATAATTTATTGCTTGGATTTCGCAGCTTACCCTTGCTCCTTTCTCTCCGTTTGCTCCAGGGAATCCATTGAAGCCGGTGGAGCCCTGCAGAGAACACAAAACATGGTGAAATACTGCACAAAAGAGTGGAGAATACACACCGTTTACTATTTGTAAGTAAGGTACAAAGGACAACTTGTTTACATATAGTTGTGTGGTGGTTATGAGCAGCAAAACACATTTTATTTAACCTCTGTTGCAATATTTATGTTGCACTACTACAATTCAGAGAAGTCACTGTACCTGCTATTTATTTCATTCTGTCCATATGCTTTACTACACACAGTCATAGCCAAAAGATAATAGCTTTGTAGCCTTATATCTTTACACTACTGCTACAGAGTTGTGTTACAGTGTATACTTATTATCTTATAAAAGCCTTGTAATTAGGCCTGCCATATCGACTTACATTTCAATAAATAAAAGCTGGAACAATATATTTTGTGGCTCAATATTTATCTTGGGAGGACATTTTCTTTGCAATAGTGGGGAGATTTTTGCAATTTTTATATCATAATGTAAGATTTGAGCTGTAGAAGGCAGAATGAACCAATAATTAGCCATAGAAGTTATTTATTCTCCCATTTATTTGTTGCAGCTCAGGCCTTTTAATGAGACAGACTACTAAAAAATTGGTTTACTGGGATTTTCCTGCGTTGTGTCAGTGGCATAAGTTAGTTTCAATATTATCGTTTATTACAATATTTCCCTGTAGAGATACATCATGCTTCAAAATGTATTATCGTGACATGCGTACTTGTAATATCCTCCTTTTGTTTTTGAACTTTGCATTGCAAGACTTGAATTTCCCCATTTGGGAGAAGTAAAAGTCATATTTTATTTATTTTTTTAATTGAAAAAGGCAATAGCCCTCTTTGCAACCACATAGAGTGACTGTACACAAGTCAAGCTAGTCTAAAAGAGTAAATAGTGGATCTACTTTGGTGCCCCTCAGCAGTTCAGTGATTAGGCTTTAACAGTGTGTGCTCTGATAGCAGTGATGGTGCCAGTTCAACAAATACAACCTCAGATACCCATTTAAAAAGTCACCTTGGACAACATCAGCAAACATTCACACAGTACAAGTAGTAAAGGTTAATAACTCTTTAGCCTGCATACATGCCAATGCGGATGTAATGAAAGGATGTCCCCATTTTGTAATGATTAAAATCAAACAAGTGAAATCTATTGCTAACAGAAGTATCTCTAATTGCTGGGTTTCAGATGACATCACAACATTCTATAGGTTAATAATAATGAATAGAGATGGGGGGCAGCTAAAAGTAAAAATGCTAAAATGCAGATTCTTGTTGTAATACAGTGAGTTCTCGGGTCTAGTCACTAATAGAAATGATCAGATTCAACATTTGTGCATTTACCTTTTAGATCTAAGAGAGCTAAAAAACAGGACAACAGGGAATCTGAACCTAGAAGGAAAGGCGTAACTGTTCTTTACACAGCGGGTGTGTCTGAAAAAACTTTCAGACAGTATGAGATTCCAGTCTATTTCAAACCTACAAACACTTTAAGACAGAAACTGGTTCACCCAAAGGGCAAAACCCCGAGCCATAGACAATGTAATGTAGTCTGCTCCATTCAGTGTAGTGAAGAGTGCAGTGAGCGTTACATTGGAGAAACTAAACAACCACTCCATAAGAGAATGTACCAACACCGTCGTGAGAGTTCCTCTGTACCCAAGTCTGCCGTACATCTCCATCTCAAAGCCACTAACCACTCCTTTGAAGACTGTGAAGTTCAAATCTTAGCCAGAGAAAAGAAATGGTTTGAGAGGAGAGTTAAAGAAGCTATTTTTGTTAAGACAATTCTTCCTTAAACAGGAATGGGAGCCTGGGACATAATCTCTCACCGATCTACAACTCTATCCTTAGACCCAAAACAAACAGGAAACAAAGAGAACTATAGGCTATAGCCATCACAGGTTGAATAGGGCCGTTAAGGCTGAAACTGGAGACAATAGCCGTTTACAGTTTCAATGTAGTTAGCCCCTCCCTTCGGACAGATATAAGGTAGTGTCCACCAGCGATCTGACCAGAACTGAAGAAGCAGCTTAGATGAGCAGAAACGTCTTCCCTCCTGCAACGATTTGTCCAGTTGACAGATTTAATTTTGTCTTTTGCCATTTACCTTTTAGCTATTTCAAGGCAAAGTACAATGCAATGCCTCCACCTGGGAGAATTACATCATCACATTCTAGAGGCTGATATGTTTACATAAATGTTAAATGCTTTTTAAAGTTGCACTATGTAACTTTTCAAGAATCTATTGTTTTGCCTGGAATGTTCCACAGTATGACACTAAACTTCACTCACAGTAAAAAAATGTTGAGTAGTAGTTTTTCATGTATTAGTTTTTTAGCAACAAAAACACAACTATTAATAAGTTTCATTTCATACTGTGGAACATTTGAGGCAACACAGTGACATCTCCATGGACACAAGCAGGCGGGAAACATCCTACAGGGAAGTTACACAGTGCACCTTTTGCTGCTCCATATGAATAAATACAAGTCTTTTTTTTTATTACATTATCAGTTCTAAATGGTTAAAACGTTACTTTGGAGTGTCATCCATCACACAGAATAGAGTCACTTTGAGCAGGAATAGCAAGATTACACACATACAGCCAATGCAAATAATAAAGGTTAAATCCTCGTTAGCATCAGCTACGTAGCAAGGTCATAGGCATACATTACATTTGCCTATAAAATCCTATATACATTTCTTATTACAATGCAGGCATGGATGAAGATAAAGTGCATAACATAAAGTAGCGTGGCAGGAGTGGAGAAAGCATGACAGGAGATGCGTGGCGTTGGTAATTTGTTTTTCACAGAGGTGCAGTGTTGGTAAACCCAGAGGCCCACTTGTGCCATAGAGATAAGCTCCAGTCCAGTGAAGCTATTTCAAATGGCACATCCAGAATTAACGGCATGGGAAAGCTGTTAGCAGAGAGCGATGGGGCAGAGCGGGATTCATGCATGAGAGCGATCTAACAGCTGATAAAAGTCAAGCCAAAACTGAGTGACCCCGACACCGCCGAGGACAATGTCACAATTTTATCAACGTTCACAACCGGGAAAACAGCAGTGTATTCACAAAACTTGCAGTAAATACAACTTTGTAGAAATGATGTGGAATAATTTTGGAAGTGGTTCTCAGAAATGTCAAATAAATCTGAAGATAAAACAGTTTCCTCGTTATAAGTTAAAACCGTTGAGTTTAGAGGTGTCTCTGAGTCACTTTTTGAATGTTAAAAGGAATAATATCTCTTCACATGCGCGGTTCAGACAAACAACTTGGTACTTTTAATATGATGCCAAAGTCAAGAAAACTCACATGAAAAAGTTTTATACACTCCAAAAGGAAAATTAAAATTTGATAGAACTTTATTTAAAGGTGCACTATGCAACTTTTAGGGTGTGCGCTACCGCCGGTCTCGTTGGAAATGTTACGCCATTGACTGGAATGTGCCGCAGTGTGACATTAAACGTATAGTATATCGTGCATTTGTTCAATTATAGGTGGTTCTGTCACTTAAGTTCAAGAAAAAATACTGTCACACTGTAAAATATAGTGCTGTATTTTCTGGAGTATAAGTCGCACCAGCCAAAAAATGCATAATAATGAAGAAAAAAACCCCATATATTTCACATATAAATCACATCTGAGTATAAGTCGCACCGCTGACCAAACTATTAAAAAAAAATGTGACTTATAGTCCAGAAAATACAGTACTCAGTAGGAGTAAAAGTACAATGTCTGAAAGCTACTCTGAAGTAGGCCACAATTGCATTTTAAAAAGTTATTTAAAAATATACTTGAGTAAATGCAACTGGCCACCAAATGCACAGCTGGTTAAGTGACTCTTTAAAACTGATTCTTCAACTTTTACACTTTAACTGTTTTATCAAGTATTTATCAGTGAGTGGATAACCATTTAGAGACCACAAATGTAAATTACAAAGTTTGGGAATGAAATCTTGAATGAAATCTGTCTCATAAATGCCCCCCAAAATGTCAGTTTGCATTGTACTAAATTGAGTCCAATGCAAGGTATGATCTTATTATTGGTTGCTATGTGTTGCTATGAGCTGGAAACCATGTGAGAGGCGTTGTGAGCTGGTAACTAATCAGAACAAGAACAAAAGGTCACACGTTTTAGATGGAAATTTCTGATAATCCAACAATCCAACAGTTAATGGTCTTATTTTGTTTGTTTCTTTTGTTTCTTCTTTGTTTACACTATAATTGAGACTGGTAAATAATACATTTTTGGACACAGTGGATTCTAAAAGTGTATCTGATTAGTTAAAATAGCATTTGAGTAGTTTACACAATTAACATTTTTACTTCTAAGACCTAGATTCTTCGACTATAAGGAAAACTTCTGAAAATCACACTAACAACCTCTAGAGGAGAGTGCAGCGTTCCAAAACGTAGGACTTCTTTTGCTAAATCGGCTTTCTCGATTGTTGCTGTGAGTTAGTGGAATAGTTTGCCAAATGAGATTATAACATGCACAAGTTTTCAAAAGTTTGCACAGGTGACAAAGGAATGGCTAATATCAACGCAAATTTGTACTCATTAGTGAATGTGTATGAAAGAAAGAGTATCTGCATATTTGAAACTCAGTGTTTGTATATGTGAATAATTTGGTATGGAAGTGTGTGTGTGACCTGAATGTTTTTAGAAATGTCGTATTTGAGTGTGATATATGTACCATAGATTTACAGGTTTCTCATCCATCTACACCAAACATATTTTTACTAAACATCAGCCTGTCCAGGGACTACAGGTGGAAATTAGTATTTTTGCTATAACCTGGCACCAAACATCTTTCCTGTTTTCTGTTGTGCAATGTCCCTGTTCAAATAAAAACATACCGTACAACACTAACAAGTTGAATAATCTAGGTCTTCTAAAAAAAACAAAACAAAAACAGGCATGTAAAAATCGCTTATTTTAAGATTAAAGTTTTTAAATTCTGTAAACAAGTCGCTATGAACAGAGCCGGAAGAGTCTTGTCGCGCTGGATACTGTGTGAGTAGGTGTATCAGACCCTTAATATCAGGGCTGACAGCAGAGCAAAGAGAGAGAGCGAGAGAAGAGAGGAAGCGGGGAGGAAAGAGAGTGAGGAGAAAAAGAGAGATAAAGGAGGAGAGCGATAGAGGAGGGAGTGGAGGGGAAGAGGAGGGATAAAGAAAGAGGGAGGGGACAGACATGCGAAGGAAAAGGCAGTCAGGGAGAGAAGCGTAAGAGGTGGAAGAAGGTAAGGAAGAGCAAAGAGGAGAGGGACGGAGGGAGAGAGAGAGGAAGAACAAGATATACAAAGAGAGAGAGAAAGATAGTGAGCGAGGAAGTCAAAGAGAGAGGAGAGAGAAGGCGATATGAGGGAGAGAGGAGGGGAGTAGGTGGAATAAAACAGAATGTAGGAACAGAAACGGAGAACAAAACACATAGAGAAAGACAGTGAGTGAGGGAGTGAAAAGAGAGGGGGTGAGTGAGCGATAGAAAGAGCAGAGGGAAAGAAAGAGAGGGGAGAGAAAGAGGGAGATAGAGAAAAAGGAGCAGGTAGAAGAGAAAGAGAGAGAAAGAGAGATGTAGATGAGGCAGCAGCCACAGCACATTTGGACACTAGAGCTGAGGTTCTGTGGTCAGCTAAAGACCACAGACTGTTGATGAAGCTAAACTGAAGAAGAGCAGACAGGGGCACAAACAGGGCAGACAGGAGCAGGACAGACAGGCGCAAGGCCCACAGGAGCTGGACAGGAGCAGGACAAACAGGAGCAAGGTAGAGAGAAGCAACGACAGGAGCAGGACAAACAGGAGCAAGGACAGGAGCAGACCAGACAACTTGAATTATCACTTTAAATTGATCTTATAACAACTTAGTAACACAGTTTTCAAACAGTAGCTGAATAGACGTTGGTTAATCTGCTTGTCTGTTATTGACCAATGTCTGTTTCACTATTGGATTTTCTAACTTTCTGTTGGTTAAATCAATCTGTTGGTTGTTAAGCTCTAAGAAGCAACTGCTTTTGTGATTTGGGGCTTTTCGAGAATAAATTGAATTGAATGAATAAGTTAAGACGTTTCACCACTCCTACAAGATATACCAACAATTCTGATACAAAAAATGAATGTATAAATGCACTTGGGTGAAAGGTAAAAAACTTTAACTTAAGAATTTCATTTACTAAACTACACTTTTGCTACTTACTGTCTATGGAACACACCTGGATGACATGTTTTAAGTTGAATGTTTGTCAGTGTGTTATTAAGATCTAAAATAGTGGGAGCAGTAGAAAGTACAGCCTATTCAAAGTTTGTTTATGGAGCAAGTAGTTTCTGTCTCCAGGTATAAACATATTTACTGTATATATGACAGCATACCTTAGGTCCTTGTCTTCCAGGGTATCCAGGTAATCCAGGAACTCCAAGTTTTCCCTAAAAACATAAAGGAAATTGTTATTCTGCATTCACTTGACATTGTTATACTATTATACTATTGTGAGCTGTTGTATATAATTGCAAGAATATAACATCACGGGTATGGATTAGTCAGGAGATCAGGAGTCATCAGGTTTGTGAAGTTGTATCATGCTTTTGTATAATTATGGACAATTGTCGTGTGGGAGCATGGGTGACGTAGGCTTGGTGGGCTGAGCTTTGGACAGAATCGTACTGCTAACCCTAAGGAACGGGGCCGGGGTAGATAACTCAAACATGCATGGATGAGATATAAAACCCCTTCAGGCATGAGGGAACAACATTTTAACATGGTAGAAAGCTCCAAAAAGTCGATTTTCCATAATACCTTCTCTTTAAAAGTTTTGCTACACTTAAAAAGGCACATTTTCATCACTTCTTTTTCTCAAATAGATAAAACTAGGCCCGTTTAAAGTCCCGTGGCTCACACAAGTAAAGTTTGAAACCGTGGACTGTGAAGAAATCCATTTTGACCATGGCCGAGTGAATTTTCTCATCTACCAAGAAAGTGGAATAGTTCATTTTCCATCATGTAAATCTTAATAAGGACTTCTAAAGTTTCTCTTATTGCACAGAGTCAGACAATTCTGGCTGATGAGTTTTCAGAGAAGAAACTACCTATTTTGTGCATAGATATATGTTATAGTTAGCTGTGGGCAGTCATCTCTGTGGTTAGCGTTCTGATTTTTCCAGTGGTGGAAGAAGTACTCAATTTTGTTACTTAAGTAAAAGTACAGATACCGGAGCAGAAAAATACTCAAGTAAAAGTATCACATGAAAAAATCTACTTAACTAAAAGTATTATATAGATACCTGCTCTCAAATATAGTGAAGTAAATAGTAAAAAGACTCCACTTTAAAATGTATTTAAGTACAGATACCTAAAAGTTTTACTTAAGTACCGTACTTTATTATTTTTATTTTGTTACATTCCACCATGGGATTTTTCTTACCTAATCAAGTCTTATTTGTTGATTTTTTTTAAAGACACAAGTTTTCTCATTTACCCACGTTATGACCTGCTAATATCAATATTTTAGCTCCAAAGAAATCAAAACTTCTGACCTACCCCAAAAAAGCTGCCAAGTTGCTACCACCAACCAGAAAAGTGCTACACCTGATTTTGTGTTAAAAACAAAACTAGTTCATTTTAAAGGATTTGTGGTGATCCAAAGTTATTCCTCATATGCATCCAAGCATCCTAATTATTCACCGCGATAAGTTTATAAGTGCTTTCAGACTTTCAGTGGTAATGCTAACAACAACTAGCATGCTTCACTTGCTGATTCTCAAAAAAAAAGTTTTATAATTAGGTGCAGATTTTACACAGCAGATTTATTTTGACCTTTGAGATATCTGTGCTGATGTAATGATGTCATGATTTAAGATGATGGCAGGAGTCTATATATAAGTCCTTGGGAGATTCTCGATGGCTTTTAACACAGTTTAAGATGTTGACTTTTATATTTGCTTTTACATTGTCTTGCACTAATTTATGTCTTAAGCACTTTGGCCGACCTTGTTGTTTTTATACTGCTCTACAAATAACGTTGGCTTGGATAAGTCCTTTACACTTTACACTGACAGATATAATACCTTTGTGAATGGATATGGGAAACTGCTGTCTGAAAATAAAATAATGCATTTCACCTTAGTTAAAGGTGCAGTGTGTAACTATTTTGGGGGAAAGCTCCACCATCTGCTTGCTTGAAGTTATTGCTCTGTTCCACAGTATGGCATTAAACTTATTTTGAATTTATTTCAAATACACCATTGTTAAACATGGCTTTTTACTGAGAGTATGGTCTCCTTTGTGCAGATCTGATTTGTAACTAGACCCTGCGGTGTCACCTGCTTGTCTCCATGGAGATAAATACGTTTAATAGTAATACCATACTGTGGAACATCTGAGGCAAGCATTAACATCTGCAATGGAGATAGTCATATGGCAAACCACAAATGTTACCTAGTGTACGTTTAAGACATTGATGTTTCTGCCAGTTTTTGTTTCATGTGAATAAACCCAGAAATTACAGAGATATTAACCAAAAAATATGGTCAAAACATCTGAATTTGAATGTTTGTTTTTTTTGGTTTTTTTTCTATAAAATTCCGATCTGCCCTCCAGCCCATATTAAATTCCCCGGCAGTTTATAATTAATGTAATGTGAACTGATTTTAGAAACGCAGTAACCTTGTCATTCTAATATACTGTAATCATAATTCATGTTTTAAGCTAGTTTCATTAATGGCTGTTCCTCATTGCTTTAATTCCCCAGCAATTTTGTCTACACTTCTTTAAGTTTAAGTAATACTTTAGCTTTGAAACTGATTCTCTCTGCATACCAAACCAGAGCGTATTGATCACAACTCTCCCCGAAAATTCATGAAGCAATATTTCCACTATAAAACATCACTTTTATCTCCATGTTTTAATCCAAAGCCCAAGAACACGCTGTAACCTTTAGTTGTAATTTGTCATGAATGGGGTGAAAAATATTGGACCAAAGACATACTCAAAACCTATGCGTCATGATCAAAGCCCAGAGCGGACACGTTGGGCCAATTAAAAAGAGTGTTGTAGAAGGGAAGAAATAAGGAGAATGCTAACACACAAACTTTAAAATGAGAGGAAGCTATGGCTAACTTTTCAGTAATATGGTTCTTTAAATGAACGTTTAGAATAAGAAACAGAAATGCAGACTATATTTTTGCACAACTAAATGCATGATTAATTAATCAGTTGTAATCTGCCAAAGTAAAGGAATTTAAAGAGCCTACATTACACAAAATGGACTTTTGTGAGTTTTAAGCCATGTTATAATGCTGTTACCTCATCCAAAACATACCTGGAGTTGTGTTTTGTTTCTTTTACACATATTTGAGTAATCCTGCATTATTAGTCTGTCTACATCTCCAAAGCTCAAAATGCTTTGTTCTACCTTATGATGTCATGAAGTGGTAGTTTTCCACATGACATGACAAGGTGGAACTGAGAAGAACACAGCCTAAATATAGTGGATTTGTGTGAATGAAACAAAACACAACTCCAGGTATGTTTTTGATGAGGAAACGACATTATAACATAGATCCTAGAGCCTAATATGGGCCCTTGAATGATACTACGTTGCAAGTTTGAAGTCTATATTAACGTTCACATGTTAACAAGCCCAAAAAGGAAGGTGTATAGCACAAATACAACATGTTTACTATATGTTTGAGTAAAAAAAAATATATATTTGCGACATCAAAACAAACCACTATTAGCCTTGTGTGGGTTCCTAAATTTGGAGAAATCAGTTGGTCTATGACTGTATTGTGTAACATTTCAAGTAAATACAATTTGTAGGATGTATGGATTAAATCCAATGTGACTATTTTAAAAGCAAAATTACTAAAACTTGTGTAATCCCATTCAAATTTGACTTCTAAATAGACAAATAATTCAAGTTCTGCCAAAGTCAACAGAAAAATCTAGTATCCATACAGTTTATTCTCTCTAGTATTGACACTGATGTATTTGTTGTTACACATGATATTTTTATATTGGCCTAAATTTGAGAAACAAAATTCAACAATGCAATCATTCTTTACCTTTTCACCAGCTGATCCCATAGGTCCCGCTTCCCCGTTAGGTCCGGATTTGCCCTTGGGTCCCTCTGGTCCGTCCTCTCCTCTGGGTCCCTGCACTCCTCCTTCACCCTGTGGTCAAAACAAAACCACCAACAGCTAAGCAACATGCCCCATAGGAATATCACAGCAATAAATGTTAGCATTAGCTTTAGCATTCACCTTGTCTCCTTTCAGACCCATGTCGCCTTTGAAACCAGGGAATCCATCTTCTCCCTATGGAAAAAAAGACTTACACTTAGACGAAATGTATTGATCTGCAAGGGATTGCACTTGCACTTAGATGCTATAGCTCAAACATTACAGTATAATCACAAAGATAAGGAGAAGTAAAAATGTAAATAATGAAAGGTTCTATATCACACAAAATGGACTCTTGTGAGCTTTAAGTCATGTTAGAAAATTGATACCTCATCAAAAACATGTCCAGAGTTGTGTTTTGTTTCATTCACACAAGCTCAAAATGCTCTGTTCCACCTTGTGATGTCATGAAGTGGCAGTTTTTACATTAACAGCTACCTTTACCTTTAGTTCAGTAGAGATTGGCAATTCCATGGCTGAAATTATCCAAATGATTCTACTGAAGGTGTATGCAGTTTTAAAACACAGTGGAGCACTTCCTGTATTACCGCATGACATCACAAAGTGGAACAGAGTGTTTTCTGTTTGAGAGAAGAGTTTTTTGTGTGCGTTAAACTTGACTGAAACAAAACACAACTCTGAGTATGTTTTTGATGAGAAAACAACGTTATAACACAGCACATCAGATATTGAAGGTCCAAACGTATAAAGCTCTTTTGGGAATTCTGAAAACTTGTTTTAGTCATAGGATCTGGCGGCACAAAGTGAAAAGGCCATTCTGCATTCTGATTGGATAACTGGCTTGAGAACTATCAAAACACAAAATGTAAACAGCTTTTTCCTCATATGAAATGCCTTTGTAATTGTGAATGAATCAATAAGTACTACTGTTGTTAAATGTATTATGGATGATGCAGTGCTATTAATAGGCTGATAAGCTAAGAAGAAAATGCATGAATCATTGTCTGATTAATTCCATGCAACTCATTGGTTGAAGCTGTTGACTATATTCACACTGACACCTTGTGGTCACTTAAGTGAAATGGCCTCATCTGACCACTTCCCTCTTACTCCCTTCTCCCTTGGTCCTTGTCAGATGCATGTCTACACTGACATCTGGTGGTGAAACTTCAGAAAGCAACAATAAAAGCACAAACAGATTCTGCTTTTAGATATGGTAGATAATACAATTTAGATATGGATCGTGGCAAATACAGGATGAATACAATATTTTAGTGGAACTGATCAATCACACTTTTGTCATTATTTTTGTGATACTGTTAAAACAGGTGAAACTGACAAAGAAGCTATAGCAATTACAACAGAACATACGATGCATTGTGTGGCCTGGTTTCTGGATGGGTCCAGCTTGTAAATGTATGTATTGATTTATTTTTTGCATGTCTTTAATCAGTAATACCCCATTAAGATTACTAATCTCTCGTATAAGTATGATCAGTATTTAAGGTCTGACTCATGAGGTTTTAGCCATGTCATAATGTTGCATGGGGTTGTGTTTAGTTTCATTCACATATGTTTGAACAATCCTGTATTATTAGGCTGTCTACATCCCCAAATGCTCCATTTCACCTTGTGATGTCATTTAGTGGTAGATTTAATGTTAACAGCTATTTTTAGTTTTTATTTTTTTCAGTTGAACTGCTTTACTCTTCATTACTGTAAAATAACTTTAAGATGTTGCTTTTATTTTGGAATATTTCTGTTTTACCTAGTAGTTGAGATTGTCAATAGAAAGTCTGTAATATCTGCTCTGCTGGAGAGAGGCAGTTTCAATGAGGATAAAACAATTGCCTAACAAAATTAGGCAAATCTGGGGCTGAAATGATCAAAATGTGGACCATTTCTATATTACCACTTAATGACATCGCAAGGAGGAATAGAGAGTTCTTAGTTTAAGAAAAGAACACAGCCTAAATCTGCAGGATTTGTATCACTGGATACAGGATGTATCAGTGAAACAAAACAACTCAACAACAACATTATAACATAGATCAGAAAATAGTGCAATATAGGCCCTTTAAAGCATATTTGTGTTATTCTTAACTGAAAAAATACTATGAAATTTGACCAGGGTCAGCTGCAGCCTACTGCTTATAATGAACCTTCCTAGAATACATTATTCACTACAGTTTCTTTTCTTGCATTTTGGTTTAACCTTCAACATACCTCCTCTATTTTTGAGTATGTTTCCTTGAACTTTCATAAGACTAAATAGCATTCAATTGGACTTTATAGCAGGGAGCGAGCAAATGTCATCTCATAAATGTTGCATAGAAACATTTGTCCTTGATTACAAATAATGACCAATTAAGTCAATTACTGTCAGTATTTTATATTAAGCACAGACACAATTGCATGAAAACTCCCATTCAAACAGGCTCATTGCAGTTAATGCTCTATGCTCCATTTAAACTGGTTGGCACGGGCCCCCCTCTCCTACTGTACGTCTGATGAGCTTTTAAGCACTTTTCCACTTTTCCAAAGGGGCTCTGTTTAGTTAGGAATTACAATTGTTAAGCATCTATAATTCTCTAGAACAGCATCTGTCGGCCATATTGGGTAGGGTAAACAGACTGGAGTAGTGTGTACCTTCTCTCCTTTGCCACCTTTAAGCCCACGGATTCCATCTGCTCCCTAAAGATGAGAAAATCAAGGTGAGATTAAGTTTTATAGATAATTCAAATGCTATCTGAATGATGTAAGGAAGAGAATAGAGGGTTTTACTTTGACACCACGTGGTCCAGGGTAGCCGATGGTTCCAGGGGGTCCAGGATTACCCTAAGGGAATAAAATAAGTATGTTTATTAATTTGCACCTTTTTTAATGTAAAATAAATGATAGTAAGACATTGAGGTGTTCATCCAATCTTTTTTTAGATAGCCATAACCATATTAGACCACAGACAGTGACAATGCCAAAGCTTATTGTTGTGAGTTAATTTTGCACTTTGCAGAGAAACTCCACTCCACGTCGTGCTTTAAAACAGCATACTGCTTACTTATACTGTTAGTCAAAAATGTATATACGTTTATAATTATAACATTTACACAATTTTCTTATCTCCATTTTATGTTCCTCACCAAAAACATACCTGGAGTTCTGTTTTGTTTCATTCACATTCATTCTTGCATAGTTCTAGGCTGTGTTCCTCTCTCAAACTAAAACACTCTGTTCCTCCTTGGGATGTCATTAAGTGGTAAAACAGGAAATGCTCCACTGTGTTTTTAAACTCCATACACTTTTGCTAGCATTATTTCAGCCCTGCATTTGCCTAAATTTACAACTTTTGTTTTAGCCTTATTGAAAGAGCTTTACTCCTCGGTGCACCAGCAGATACTAAAAACTTTCTACTGACAATCTCAACTGTACAAAAGGTAAAACAACAAAATAAAAGCAACAATTTAAGATTATTCTAGAGTAATGAAGAGTAAAGCAGTTCAAATGAGACTAAAAACAGCTGTTAACCTTAAATTTACCACTAAATTACATCACAATGTTGAACGGAACATTTTGAGCTTTGGGGATTCGGACAGCCTAATAAAGCAGGATTACTCGAACATGTGTGAATGAAACAAAACACAACTGCAGGTGTGTTTCTGTGGAGGTAACATGGCTAAAAGCTCACATCAGTCAGTTTTACTTAATATAAGGCCTTTAACTGCAAATTCTCAGAGGATAGCTATCTATAGAGCAGAATATTTTATATCTGTATATAATATATCCAGAGAAGTGCTGATGTGATGATTTCCACTGTGAGACATGCTAGCATGCTGTGCAACTCATAAAATCTGTCTGTAAGTTCTATGTATACTGCATGCTGAGTTTTGGGCACACCGTACATATAATTATGCTGCCTAATTCATATTTATTTTAAGCAAAGTCCAATCTAACCTGTACTTTACATTTGTGTACTTTTCTTTTAGGTTTCCAAAAACAAACATTAATTGCACATGCTTTCTGTACAAATACATTTTCTTTACATGAAAAATCTAGAATTATAATTTGGCAGATTGGCTAAGTACCCAGTAATAACTTTATTTAACACAAACCTGTATTTTATTTGTAAATTTCGACACACTAATGAACAATAATATACTTACAGAAGCTCCCTTCTCGCCAGTTGGACCCTCTTTTCCTGGATGACCCTTTAGACAAAAAAAACATTCACATATTTTAACATTGCAAAGCTCTTTTTGCAGTGCTTAGAGTGAAACTAAACACCTACACTCCACACACAATTACTTTTCAAATAGAGCTGCTAAACTGGGCAGTTCTTGGAGGACTAAAGAAGAGAGTGAAGGGGGACGAGGGGTGGGGGCCCTGTCTGTAATCTGTAACAGCTGGCTGTGATCAGGGCAGCCATTTGTACTGTCACCAACTACTGGAAATTGAAGAGACCACTAAAAGCAGCACACACTTAGATTTAGGCTGTTTTTTGGGGGTTTTTTTTGGGGGGGGGTTTACCAGAAAGCTGAAAATGTACCAGGTTTGGACTAAGGTTGCCAAAAAAATGACTATGGACCATACATAATGCTATCAAAACACCATACTGCACTCAGATTAGAAGCAAAAAGTGGGTTTAGTGTTTAGTTCCACTTTAAATATGTACATGTTTTTATAATGTTAAAACAAAACAACACTGTAACACATCATATACTTACAGGAGGACCGTCCGCACCAGCAAGTCCAGCCAATCCCTGTTTACCTTGAGGTCCCTGCATAAAACAGCAATAAATACATTTGAATCTAAGCAGGGCCAAATTCATCTGCTTGAAATAATATTAGCCATTCTCAAAACCACTAGAACAACACAATATGGGAGCTAAGTGCTTATCCAGGCCCAGTCTAATGCTTTTCTATCATGTCTTTTGGAGGCCTATATTCTTGACAGCAGTGGATCTGCAGAAGCAATTTGGTTCTGCAATAGTCACTTATCATGAGCAGAGAGATTTTGTGGGTGTTTTGAAGCTAGTACTGCAATTCAAGACCACTTACTTTTTCACCAGGAGGACCGATCGGACCTTGAGGACCTATGAGACCCTGAAAGAGAAAGAAAAAAAGTTACAAAAAGAAGGTGAAGGTGTGGGTTTGAAAAGTTTAAAAGTGAGAATTGTGTTGTTGAGGATACGACTGAGAGGTGTTGACATCAAATGAGCATCTTATCTATTTTTTAATATCCGATGAGGATTTTCAGACAATTTTTAGAGAATACATCTGGAAAGCTAAGGTTCAAGTATCGCACAAATGAAAGAAAAGTGAGAAATTGGTGAAAAACATTTGTCCCTAGTTTGGGAAGATTACACAGCAACTTGGTTTAATTTAACTTCAAATTCAATATTTTTGTAGCCTTATTTTAATAGCTTAAGTTTAGTAATAAATTATCTAACAAATGTACTATCCATTTTGATACATCTCTCAGTACATCCAGTAAGGACTGAAGAAATTCAACACACTTGCAGCATTTTGGAAAATATTTTGCAAATTGCCCAATACGTTTGCCCTACTTTTGCACAATAGAACCAGCTGTCTTAACTCCAGTAGTTAAATTTGTTGACTTTGAAATAATCCTATGAAGAGCAATTAAAAAGTCAAAATCTGCGAGTGTTATTATTTTATGGGCACTCTGGAAGACATCACGTTTTGCTCCAACTTTGATGAACAAGTTATTTATTCAACCTGTAGAGTGAATCTGAACAGGTCTGGGCTAAGTATTTCCAAATAATATGACGTTACTGGAACCAGGCTGCAGCTGTCAGCAGGACTGCACTGTCACCTGGGGAAAGGGGCATTCAATTGGACACTTAATTTTGTGCTGAATGTTTAATAGTGGAAATTTGTATGTGGTTAAGTGGACACTGTGTTGGGATTGGTCCCATGTGCTTTCAATGGAGCTGAGAAAAGTTGTCATAAAATGTAATGGCTTTTGTGATGCATTGCTAACAATCATCATTATTATGTAACTTATATAGCTATTTTAGTAATAGTAGTAGGAGTAGCAGCAACAGCAGCAGTAGTAGTAATGGTAGTAGTAGTAGAAGCAGTAGTTCAGTAGATCTGACATTAATGCCAGTAAAATCTAATGCATTGATGTTTACCATGAACTCAAGTCTTACAAATGACAAACTGAACATCTGTGATCTAATTTACCAAGGCACTTCAGCACATTCTCTTTGTAAATAGATATATTTTATGTCATACTGTGGAATATTATAGACCAAGAAACAAGATTTCCATGGAAACAATCGATAGAAGGTTGAGTAAGGATGCTTTTTTATATTGGATTTTTTTTTTTCTATGTTTTTGAGTGTAATAAACACAACCAAAGTGAAATGACACTGAACGCTTATATATTTTTTTGGCTACAAAGTTACATACTGTGGCGTTAAATTAGAAGCAAAGTATAGCTAAGATATGGAGGACATTGATCGGTTCGAGAGTCTATTAAATCATCAAAAAACAAACAAAAAATGATATGCATAACAATAAGATTAACACAGCGATCCAGTTAGGGTCACTGAACACCTAAACAAGTCAACACGCTTTCTTTAATTTGGGAACTCTACTGTCTGGTATGCACTATAATGAATGTATATACGAGATGAAAGTCACGTAGGGCAGTATATGCAGTTTATGGTCCTCAAACACGTCTCAACTTAAGACTAGACGTTTTGCCTTGGTAACATACATATAATCACATACAGTTCTGTTTGGGGTAATTTAAAATGCCATGGGAATGTACAGGACGCTGCAATCACTCTATACATACATTGTATTTAAGTGAGAATAGTATGTCCCAGTGTAACTACATAAATGAATGCCAACAAGAAACCCAAAATAAGTTTCCAAGCAGACACAGTCAACTCTAACTTGAATTTTGACTCATTTTCTTTTGAATTATTTATCAGTATGACATGTATTTTATGAGCTGTTACATGACATTTTCACTGGTTTCAAGATTATTTTATTTGAATGGGCTAAAGAGTCCCTGATCTCAAATGCCTTTGTCTCACCACATTGGTATGGAGCTCAACAGTGAACTTCCAAGTACCTGAAGTAAATGTCCCATTCATTTCTCCCATAGACTTTCTGAATAGAATCATTATAATATTAAAGTCAAAAGCTGGGGGCTAGTCAGATGTGCATTTTATATCAGATAATTGTTAATCGCTACATTATTCAAACATTTCACTGCATTTTAAGTTTAAATTGCTACTTTCATGCATTTAAACTCTTTTTTCCAGAACTTCTGAGGTAAAAATGAATAGAAAATTTACTTCTGGAATTGTGTGCCTTTAACTGTTGAGCTCAAGTAAAAATAATAAATAACAGTAATAATATAATATCAATATACATCTAAAATTAAGATAGATATTCTGTTATTTAAGTCATTTAAACGGCATGTAGGCAAGTATTGAGAAAAGTCATACAAACTTACATTGGGTCCAGGCATGCCCTGCTGTCCTGGAGGACCTGGCTCTCCTTGAGGTCCCTGTGAAAAACAATGAAAAACACATTACAAAAGCTCCATTCACTACTTTATTTTCACAACTAGTAAATGAATTTAGCTGCTGGAGAGATCCACAGAGCAGAGTCATGGTAACGTATTTATTTCTGAAATGTGCTAAGTATGTGCGGTATCGAGCAGTAATTCACAATAAGAAAGGTTGAATACAGTAATGGTATAATGCATTAAATACAAATAAAATGTGAGTTGTAAAAGTTATAATCATATATTTTCTATACATTTATAATAAAATAAATAGAGATAACATTAAATCACACACGCAATTACCTATACTACAACTATTAACTACAGAACTGTAAAGGGCCATCTATGGGGCTTAAATGTATTATTAACAATATGCCTTAAAATACATGTTTGGAGATTATAGTCATACTTTCTACATCTAATTATAAAGCATTTAATTGTCTGGAAATCAGGAAGTTGTTGTTAGCTTTACTCTTGTGCTCTCTGAGACTTGTGAAAAGCTTTTATAAACTCATTGGGGTGAATAATTAGGATGTTCTGAACGTGTAAGGCAAAGTGAGGAATAACTTTGGACTACTGCAAACAGTTTAAAATGAGCTATTTCCATTTAAGACAGTAAAAATTGCATTCACCGGTACTTCCAAAATGACCAATTATAGAGCGTAAATGTATTAGTCAATATTTGAGGTGCATTTTAGTCATTCTTCTTCCAATAATCCTCCTAACTGGAAATGCTTATCTGTTCAGTCTTTCTGCTTTGATTTAGTGTGTCACAAAGCTAAAACATTAACAACGTTGACCTCTTGGGGGAGTCTGCTCCAGCTGTTTCAACAAACAAAAGATAAATCCTTATTCAGTGCCTTCTTGCTTCAATTTGACATTTTATTGTATTTCCGATGCTCCCCACTCCCCCTTTATGTACATCTGTGGAGTTGTAATGAATTGAAACTTTGTGGGCCGTTAATTAGAAGCATATACTAAGTCACTGGTTTGAATGGGCTGCTCTTCTACTCTGGAGTGACTCAGTGGACATCGACAACACGTGGGAGGGCCGAGCTGTTTGAATGACGATACTTTAAACATAATTCCCAGGGAGGAGAGGTGATGCAACAAAGCAGGGCTAACATGTCTTTATTTTCACTATGCTATACTTAAAGGTCCTGTACAAAATGAATTCTTAGGTGCTTTGAGCTATGTTAGAATGCTGTTATCTGTTCAAAAACATACTTGAAGTTGTGTTTTGTTTCATTCACACATGTCTGAGCAACCCTTCACTTACGTCTGTCTACATTTGAAAAGCTCAAAATGTTCTGTTCCACCTTGTAATGACATGTAATTTCTATTTTTTTCTTTAGTTCAGTGGAGAGAGGCAATTCCAGGACTGAAATCATCCAAACGATTTTAGTGAAGGTGTATGGAGAAACACAGTGGAGCACTTCCTGCGTTATAACATGACATCACAGGGTGGAACAGTGTGTTTTACATTTGAGAGAAGAACACAGCCTAAATATGCAGGATTTGTGTGTTAAACATGTGTGAATGAAACAAACCACAACTCTAGGTGTTTGTGATGAGGAAACATCATAACATAGATCAGAAAATAGTGTAATATAGGCCTTTAAAACTTAATCTATGTATAGGTTGTGTTCAAATTACAACTTTTTAGTTACCTTAAATTCAAATTCTGTAGTGAAATCTGTTGTATTAACTGTCAGATTGCATGTTTGTTCTGGTTTATGTTTAATATATCTATAATTACTGGGCCTCGTCACATGAAACAAAAACTGGCAAAAGGTTTGTCGTCTTCTCTGTCCTTATAAATGATCACTCAGAGTAAATAACCTATAGAGTTATATAGGCCAGATTACATTACAATACATTTAATAATGTTCTTGTTAGAACTACTTAATTAGGCCCATCTAAACAAACAGAATAATTTCATTGGTTTGTTAATACGGGATTTTCTGATCTATAAGGAATACGGATGCACCGATCTGATATTGGTATCGGATATCTGCAACAATACTCGGCTTCCAGATATTGGTTTAGCTGATATCCTGGATGGACATTTAAATCGATGTCATAAGATTGTCTTCTGTTTGTAGTCTGGCCAGAAAGTCTCATAATGCTTAAATTTCTATTTATGCAAAGTTGTTCTGTAGTTACTTGAGGGCCAGACGACAGCCTCATAAAACAATTGGATCAGTTCTGTCTCATTTTATTTTTGTTTAAAGGAAATACATGCTGTTCTTAAGGCAGTTTACTGTTGGTGTGAAAGGCGCACATGAAATGGTCTCGTTCATTTGGGATTCAACATGTTTTCTCTCACTCACAGCTGGGAGAGGAAGAGAGTGGTAGTGGAATAGGGGCCATGTGATGAATCCACTATGTGTAGAAGCTATATATTTTGACTACTCTGAGACTTTTTTTTATGGCAAACACTTAAAACGTGTTGCTTTAGGTCTAATGCTCTTCTGTATCTATAATTAGCTGGTTGTTACGAGCAGCCTCCTAATGTTAAGGTTAAAGACCACTAGCTTCGGGTGTGATTCCTAGGTGGTCCTGACAAATGAGCTCAGTTATTTTGACACACGGCTGGGACATCCTCTCTGCCAGCTTTTCCCCAGGGAGAAATGTCCAAATAAACTAAAAACAACTTAAACAAATACTCACCATGTTTCCTTTGGGACCTGCCTGCCCGTCCAGCCCTGAAAGACCCTAAAGGACGCATCAAATCATTATGTCAGGGAGAAAAAAAAACGTGTTATTGTTGTGAGTGAATGACAGATGGAGATACATACGCGCTGCCCTGGAGGCCCTGCAGTACCTCTCGGACCAAGCAAACCTCTGGGACCCTGGAATAAGACCAGATGGAGAAGTTAAGTTGATGTATAAGTCCTCAAATTGTGCAAAGGCTAGCTAAAAGTGCGCTTATATCAATATCACAATATGTTGGTAACTTTGACTTTATATGTGTAGAAAGGTGTATAAGAATTGTGGGAAGGAACTGTTTTTATCGTTAAGATTTTTTTTTTTCGTTCTTTCAAAAAAAAAGAAGAAGGTAAACTTGCTTGTAATGAACTTTGGGAAGTCGTCTACCTTATCAGTGCTGGAAATGTATGAATTGGTGAATTTTGCAGTTTACCGCATTCGTTATGGCTTCAACTAACAGCTATTTAGCTAATCGACTAATGTTGAATGTTTTCAAATTAACTGAGTAAAAAAATATTTTGTGATTATTTTATACATTGATTAGTTGAATGATTTGTTGTTTCAACTCATTTTAGAGCAGTACTTTTTTACAGTGTGACTAATAATTTCTTAAATTAGACACAGGCAGACCATCATTAATAGGCCTGTTGCACTAAACCTGGCTACACATGTTTGTAGTGAAACTGTGGTGGACAATAACACATATTATTTTTTTCTTATTAATGCAGAGCAGTTTACAGTATAGACCGTTTGTAGTAATGCAATATAATCATTTCTATATTGACTCATCGTTCATATACGATATGACAGATGGAAAAATATTTTTGGGAGGCCAAAAGTCTATATTTACTTCAGCACAAAAAATGGTGTCGTGACAGGCCTAGGGGAAAATTAGATCTGCAGTGTATTAACGCTGAATTATAAAAAACAAAACAAAAACATGGTATCAAAGACAAGACTTAAAGTTAAAGAGCAGTACATTCCACATGTAGTTCACAAACAGTAACTGCGTGTGAAATCTAATCTAGACAAATCCTAACGCACCAAATCCGAATCCTTCCTCTCATTCAAACGATGATGAAATGTAGTGCAATGCCTTTGAATGACTTAACAAGCTGCTTCCAATGGCGGTTTCTCATGATGTGCGTCGGCCCATTAATAAAGAACAAAGACCATAATGTCAAATTCTCATGAGGAAAATGCATTATGACTTAAGCACAAACACCACAGCTACTTTCTATATATGAAATCTTATTAGTCTGGCTTGGAAGGTTGAAAGTGCAAGTTAATGACCAGAGCAGATGATATTGATGAGTTTGCAGTGACTGGCTCAGGTACAGAAGGGTTTTGGTAACACTTTATAATAACTACATTATTTACAGCCTAAAGCATGAATAAAGACTTAATTCATGATGAACAAACAGTTTACTAAGAATGATTCAGGCTTAGTAACTAAGGGATAAGGGTATTCATTAAAGAAGGGGTATTTTACGTCTGGGGTATTAACTGCTAACACTTATTTAGATCACCGTGTTACTTTTTATTGTTTTATATATCTATATATATATATCAAATAAAACTTATTAACATACAACAATACATACAACAATAAGTTTCACTTTCGTTTTTGATGGGTCCCCCCTCCCTTTGCCCTCCATGCTAAGTCATTCCCCCTTCAGGGGGGGAATATATGGAGAATTGTCGTGCAGGAGCATGGATGACGTAGACTTGTGGGCGGAGCATTGGACCGAATCTTACAGCTACGCATAAGGAGGGTTCAAATAGAGCCTGGGAGAGATTGTTAGATTACTGAAACATGTATGGATGACATCTAAAACCTTGACACATGTTTTTAATGAAGGAACAATGTTACAACATTGTACAAACCTAAAAAAATATCTATTTTGCGTAATACCCCGTCTTTAAGTAGAGTCCTTGTAACTCTAAATGTAAGCACTGCACTGTATCTTTGCTGACATATTTTTAATTGATTTGGATTTGTAGCTCTGTGGAGTACTTTTAATTCAACTTGAGTAATATACATTTGAACTACTTACACTCTCTCCAGCAACACCTCTTTGTCCAACTGGTCCATCCTCTCCCTTTAAAAACATGACAGAATATGTTAATGTGAGATACACTTTACTTTTAATTTTACTGTTGCAATGCAAAAGAATACCAAAAGCTAAAATATGCAAGATAAATAACAATGCAAAATATACACTTTAAAGGGCCCATACTACACTATTGTCTGATCCATGTTATAATGTTGTCTCCTCATCAAAAATATACCTGGAGTTATGTTTTGTTTCATTCACACAGGTTTAACACACAAACCCTGCATATCTAGTCTGAGTTCTTCTCTCAAACTGAAAACACTCCACCTTATACTGCCATGTTATAATATATAAATTATTCCATTATGTTTTTAAACTCCATGCACCTTCACTAGAATCATTGGATAACCTCAGCTCTGGAATGGCCAATCTCTCCTGAACAAAAGGTAAAAGGTAACTGTTAACATGAAAACTACCGCTTTAGGAGATCATAAGGTGGAACAGAGAATTCTGAGCTTTGGAGAAATGTAGACAAACTAATAATAAAGGATTACTCAAACATGTATGAATGAAACAAAACACAGAAGGTAACAACATTCTAACATGGCTTAAAGCTCAATTTTGCGTAATATATGACCTTAAAATCCTTAATCACAGCTACATTTATTAGTGAAGTTAATGAAAAAGTCAGTTACAGTCATAAACATAAATATCTGCTTTAATTAACAATTAATATCTGATCTAATTAACAATGTAGTATGCCTATTACTAATAGTTAGCATTAATGTGGTCCCTAATTTCAGTGCATACATTGCAAACACATATTTGTATTCCTCTTTTGAACAAAGGTTGAACTCACCCTAGGCCCATCTTCTCCGGGAGGTCCTGGAGGGCCTGTAGACCCGATTTCACCCTAAGGACAAAAAAAACAATATAATGATACAAAAAAACAGGAGTGGCAAGTTCAACCAGCTGTCATATGTGCCTAATGATAGTCGGATTGATGTGACTAAAGAAACGGTTTATTCAAAAAGGAACAAAAATGCCTTTAATCTAAGCCTGGTAACCACAATTGGCATGGTCTATGTACGGTTTAGACTATTTATGGTGCCCTATACGGACCAACCTATCTCCACTGGCCCTCTAATTACTCAGTATAGGATAAAGAAAGAACGCTTGTCTAGAAATACCTCTCTATGATCCCTGTGCTCAGACTTCCGAATGTTAGCCAATGTTTAAAATGTACAAAACCCCAAACTTCAGCCCTGTTCAGAGTGTAGTGGCAATGGGCAACCAAAAATGGGTTAAACAAACTGAATGACCTCCATACTCATTCAGCTACATGCATAATACAAAGAATGTGCATACTTATGACATGTTAGAGCATTTATAAAATATGTTTTTACTCAAAACAGTTATCAGACACTTCACTGAGAAAGAGTAGCAACAGAAGTATAAAAGAAGTAGTTTTAGCCCATGTGATAATTAGATGTAGCTATGGTAAAAGTGGAAATAGTAGTAGAAAGCAGTGCCAGTTGAAACAGGTATAGTAGTAATAAATGTCATAGTGATGATAGTAATAGTAGGAATAGTAATAATAACTTTTAGCAGTAGTATTAGCAGTGGTACACAGTAACATAAGGAGAATTAGTAAATGTGTTTTAGATTGTAGTGAGATGTAATGAGATAGTAATAATCGTCACAACTGTGGTAGCAGCAATATGATTTGGTGGAAAATTTAGCAAAAACATTAGTAATGTATAAGTAGTAGGAAACCACAGTAGTTTTAGTGGCAGTAATACTAGCAGTAGTAGCAAGATTTGTAGTAGGGTACTGGAAAAGCTAGTAGAAATACAAACGTAGTAGTAAAAATATTTGGAGTATTGTCATATGTAGTGTATGTTTAAATATTAATAAAAGCAAACTAGTAAGTGGCAGCTACAATATTGGCAATAATAGTAGCAGATTTTGCATAGCCTCATTCACTCTGTCATCACTACAGTAATAATCAGTGAACGGGAGGTGGAGTCTGAACTAGTCTTTAAGCCTTAATGTTTGAGTAAGGACCAGGCTCAGGGCTGTAGTTACTTTGACAAATGACGAACTGAGACTCATAATGAGACAGGAGTAAGTGCAGCTTCTTATTTCAGTCTATTTGAAAGTTTCATGCTGTAATTACTCACTCTATGTCCCTTCTCTCCTGGAAGTCCTGGGAGGCCATCGAACCCACGGTCACCCTGAAATAGGATAAGAAAGACCGGGTAAAAAGTTCAGTTTATTTAACTGACAATAGTGGTTCTTGACATGTTTATCTGTTTCCTATATAGGGACAAGGCAAGGGACAACTATATGGTTTTGAAAGGCTGTTACCTTGATTCTCAACTGAATTTAAAGCCAGAGTATGTAAGAATTAGTGAGAAAAGTTTGAGAACCACTGGTCTACTGTAAATTGTGATTAGGTATATTATATATATATATATATATATATATATATATATATATATATATATATATATATTTATATATTTATTTTTTATTTTTTTTTCAAGCTATACATTCATAAACCTAATATAAACACCGTCACATTAAGTTTTTGGTGAGGTGAAATCAGTTACACGTTTTATTTCAAAATCAAGTTTCAACAAAAATTTAAGAAAATCAATTTAATCTTTATTCCCCACCAAAATCACAAAAGTCTTAGCTCAGAGCAACTCATACTTTTCTTAATGGCTTATGTATTCCTTTTGTTATGACATTAGACAAATGCATTAAACATCCTCTGATTTAAAAATATTTAGATCACTATAAATGACCTCCATATGAGAAACTATTATTGTTTGATGTTTACCCTTAAGAAAATACCAATAATCCTATCTACTTGTCATAACACTTTAAATTGAATTAGTCAACCTTAAAATGAGACAAAATGAAGACTGTATTAACAAGTTAACATGCTTTTCTATGTTATTGGAACAGTTTATGTTGAACTTATGATGTTTTTTAATGTCCCCTTATCAAAGCCATGTGTTTTACCTTTGCTCCTCCTTCTCCTGGCAGCCCGCGAGCACCATCCGCTCCATTACGGCCCTGAAAGACATCAACATTCCCCATCAAACTTCATGGCAACTGTATACGAAATATTAAATTAAGTCTGTGGATGTGGAGGAGGTAATCAGTTCAACAAACAAACAGAGTTCAACATTTATTTTTGAATTTAGACTTGACATTTGAATATCGTGTGATAAACTTGAACAGAAGCCATGTTTAGGCTCAGGTAATTACAACAATGATCTTGCCAAATCCAGCTCTTTCCACTCCCATTCTATTAGAAATTAATGTAGGGAGGGACCTACTATATACATTGTCGGCAACTAATCGATTTGGACTTAATGCACATACACACTCAACGAAATGTGCAAGACATTATAGTTCAGTGCATTACAATATTCTGATTTGCCATACAGTAGAGTAGACCATTGGAAAGTATGTAAAACAGACTGCTTTAATATCCACAATTGGGTAAAAGATTTTATGGACCAATGGAAAGTGTGACCGCTCTTATTAGTGATCCCTGTACCAACAACCAATGATACATCACTCAAAGATATAAAGGAAGAACTAAAAAATAATGATGTTACTGTTGCAAACAAACACACACAGTAGGGGTTGGGGATTTTAATTGTAGGGTTAACAACCAATCCTTTGTCAGTAAAAGCATGTGGTTTGAAGTTTGGAGTTCAGACTTTAGAGGAAGAAATTGGGCTACGCCTTATGTTAAATTACACTGATTAGAACTATTTCTTGTTTGGACAAATGCACAATATTAACAATACTAACAGTATATGTTCTCATCCCCTAGATCAGGGGTGTCAATGACATTTTCACCGAGGCCACATCAGCAAAATGGCTGTCCTCAAAGGGCCAGATGTAAAATAACTACTTTTTAAACTTTGAATTAACTGTTTCTGCATGTATTACTTATTCAAGTTCATTCATTTGCACAGATGTAACAATATGGCTGTGTAAAAACATATCTCTTGATAAAATGACATTTTAAGACCACCATCATACCTTTTAATTTACCCTGTTGAGGGCCACATAAAATGATATGGAGGGCCACATTTCGCCCGCGTGCCTTGAGTTTGACACATGTGCCCTAGATAATGGTATGTATTGGTAAGTATGAATAATAATAATAATGTATACTGTAGTAGCTTTAGTAGCCATGTAAACCCTATCATACAGTTGACTCATCGTGATCTAGGAAAATTTAACTGATAAAGTTAAATTTGAGACAAAGTCTTCATAGAAAATTGGATGAAACAGCATTCTTACCCTTTTTCCAGGTTTACCAGGAAGACCAGTTGGGCCCTGAAGACCTCGGGGTCCCTTTAGGCAAAAACATCAAAGATTGAAGCAGTTAAATAGATGATGTGTTATGGAAATATATTTGAATGTATACAGTAGGGACTAGGGAGGGAGGTCATATAAGCTTTATGAGCCCCACCTGTGGTCCAGGGTCACCACCGTCTCCTTTAAGCCCAGGAGCGCCAGGACTTCCCTATGAAAAAACATACACTCTCATTAAACCAATGCATAGTTACAGAGGTGTAGTACTCACTCACTTCTCGCAGTAGTAGTAGTAGCTGTAGTAGTAGACAGCATACAGCACTCCTATACTCAAATAATATATTTTAAGTGTGACAGTACTCTTGTGTGAGTGGGTTATTATTAGTCCTCCCACTTTGAGTACGTGACAAAGGCTTTGAATATTTTGCACATTCTATTTTACATTGTACCTTCAGATATGACATTGTTTTACCACTTGTTGTGGTGTATTCTGTGGCACTACTTCATGTTTTGTCCTTCCAATCACATTAATATCAAACTATAAATCAGATGTCATTCATACTTTACTGTAGTTTTCCCAAATACTTTTTACTCTTACCCAATTACTTCCCTCATTACTTTTTACTTCAAACTGAGTAATAATATTTTGAAATAAGTACTTTTGTTAGAGTAGAAGTTTTGCCTACTTTACTCACCTTTGCATACTTTATATACTGGGCAAAATTGAGTAAGAGTTATTCATTGCTAAAATATTACAAATATATTTCTTGACATAGGACTTTTAGGGCTAAAAAGATTGTACTTAATTGCTAGAGTATAAGTAATACAGAAGTAAAACACATCATAATGAATCATCATGAATAAGTCCCATTTTGTAGTATTGTAGTATTTTGCCATACCACTCATATATGAACTTACACAATATACTCCTTTTTTGTATCCAGTATCCATATGAAGTTATTACTGAATTTCAGAGTTGCCTTAACAATTAACAATAATATTTTAAATCTTTTGAATATACAAAAGTCCCCAAAATGTTGCCAATAACTCAGAAGCCGAACCTGTGAATAGAACGTCATTCAAGGCCTTGAGTTTCTCAGCTCTTTATCTGGTTGAATCTGTCCAATATGAGCCACTGCATGGTTAAATTTAGCAGATCTCTTCGCAGCAGGAAATAGCAGTAATGTTTTCCTCATCAGCTGAGCGAGTCATGGTAAATGCATATGAGCTGTACATGTATGTTTGTATAAGGACAAACTCACCACAGGACCAGACCGCCCTGCCAGTCCAGTGGGTCCCGGAGCGCCTCTCATAGCCAGCTGTAAAGCACACAACACACTTATCACTGCACAGCGATGATAGGCCTAACAGTAATATTGTCTAGAAAACTAAGAGTGCAAGTATATAAAGGCTGTTATTATATTTGGCTATTTGCGAATAATTAAACCCATGTAGTTCAAGTGATTTTGTACCTTACAGGATTGTCAAAAGTATCAAAAATCAGATACTAATCAATGCTAAAACTAATATCGAAACTAGATACACATTTGAGAAGGTATTGATAGTGCAAAAAACAACATTAACAGAACAAAATTTTTGCTTTCCTAAACAGTTTAAGTGTAATTTTGAGCTTTATCAGAATTTTTTTTATATGAAAATTACATTCTATTACTAAAAATGGAGCATATTTTGTGGTATCGTATCAGTACTGAGTATTGAGTAAATTCCTTAGTATCAAAATAAAGTTTGAAATTTTTTCTTGCCAACACTAGTTAGTATCTTATAGAAAGGAAATCTGTAAAAATGTATGATAATAATTGTAGTTCAAGTGAATTTGTATAGTGGAAATTGAATCTACACAAAGAATACAGTTTGAATATGTGTCTAGTAGTAATATTATTTATGAAGAGCATTGGTAAATACTGGTTATTACATTTGGCTATGTGAACAATTTTGTGGTCTATATAATGGATAGTCATATGCCTAAAATAATTAATACACTTGACTGCATGTCCAACTGCAATATTATCAATAAAAGTTCATAATTACATCTGGCTACATGTGAACAAAGTGGTGTGGTCACAATACTAAAATTTCAACCATGTTTTTGATACTATATACCACAATGATGATTAAAAACACCTTTTCAACAAAACAGTGTGAGTGTAATTTTCAACACAACCCAAATAAATTAAAACAGATGTATTATCAACAAATTTAGAATGGCATTTTCAACCAGCATTTCGTAAAAGTAGCAGTAGTGATAATAGTAGAAGGTGTTTTAATCTGTCTCTGTAGAGTTAAAAATGGAGACATAGCTTCAGCAAGTCATTCATCAGATGTTTAACAGTGTAGAGTAAATTGTGAGAAAGACTTAATCTAACGCTAGTTCCTTAAAGCAATAATACTAACCATCTATATCCTAAATGTCTGATCCTAATTTTCTTATAGCCAATTTGCAAAACAACTTCAGATGTTACTAACCCAGTCTATACACAGCTCCACAATACCACATGTACCTTGCGCCATGCATGTGCCAAGGCGTTACAAGCTATCTGAGCCAACCACTGCTGTCTGTACATTAATAAACAGTTGTGTTGTTGACCTTTTAGTTACTTTTACTGAGTTGTGAATGTGTGAATATTCTGTGTTATGACCGCCATGTGTTTTTGACTTGATCACACCTTATGTTTTTAGCCTCACAGTTCATCCTGTTACTCAGCACTACAGTGATTACCCAGCAGGCCCCTGTGTGGGTGTGAACATCTGCTAAAGCTTTACATACTCCCCAGTACAACCAGCCCTCCCTGCACCTCCATATTATGCGCATTATATAGTCTAGTACGGCAGAGTAGAAGCAATTTGGGGGTTGCTTTTAGCTCAAGGCTCGCGGAGTGTATTTCCTATGTTGGGTTGAACTGTTTAATAACCTTTTAGCATTGTAATGGGAATACAACCAGGATTCAATAACTTTAAATAGTTCCAAAAAGTACAACAATATACATTTTATAGCACATAAGGGTAATTTGTGGGTTACTTGTAGTTCAATGCTCAGTGAGTAGTTCCTTAAGTTGGATTGAACTGTCTAATAATCTTTCAGCGTTGTAATGGGAATATCATATATGGGATTACACTTTAAATTGTTCCGAAAAGTCCCATAGTATGTGCATTATATTGTAACACAGGGTAATTAAGGGTTATTGCAGTTTATTGTATAATGGAGGTATTGAAATAGATACATTTATATTGGTCAATCTCAAATCATATCATATCAGAAGATGTTTCCTAGTTTAATACAGTTAAAATACATAAACTGACAGAACAATACATAAATCAAGCTGCACTGTAAAACTTATACGTCAAAATCACATCCTAAAACTCAAATAAACCTCATGAAAAGTATTTATACAGAGATTTTGAAGGTAACCAGTACACCAGCCTTCTTTATACCTACCCTGGCCTGGGACAGAATGGCCTGAGCTTGAGCCTCTTGTGCAGACACCACTGGCCCTTTATGAGACTCCCCTCCAGCCCTGAACTGTCAAACACAATGTACAAGAACAAAATTAAACAACAAATATATATATTACCATTAAACCATTTGCAAGTTTTAGGTCAAAGTACTTTAAATGTGACTGTACGACTTTCCTGGTGGAGGATTGGTCGTCTGTTTGTGTTTGCTTTGTCTGAAATGATCTACAGTATGACATTAAACTAATCTATATTCATGGAACGTTGATGTGATAAGAACACCCACAGTAAAATAAATGCACAAAATGTTAGTTTAATGGCATACTGTGGAGCATTTCAGGCAAAAGAATAACAGTAAAGTTACATAATGCACCTTTAAAGTGGAACTAAACACATAAACTTCACCCACAATCACATTTCAAATAGAACTGCTAAAGTGGGCAGAACCTGGAGGACTAAAGGGAGAATGAGAGGGGAAAAGGGGCGTGGTCTGAAGGTATAAGGAACAGTCTGATTGGTCTAACCTGTATCCACACTTAAAACTCCGCCCCTGCAGCCAGGTGTGTGATCAGAAACACATGGCCGTAATCAGGACAGTCTTTTGTTATGTCACTAACTACTAAATTGCAGCACACATTTAAATTTAGGAGTTTCTGACCAGACAGCTGCAAATTTACCAAGTTAAAACTAAATTTGCCAAAAAAAAAAAAAGAAAAAAAAGACTAGGAGCAGTAGATAATGCTATTAAAACAACAAATACACAGTTTAGTGGTGAAAAGTTAATTGAGTCTTTAGTTCCACTTTAAGAAAAATGACCTGTCGTGTTTTTAAACCTGTGAAATTGTCATCACGTCACACACAAAAAAATACATTTACGCCAAAATAAACTACACACTTTTGTACAAATTTGTGTCTTTTCAAGGCTACAGTCAATGGTTGCACTTGACTGCACCAGCTGACATTTACAAGCTAAAAGATTTGCAACCCAAAGAAAATAAGAGTGCAAAAATCCTTTGGCTCGCAATGATGCCATGAGCTAAAGCTACATAATTAGGTGCCATACATGGATGAGTGCCGAACATGAAGGGGTACAGACGTATAAACTAGAGTATGGGAAAAGGGGGTAGACAGTTTAAAGTGAAGCAGGACTTACGGGCAGCATCAGTATGGTACCTGGGGGCCCCGGTACTCCATCTGAACCAGGGATACCGGGACGGCCTGGAGGACCCTGGAAGAAAGAGAGAGAGCGAGAGAGAGAGAGAGAGAGTGAGTTGATGATATATTTGAATGCACATCATAAAAGAAAAAGTGCTATCTGAGGACAAGTATGTGATAATATGCGAGGAAGGGAAATGAAAGTTGCTTTGGGAGATGAACAATTTTGACAAAATTCCAATGTTTATCCATTGGTGTTGTCGCAATATTAAAATGTCAAACTCAATTTCGATAGTCAATACACGATACTGATTATAATATCACAATGAAGATAAAAAAATGCTTTATTAATGGAATGTAATTTTCATTCACTTTCTTTATCTTAGCATAAGGTCTTACATTTGTTTTTGTTCAAATGTTTTCCTGTTAATGTGATTTTTTTTTGCAGTATCGATAATTGCTCAAATGAGTATCTAGTAGTATTTAGTTTTAGCAGAATTTTTTTAACAGTATTATTGACAACAATCTAAATAGGCGTATAGTATAGGGGTAAGCTTAGCAGCACGGTATGCAATATCTTTTATAGGGCTCAGGGTCGAATGCCAAAAACATGCTTTATTGGTGATATCCGCCATGTTTTTTGTAGATACTATAAATACAAAACTTAAACAAAAAGTAATCATGGCCAAATAAGTGAATAGTCTGAAAACTCAAAACATAATGCAAAATGGATTTAAACAACACATTTTTAGGAGCCAGAAAGGTTCATGGTCCTGTTTAGCAGTTTGAAGTTAAACAAAATAGGTGAGCGTGACTAACTGAAAAACTGTTGGCTAATGCTAGTGATCTTGTGAAATTATTTGAAAGAACTGCCTACAATCAGCTCTCCTATTGTAGTCAATTCTTTCTGGTCAGAAAACAAAGCTCTGATTAAAGTATAACTTGAGTAACAGATCTTCAGACAGAGCAGTGCCTCTAGTTAGCTTGTCCCTTCAAAGGAATGTTGATGGCATCAGCTGCAAAGTATCAATTCTTGAGTAGGCTTTTTGGTAAATTGATAAAGACCCAACCCAGTTGAGAAAAAAAAAAAAAGTGGTTAAAATGCACTATTGCACTAAGGTCTCACAAGTGCCTCCATTCATAGACATATGTATGGACTTATCTATGTGTTGTCAAACTAGCCTCACTTTGATCCAGGTGCAGCTCATTTGTTCATGTTAGCTTAGCACGGATTAGCGCCGCAGCTGTTTTCTGTCCAACTCAACCTCCATTGTCGACTTAAGTTTGTGTTTTGTTCTCCACCAGCTGTATTTGTCGAACTGACTCGTACTGTTGACCCAAACATGTGTCCAGACGTGTGTCAAGGTTTAAACTGTGAGCGCTAACATGCTAGCTTTAACACATTGTGTTTATATTCAAGTTAATACATAGAGAAATGGGCTGTCATCAAGTCCAATGTTTTCCAGGCTGCTGTTCTTAATGCCAGATGCTGATGGAAGTGATGGAAGAAAATGTTTCAAAAATACATAGTGTAATGTACAGGTAGGGCCTGGGTCCATATGCACTAGACTGACTGGCATCCAATAGAGGCTACAGTCACTGCGAAATGCCAAATGAAATGCAGAAAATGTTAAAACTTCAATAGGCCTATGTAAAATAATTACTACAATTCATGTTCTACAAATGCATAAACTGCAACACTTGTCTTGGTACTAGCCTTGACTGCTTAAAAGAGTTCATGAATAGTTACGAAATCATTTTCTCAGCCTAAACAAGGATAAAACTGAAATGATTGTTTTTGGGCAATCTAATCATTTTTAATAGTTTGGATAGCACGTTAGGGTTTCTTAACTCCTATCATGTTCCCGAAATCTTGTAGTTGTCTTTTCCATTCTTAAATCAAGTTTTTATCATTTCAGAACTCTGAGCAAAATGAAATCCTAAATCTCAAACCATGAAAAGTCCATCCACGATTTTGTGACCTCAGCTTTACTACTGCAATTCTTTGTATGTCGGCATAGACCAGACACAGCTCCGCCGACTACAGAGTGTCCAGAATGCAGCAGCTCACCTCTAAACAGGGTAGAAGCCAAGCAGTTGATACTATTACTACGAGCCAACAGCCATCTACTCACTGTAAGGTGAAATAATAGGCCTACTTTACTGTAGTCCTTTGAGACAATAATACATATTTAGGCTATTTGCTTGTTAAAACCAATTTAGCTAAGTGCACGTTCACTTAAAAATACAGTCAGATGAAATAAAAAACTGTATTTTCCTACAGTGCACGGTGTTTGAAAACCACAACAGACTTTTTACAACATTTTAACCAAAAAATAAGTATCTTTCTCCAGTTTGCCAGCAGCACATTGTCGCCTTTCATTGCCGCTACATTAACCACTGTGACATTGAGTGTTCGAACAGCCTGGGAAAATGGTGTATTGAGACTTGAGAGAAGAAAGATGGTCCTTCAAAATGAAAGAAAAAAAAACAACAAAACAACCAATCACGTTCAAGCCAGTAGGAAATTGGGCAATGGAAAACCACAAAACTACAGAAGCTACTCACTTATAATACCTCTCTTGTCAGTCACCACTGCTGAGATTTTTTTCTCAAGGGAGGAAATTAAAAAAGTGTAACATCAAGAAACATGTCTGATGACTCAAGACTGGAACAATGTGCCTTTTGTACTGGCAATGTATTTTCAAAAAGAGGGTTTGGCAACTTCTACTGGTGGTTTAGGGGTTAAATTAATGCGGGAACGAGTCCACTGAATGCTTTTGGTAACAGATCTTATTCAATTTATGTTTGAAAATCTAGATTCTGTTCAGATTTTAACATGGCAATAAGAAGCATTCATATAAGATGCATTTTTTACAGGTTCATAGGTTCAAGTTAGTACTTGTATACATACACAACCCCATGGAGACGAGATTTTTGGTTGATAGCGCCGAACATTTTTGCTAACAGTCCAAGTCTTTGCCAATTATTGTGGCAACTCAAATAAAAAAAAGTACTTAAAGGTTAACTGAGGTGAACTTTTCTGGTACAAGATCTACTACCTGTGTGTCTCAATGGAGATTTTATTGTTTTGACTGAAATGATCTACAGTACGGCATCTCCTGTCTCCATGGAAACAAGCAGGTCATGCTATTAGGCCAATTTACATGTCAGTAGGCCTGCCACGATAACAAATTTTGATAAGCGATATATTGAAGAAAATATAGATGATAAACACTAAAACTAGTTTATATGACTGACACAATAACCCAAAAGCAGATTTAAACTACAAACTACCGTATTTTCCGGACAATAAGTTGCACTTTTTTTCATAGTTTGGCCGGGGATTTATATCTGAAAATAAATGTGTTTTTCTTCATTATTATGCATTTTTTGGCTGTTGCGAATTATACTCCAGAAAATACAGCATTCTAAATCTACAATATTGTTAAAAAATCATGAACTGCAATAAAAAAAAACAGCCGAATGAAGTCGATATAGTAATTATCGCGACAGGCCTACATGTCAGATCTGTGGAGCTGATCCTGCTCACATTTTTGAACTATAAAAACTAATGTAATGCTATAAAATTAATGTAATGTTAATGTAATGTGGCTAACAATAACATCTCCATGGTGGCCGACCTCTCACCAAAAAGTTGCATATTGCATCTTTAAGTCAAATCGACAAATACAAATTGAACTAAAATAATCTTGGTTAAAAGTAATTTGACGACTTGTGTAACAACAGTACACTGTGTTGGTACAGTCAAATTACAGTTTCTATTTAATTGTGATTCATGTTGCAGGCCTGGATCTGGTGTTGTTCATCAATCAAATAAACAGGTTTAATCCCAGTAGGTCTGAGAAAGTCCAGTGGTGTATTTTATAATGGTTCTCTCTATTTTTCCATCAGTTGAATGTGTCTGTCAATTTATGAGCCCAATAGTTGCCAGCACCACTCCTTACACTCCTCTCTCAGTAGCAATGCGTCTGAACTTCTTTCCAAACCAATGACTTTTTATGTCTAGCTTTTCCAATACAGACAGTGGGAGAGCCAAATATGGTGTGCTGCTTTATAATTTAGTATTTCAGCATATTTTGGTTCTCATTGGTTAAAGAATTTGGTGTAATATGATATTTTAATGGGTTTTGTTTAAAGGGGTCAATGGACAACATAGAGCGACTTATTATTTATAATTGGTACTTAGTTTAGAGGAGAAGGGCGTAAAGATCCTATATTACGTGAAATTGATTCTTGTGAGTTTTAAGCCATGTTATACTGTTGTTACCTCATCAAAAACATACCTGGACTTGTGTTTTGTTTCATTCACACATAATCCTTTATTATTAGTCTGTCTATATCTCCAAAGCTCAAAATGCTCTGCTCCACTTTGTGATGTCATGAAGCTGTAGTTTTCAAGTCAGCAGCTACATTTTACCCTTTGTACAGTAGAGATTGGCAATTCCAGGGCTGAAATTATCCAAATGATTCTAGTCGAGGTGTGTGGAGTTTAAAAACACAGTGGAGCACTTCCTGTATTACCACATGGCATCAACTCTGGGTATGTTTTTGAAGAAGAAACAACATTATAACATAGATCAGAAAACAGTGTAATATGGGCGTAATGGCATAATAAGTGGGATTCATTGCTAGATTTTCTAACTTTCTGTTGATGAAATGAACAACTGGGGTAACCAAAAATAAAATGAATTGAGTTCATAACTGGATTTGAATTGAATATTTAATGTAGTATGTTAAACAATGTAGTCTATACTCATCGCTTCTCCATACTTGGAATCTGCTGACAAAATTTTCCATTTAAACGATTTTGCGGTATAAGTGTAGAACCTACTCCAACTACAATCACATATCTGAAATTCTTTACTATTACTTTAATGTTTTGGTTTCTTCCTTATCCCACACTCAACTGTAGAAAAGGAGTTTCACATTTCAAGATGAGCTGTGCAATGGTGGGTAACAGAGCCCCTCCAAAATACTGCACCAATCAACCCGCAAACTGAGGCCAGCCTTGACTTACCCTCTCACCGGGATCTCCGTGGGGACCTGGGGGGCCCTGCAGTCCCGGGGTACCAGGAACACCCTAAAACCACACAAACAGACAGATGTGTTTAGCATATTATAGCCCATAAGTACCGCTAACCAGCCTTCCACACCACAGGGCAGTCTGCACAAGCCAACAAAGACAAGAGTTCAAAAGAAATCCACCTCAAAACCATGTACCCCCCTCTCAGTTTGCTCATAATTCCAGGCAGACGCACACAATTCCACCGTCTATTTCCAGTAAGTTTCCATTAAAACATAAGTAGAGCTAGACAGTAATAGTAGAACAGTATAAGCAAAGATAAGAACTTGTGTTAAATTGTTTTAGTTAAGAAAATTGTCTTTGATTGATGAAACTGTGTAACAACAAAACATATGGTAATAGGATTGCTAATTAGACCTCCATAGAGATGAATTGGCAAAAACAATGTAAAAAACTTAAAGAAAAAAGAGTCACTTCTGATAAATACATAATAAACTATACCATCAGTAAACTTTTGAATAAACGCTAAGTCTAGTATTCAACATCTTAAAATCTGCATTAGCTTAACAATAGAATCTAACTGGGAATCTTTATGTCTGATTCCCACTCTGCCACATCCAGTCAAATACTATGTCTTAACTATGCCACACGGTAGAAATGTTTTTGCCCATACTACTGACACTACTACATCAACTACTACTACCACTACTACTACTGCCACTTTTAATTCCATTAGATGTATCCCAGATGGTAGAAATGTCTTGCCCGAGGACACAAACTTAGGTGAGAATTAAACCACAAACAACTTAAGTAGGTAAGGCCACTTTCTCAATCATAAGAACCCTTGTCACCTCACCCCACTACTACTACTACTATACAACTGCTACTTCTACAGCGTCACTACTACGCCAACTACTACTACAACTACTATATCTACTGTTACGACTTATGCTGCTGCTGCCTCAATTTCATTTCCATCAGATATACACACATTTGACTACCTCCCCAAAGCTATTTTCCATGTAACCATTATTCCCCTTTAGCTTTCCTCTGTGAAAATCAGACAGGAGAGAGGAGAGAGTGGGAGAGCGTGATACTCACTGCTTGGCCGGGTGCTCCTTGAGCTCCTTCAATAAGCATCCCCTAAAAAGTAAAGAAAGAAGAAATGATATAGTAGTTTAATTTAGGAAACAGTAAATATGAATGCAGAATGAGTGACTTGGCTTGTAACTTGTTTTAAAGAAGACATATTGTGCTTGTGTCTGATATATAGTTAAAGTCTGTGACACCCGTAGATCATTATGTTATAATTTGGACATTTTAAATCCTAATATTAATCTAAGATGACTTAATAAAAGAAACAAGTCTGCTGACTTAAGGTTTTTTTTTTTTTTTTTCCCATTTGTACCAAAATGTGACGCGGCCAAATCCTACGTGTATCATCGATTACGAAAATAAAATTGGAGAATGTAGTAAGTACAGAGCAGTGTAATCGGAGCAATGACGTCTTGAATACAGATTGCTCAAACATGTATGAATCATGCTAAATACAACTTTGAGTGAGTAAATGAGACTATAATGTGGTTAACAGCTATAAATTTCAAGTTTGCACAGGAGGTCAGACTAAGTACAAAATGACTAAGTACTAACATTTCAGATGCAGTAACCATGTTTGTGGTCTATGTATAAAAGAAGCAACTGGTGTAATAATTAATCTTGGTTGAAGATGTCACACCAAGATTACGACATTTTGAATCAACAATAGAACGTTTGATTGTAAGCTATACACATACTTTAAGAGTATTTTGCACACATTTTGGGAACTATTGGAAGAAACTGAAAATATTCTGATTGCATTGCCCTGACTCTTAACTACTTCCAGTTCAAAAATATAGTGGAGAGGACAAGTACCATCCCTAGTTTTTAACCAGTGATTCGCCGTTGCTTTCTCACGATGACTAAACACAAACGTAACATTTGACATCGTAACATTTTCAGTATGGTGATGGTTTTGGTATAAGATTACAGAGAGGTAAACATATGGTAGAGGAGACATGTAGTTTGTAAGTCAGTCTTTAGCCTTGTGGTATATTCTCTCTATATAGAACATATGTTGTGGTGCACTGCAGCAGACAGTGGTTGTTGTGTCTACAGTTAGCAGAGCAAAGATTAAGTCATATATGTGTTATAGACAGTGGTGGGAAGAATACTTTGAAGTTAGTTAGAAAATACTGCCTACTTGAATTGAAATGTATTTTATAACATATTCCAATACATGGCCTAATCAGAGTAATCTGTTATGATACAGATTCCGATACTACAGTGGTAATTAAATAAGTCTTTCTTTAGACAATGAATGTGATTTTCAACATTAAATTGTAGTACTTCCTTTTATGTTACCGTGTGGCCTTATATCTGTGTAATCCCGCAGTCATCTAGGTAGGTTCCATAGTGGTCCACTGGCAGATACTAGTCCTTGTGGTCTTATTTTTATTCCAATACAGCTCAAGATCATTATAAAGCTATTTAATAAACATTTCTGTCCTGTGAATATGACTTTAGTATCAAAACCTGCTCAAATTAGTCAAAACATGTTTTAGTATCGATTAGTATCTGATTTTTGATATTTTTGACAACCCTATTTAGTTATTTCCTGACAGCGTTAATAGGTCTTGGCACATACAACAAAAAGCAAAAGCAAAGCAAAGGAGAAGCTAAACAGTAGAATGTAAACTATATCCAGATGAAAACAAATGTGTTGATGTTTTTTCCATGAACCATTTAGGAATAACTATGAACTATTCTTTTATGCACAATTCATTCATTTATAATCTATGTTTATTCCCATCAGTGTGTTGACATGTGCTTACAAAGGAAAATTAACAAAATCCATCTAAAATAACTTAGCTGGTCAACCTTCATCTTAGTTGTTTGTTAAACCTAGCACATGGCGTCTGATTCAAATTTACCAAGAAGTTGGCTATTACATTTGATTATAAAGTTGATGATTATTTGGACTTTTTTTTTTGTATTTCCTCCAAGAAAATAAACAGTACATTTTCATTCAACGCTAAAAACAATGAGACTATAAACAGGGTGCCAAATTCACTTTCACTTCATGTTTCTTAAGGTGTTTTCCTTGACATTTACTGCTTAAAAAGTGGAAAAAACAGAAGTAGTTCATCCAAATGAATTCCCCACTTTCATAAAGCATTTCTCGCAGCCTAATTTTTCCAACCAGCGTGTGATTTACTATTGGGACATGCGTGTATTATTTCTGCCGAAAAACTGATATGTAAAGGAGAGTAAACAGTGAGTGGAAAAGTTTGGGTGTCTCTGCTCCTATGGGTTATTGAATTGTTAAAGCGTTGTGCATCTGACAGACACTCGTTAAAACCTAAAACAGTAGGTTAACCAGTGTTATCCATTTGGCTTCGGACTTAAAAGTGGGATGACGAATTGCAGAAATAAATGCACGAAACACGAGTGGTGCACAGACAGGGACGCACATCACGCCTCATCCAAGACCCTGTATGATACGCAGTGATTCAGTCGCGCATTTTCCACGTGAAAATCAAGTTTAATGGACAGCTGCTGTGGAACGCTCTGGGATCAGTCAAAGACTTGTGGGAGTCAGGGCCAAAGCCAAAATATCACAGGTAATGGTTTATATTTTATTACTGCTGCTTTGAAAACAACATGTTGTTATCGTATCCGTCCTTGTGGGTCATTTTAAAGCATTTAAGATCACTATCAAATGCCTTATTGATGCAGAAATCATTTGCACCTGTCTGGCCAACATAGTATATTATCACACAGTTTTTGCTCTCATAGTTGTGATAAATCTGGCATCACCCGCTAAACAACTTCATTTGCATTTCCTCTAATGTTGGTGAAAACACCTCGTGCATTTTCATTCAATAATAGGAGCAAAACTGCACTGCATCTTTTATAGCGTCTCTGTGAGATATTTCGCCAGGTTTTTGCTCCATTTTTAGGATGGTGAGCTGTTTAGCAAGTGAGCAAACGCCATCAATGAGGCTTTTAGAGGCCAGGGATGAGTTTTGTATCGCCAAAATATGCTAGCAGTGCACATCCTGGTTCTTGGACGATAAAACACTTTATTTAGTTAGTTTTGAATTGTTCTTTTAGTGCTATCAACTGGTCAAAAAGTTGATGAAGTGTTGTCCAGTTGACAGATTTGGATTTTTCTTTTACTATGGATCATACCTGGATGACTGAGGGATAACACAGACACTGTATGATTAGATACAGACAACACACAGCAGTCTCATTTTGACAGTAAGAGCTGCGATTAAAATACATGTGTACTGGCGCAAAACTAAAATTGGAAAACTACATGGAGAGAAAAAAAATGGGTACAGCCATTTTAATCTGAAGCATACTCACTGGTTCAATAACAGCAGGCTCTCCTTTCTCCCCCTTCTCTCCCAGGTAACTGTGTCCATGGACCTACAGAAGAGGGAAAAAACATGTAAGTCTATATTTAAACCATTAACATTATCAAAAACTATGTCATCTGTCATTCTCTTGTTCGGTAGCCTTTCGTTGGTTTTATGACGTGTGAAAAATGCTGAGTTGGTTGCAGCACGCATGAAAAGATTTAGGTAGCTTAGAGACTATTTTGGGCTCCTGGAAAAACTAACCCCAAAAATCATTCACCAAGAAGCTATAATTTCAACATCGGTCGTGTGTCTGTTTACTAAACCAATAAGAGAATAGACCCCAACTGAGGCTGAAAACAGGGGCTGATACCTGACACTGTCCATACAATGATTTCACATATAAAGAATCTGACAGACCAGCTACTGCCCTATGTGGGTTCAAACCACTAAACTGAACAGCAGAGAAGGAAATCTTTTTGGGGCAAACAATGAAGACTTTGGGAGACTGAAATGTAGTAATTTTGAGTTTGAGATTAACTAGAGTGGATTTATGGCAGGCCAAAATCCAACCGTACTGAGAATGTGTCACCTTCTGTTTAAATGTTGAAGCTTTTAAAACACACTATGCTCATCGTTATAAACAACCTTATAAATTTAATTCAGTCAGATTTGTAAGTATAATTGCTGTTTGTTTTGTCCTAGGTTGAAATTAAAGAGCTGATATTACGCTATTTTCTGATCTATGTTAAAGTGACGTTTCCTCCCCAAAAACATACCTGGAGTTGTTTTGTTTGATTCACAGATGTTTAACACACAGACATTACATATTTAGGCTGTTTTTTTTTATCTCAAACAGAAGACACTCTGTTCCACCTTGTGATGTCACATGATAACACAGGAAGTACTCCACTGTGTTTTTAAATTCCATAAACCTTCACTAGATTCATTTGGATATGAACTGGATGATTTTAGCCCTCGAAGTGCAAATCGCTATGGACGAAAAGGTAAAAGATATTTGTTAACTTGAAAACTACTGCTTCTAGGGCAAAAGCTGACCAAAGCTGGTTGACTGAAGTGATATCCTGCCGATCGAGTAGTAGACTAAAAATGGGGCGGGCAAAAGCTCTCAAAACTGCACTACATCAGCATGGGAGTTCATGCAAAAACAATCATTTATGCTGGAAAAAAAGTACTAGAAAACAATGTGTTGATAAAAAGACAGACTAAACTTGTGAATCATGAAACGTGAATCATGAGTTTAATCTGCCTTTTTGCGTATACTGTAAATACAAAAAAATACCAGATCTCTCACTCACCAACTCTTCTTTACTCCTCTTGCCCTTTATCATATAAATAAAGCGATTAGTGGACAAAAATTAATTTTGGTTGACTAAGACCACTGACCGATTAATGGACCAAACAACTAAAGTCCCGCGGCTTTAACTACTTCATGACATCACAAGGTGTAAATGTAAAAAATGTATACGTTTTTCATCATGTAATGCGTTCATATAAAAACAAGGCATTTTATGCGTAAAAACGACCAAAATTGACCATTTTTGGGACATTCAAAGCAGAAACATGAAACGAGCCAGGTTTAAATGTCTTGCTTCTTTTTGTTGACATATTAGATACAAAAAATATATAGAGGGGATTTTGGATATCTTATTTAGTATTTGACTGTATTAGATCAGACTGAAAATTGGCCTAAAAATTCACATTTTGATGAATTTTGAAAAAAAATCCTGTACATTTCGTCAATAGATGCAAAAAAAAAAAATTAAACATTTTTAAAATTTGTTTTGCCTGTAGCGTCTCCCTTGAGATGCAATCCAGTGTTGCATCAATGTTTGGAGATAGATAATCTTAACATTCCTAGTTAAGCAACAACAACACCTCCATGTAAACAAACAGTTCACAAGCCCTCCACTAGAACAGTTATATAGTGCACCTTTAAATACATACTTAATTAAATTACTGAGTCCCTAGCTACAGCATAAGAGCAATACTTCATTCAGAAATGCCAAACAGATTCCAAGCCAGAACTTCCTGTCTGTATAATTCAAAATCTCCAGACAAGGAAATTGAACTGGATAGTAGCCATGGCAGACATTAGCTCAGGATAAATTTTGGCCATTTTATACAGTTTTTTTTTAAGACTTTGGACAAAAAAACACACTCAAATGGCCAGTTTGCATTGACATTATTCAAAAGATTACTGAGAAGTGTGTTTCTAATAAACTCCAGAGGTCACAAAGGTCAAAGGTTAAAGGGGGTGTGTCTGCGTTCTAACAGCTGGCTCCACATCTGTTTATATGCACTGAGAGAAGGGCCGTGTCCCATTTCAAACTATTCAAAAAGACAACTCCTTGATCCCTCTGCTTGGTCATGAAAGGGAGGGAATTGGGGAGCTAGTGCTTTCATTTCAAAGAGCCGTTCAAAGAGGAGGCTATTTATTCATATTTTAGAAGGCAGCCTTAGAATTTCATCAAAGAGCTACCGGTAATTACTATGAGGAATGACTGAGCCTAACATTTTATTACAATTGTCAAAACTGGTCAAAACCTGTACCATTTGAAAATCTCCATCAAATTTTGTGTCAATAAAAACTAGACGACTACTACCACTACTACTACCACTACCACTACCACTACTACTACTACTAGTACTACTACCTGTCTCTTTCCACCAATAGGAGTCATTAAAAAAATAGAAGTTTAAAAGTGCACTGTCTAGTTTTTTAATTCCCCCCCCTTCAGGCGTAAAAAGCAGGCAGGATCACTTTTATTTTTTTGTCTCAACTGGACCAATAATTCTGGATCCCGCTATTGGTAGAAACACGTGCGATGTCCGTGCGCTAAAGTATGTCTTAAGCTTCACTCATAAATGGTGAGAAAAAAGTTGTTCACTTTCCGTAACTTGGATTATAATGATAAGACGCACCAGAGAAAAGAACAGAGGAAAGATGGTGAGGATCTGCAGCTGGATCAGAGAGGAGGAGAGAGAGTGCGGACAGATGTCATCGCATATACAGATGCAGAAGGAAGGAGACTAGTCAAATTGTGCAGATTTTAGTCAAAACTTGTGAAATGCGAGGCCACGTGAGGAGACATAAAGAGACGAGCCGTGGCCTTGACTCAGAGCTTTCGCCTAAACAAGAAAGCAGTGACTCCTCTTCAGTAAAATGCACTATTACTGCCTCAGGCCTTATCATCAAGATCGACCAAAGTTTAAGATATTTCAATTTTTGGCACAGCCCTACTTTCCAGTAATTAAAAAAATAATAATTAAGATAGATATGTTCAACACCACACTGCAAGATTCCAGGCAAAGCAATATAAAAACAGCCCTCCAACCAAAAAAGTTACAAAGCAGATCTTTACAAAAATATGATTGATCCAAGGTGAGCGTTTTGTGTTCAGTGGTTTGCTTTGTGGCCTATGTACTAAATGCTTCCTCTGAGCTAAAACCTCAAACTCGATACTAACAGAAACTAACAACTACTCCCCCCATCAAACGAATGCCAGCCCTGTGTGATGTCGGTCCACACACCAGCTTCCGTAGTGGAGTCAGTGTGTCATCGAACATCACAGCAAAATTTATTCCACAGCACTATTTGGGGAGTGGGGAGGTTTATCATTTGGTCTTGCAGCTGTTTAGAGTTAACTTTGCCAAGAACACAAATATAAAAAGTTTTATTCTAAATTTCAAGCCCAGCAAAGTTAGACTGTCACAATAATTACTATATCGACCGTTGAATACATGAAAGATGGAACAATTATTTTTGGTGGTCAATATTTATCATGAGTACCGGTACCATTTCTTTGTAGTAGCTGGGAACTTTTTGTTATTTTTCTGTACTGTCATAACATTTGAGCTGTAGAGAGTTGAATAAATAACTTGTATGGCCTCTTCAGTGTTTCATTTATGTATTGCAGCTCATGTTCATTAACAATACTGTACAGAGAACATAGAATATAATAATAGTTTTAAGGGGGAAATCCTGCTTTAGGCTTGTTTGGCATTCAGTACTATCGTTTATCTCGTTTATTATAGATCTCCTAGGGTAAGACACTCTGGAAGCGTGCTGTAGTATCAGTAATAAATCCTTGCTGCCTTGCCTTGCTGATAACAGATGCTAACTGAAATGCATCTTTCCTTTGCTGTGTTAACTAGGAGTAGGGTTAGGGTTAGCGATTTTAGCAGCATATCTCTAAGAATAGCTCATTTTCTGGAACTGAATTGTAGACATAACACACAATATATCAGTCTAACCCAGGGCTGCTGTGACTACAGAAGTAACTTGACTGACTAATGCCACGCGAAGGGCTTTGAAAATCTTGAATAGCCCTATTGCTGGGTTTCAGATGACTTCAAAACATTCTACTGTCCAATAATATTTAATACAGATGGGGGACTGTTACATTGCTGATTTTTGAAGTAATATTTTTTAGGGTCCAGTTGCTAATAGAGATGATCAGGTTCAACTTTTGTACTTTGCCATGAAATACCAACAAGGTAAATTTCCAATGTTATCAATAGGAAAATCTTGCTCTTTCCCCACATCTGACAGTTCAATTCTAAAATCTGCAATCCATCAATATAAATCCAAAGCATTACTAATACATTTGACTGCAGTTACACTAGACACACTCTTTATTAGCTAATCTCCTGTAAAGAAAAACTACATCAATGACTAACATAATCTAAATATATATATTTTTAGCATCAACATGGTGTATGACAAATATACTTAAGTGTATGAGATGGTCATAGATTCCCTTGCATACATATACCTATAGGATTAGCATGACAAGTTGGCAAGTTTTTCCAAATTCATATTTAAAGGGCCCATATTACGCTATTTTCTGATGTGTTATACTTTTGTTTCTTCATCAAAAACATAGCCAGAGTTGTGTTTTGTTTCATTCACACATGTTTAACACACAAACACTGCATATTAAGGCAGCGTTCTCCTTTCAAACTAAAAACTTGGTTAAACTTTGTGATGTCACATGGTAATACAGGAAGTGCTCCACTGTTCGAGACTATAATAATAAAGGGTTCCTCAATCATGTGTGAATGAAACAAAACACAACTCTAGGTATTTTTTCATGAAATAACAAGAGCTTAAAAAGTCAATTTTGCGTAATTTAGGACCGTTAATCAAGAAATGATTATTATTTTTTTTACATTTGCGTGGACAAGAGTGTTGTTCTATACCATATGAACTTACAGAGCTTTCCCTGATGTCAGTTTCAGCTGGGACTCCTGGACCAAACTCCTCTTCATAGGCTGCTGTGGGCTTAGCAGGGCCCGTGCCATACTCATAGTCGCCATAGTCGTACTTCTCTACAAACTCCTTGTTGTCATAATTTTTCAAGTCGTACTCCTTGAATTCGTAAACGTCAGTCGCGGGCTCCGCTTTCTCTTGAGTGTCCACAGGAGGAGGGGTTTCCACAGCTGGAGTAGGCTCCGCCCCCACCTGCTCCACTCCGGTGATGTAATCGTCAACAATCTCCTCGGTATAGGTCTGGCATGGATCCAGAAGTCATGCCAAAGTGAGAGAGGGGAGGGGGGGAGGCAGAGGAGAGAAGAGAGGGGACATGGAAGTTAAGTTAGTCAAGTAGTGACACCATGTGAGAGGAATTCACATGTTTATGGAAGTATCAGGTTAACTATTACGATTTCCCAACTCCAAAATGGCAAAAACAACTGAAATTTTCCTAAGAAAGTTTCAGTTCAGTAAAGTAAAATGTAATAGCTAACATATGTGTGAGTCAACATATGTCTGAAAAGAAATAATATTAGTCTATTTCATTTATGGCATCATTACTTAAAATTGTCTTTGCCATTTGGATTGACAGCCGTACACAAGATTTATGAAGTTGCTGAGGTAAAAAATTTGCTTGGAACTGGGTAACTTGTTGACAACACTATGATGATCAATTGTTAATTCACCATTCAAGTGTTTTTTTATTCTTGTTTTTTTGTGAGCTAACCATAGACTGTATAAAAAAGTGGACTAAGTGAGTGTGACGTCACCCACAGCGTTCAGCTCCAGTCAAATGAAGCTCGTCGAGGCTAACGGTTATAGGAGCCAATTTGGAGCTGAGTTCGACGTTTGGAATTCTGTTGTTAATGTTCATATCTTGAAACACGGACAAAATGGCAAAATAAAAATGCACAGGATGTAGAGCAGGTTAATACGAACATTTAAGACCAAAATGACGAGGTTCACTGCAGCAATTACAGAGAGAGGGGTGACAATTTTTCATCGAGGAGCTGGAAGCGGATAGCAGGTTAACTGTGACCATTTATATATACAGCGTATAGAGGTAACAGTAGCTTAGTTGGTAGAGTGTTTACCCATTAATACAAGAGATACTGACTCTGTGTACATGGACAAGACACTTCAACCTGCTACTAGTGTGTGTATTGAAATATATGGTTGTACATCAGTGTGAATGATCTTTTGATGGAAAGAATTCAATGGAGGTATAAAATCACTATAGTTAGTAAAGTTGGCCGAAAATATATGCAATGTAATTTCTACTATGTAACTTTTTTTTTTTTTTTTTTGGATTTAGGTCAAAGTTGATTCTTAAATTGTTAATATATATAATATAAAACACAACTCTACCCCAGCAACTATATTGTTTTGTACGGCCATATTGGATGGGAAACATAGTCAATATAACAAAAATAATTCAAATTTAAATGTACAAAACATATGGGAAAAACACATGAGAAATAATGTACAATCTTTTAAAATTGTACAATATTAGAAAAAAACACCATGACACCATGATCATTTAAGAAAAACTGAATATTTCCCATAACAGCCATGATAACTATTAAAGGGCCCATATTACGCTGTTTTCTGATCTATGTTGGAATGTTTCCTTTTGAAAAACATACCTGGAGTTGTGTTTTATTTCATTCACGTGTTTATCACACAGAATCCTGCATATTTACTCCTTCTCTCAAACGGAAAACACTTTGTTCCACCTTGTGACATCATGTGTAATACAAAAAGAACTTCACTGTGTTTTTAAACTCCATACACGTTCACTATACTCATTGGGATCATTTCAGTCCTGGAACTGCCGATCTCTAATGAGCAAAAGGTAAAAGGCAGCTGCTCACTTGAAAACTACCACTTCATGACTTGACAAGGTGGAACAGAGCATTTTGAGCATTGGAGATATAGACAGACTTATAATGCAGCATTACTCAAACATGTGAAAATGAAACAAAACACAACTCCAGGTATGTTTTTGATGAGGTAACACCATTATAACATGACTAAAAGCTCACGAGTCTGTTTTGCATAATATAGGACCTCTAATAAGTTCATGATTTAAATGTATTGTACATGAAGTATTACCATCTGCTGTAAATTCCCTGGCCACTCATGCACTTTCAAGACCAGGTTTATGTGAGTCGCAATGATCCATATAATTAAAATGGATGAAATAAAACAACTTGTGAGTTACAAAGTTGTTTATGTCAAAATAGGATCATAGCGTAGTCCAAGAAATCCATGTTTGTTATGTTAAATCAATTATAAAAGTTCTTCCATGTTGTTAACAGTTAAGAAATAGAGGAGCTCTCTTCATGTGTGTAAACATTTGGCTTACATGTACAGATTTTGAGCCAAGTAAGAGTCCAGTAAGTAGTCACATAATGATTCAAAATGAAGATAGATTGTTTTGTTAACTCCTTAGAAATGCACCGCTGAAGAAACCTTTACTTAACAATTATTCACGTGCTGTCAAAACTTTAAGAGAGGAGCTGTGTCTGATTGTTGCTGTCTTAAAAGGTGAAAAATAGAACTACAACTTAGAGAGGCCAGAGTTAGGTTTTTTTTTTGGGGGGGGGGTTTGTTGTCTTTTTTAAAAGCTATTGTAGATTTGTCAAGTGACTCAAAGTTTTGAAGGGTTGAACACGTGGCCATATCATTCATAAAATTAAATATAAAATCATTAGTTGTTTTTTTTTCAGTTCATTGGAAGAATATTTTCAATAAAAATGAAAAACGCCTCTCTACCCAAACTACACAATTTCAAGATAAAAAGGTCTTGCAAACTAAGGGTGAATCCAAGTTTCCAAGCGGTCCAAATACAGTACTCTTCCATTAAATGTCATTATTCTACCTGTTTAAAATGAGAGTACAAACACTTTTGCCCTCCCGTAGACCCGGATCTGGGTATACTACCTACTTGTATGGAAACAATACTGCATGTTTCCACTTGCAGAATGAACCTAAGGCAAAGTCTGAATACACTGTCCTCAGTAATTAGCCCAATGTTCCTATATGGGCTGGCATATGTTAGCAGTTGTGGCTAACCCTCCAGGCTGTCTCCTTTAATAAATGTATAGTTTCAAGCTGATTGAAGTTTTCTTATCCACCTTCAAGGTACACTGGGGTGCAGGCAGCAGACATTGGCCCAAAAAGTTTTAGTTTCACTCCCCAAATGTTCTTCATTACCTTTAATGTGATGGTTTAGCTCAAATTGAGAAAGGATTGGCCAAATTCGGGATATGGCAGGAGTAAATGGGATGCGTCTGACTGCTGATTTTCCATTGGTTATGCTTCAGTACATAACAAAGTTTCCCTTCTAACCCCCATATTGTATACTGTAGTGTCGTATAGGCTTTCTTTGAAGGAGGTTGATTCTTTATAGGATCAAGGGCAGAGGAAGAAAAGCAGTTGGATTTGAACAAGGCCAGACTAGATTCAGGCCTCCAAAGTAGATGATAGAAATGTGTTTTTGTTTTGAGCTAAATGGTAATAAATATGAAACAGCACCAACCGGATACAATGTCAGCTCTCTGTGCTGTAATAAATAGGGAATTAAGCAACCTGAACCATTGCTAATATGACAAAACAAAATAATTTATTTATTGATAATTTTGTTAGAAAACACAATTTTACCCATTTAATACAGTCTGTGGTTATGTTGGCCACAGAATTGGGCAGAGGTGGGTAGTACTCAGTTACATTTACTCAGTTACATTTACTCAGTTACATTTACTCAAGTAACTTTTTAAAGAAATTGTGCTTTTCAGAGTACTTTTCTGGGAACATACTTTAAAGAGTAATATTTTTATTTTGCTTACTCTTCCTGCTGTAAGTGACAAAAGATTTATGATGACAATGAATGATTTGAGCATTTGTGTTTCTTGTACCAGTCCTTCAGATGCATTTTTTGTATTTTTTGTGTCTTCAAATTACATTAAATTCAAAATGTAAATCAGATGTTATCGCTCAGTAGTTACTCTAGTTTAAGTCTAGTTTGGGGATTTATTTAAATGTATTTATTTATTTGTGTGTGTGTTTTTTTTTAAATGTATTTATTTGGTTGGGACAAAGCATGTTAATGAACAGACATGACATGACAGATATGAACGTAAACACGCCGGATTATAGCCAAAGGCTCATTTCCATCCGTTGTCCCAAGGGCTGGGGTCACAGAGAGGTCAAAATCACTTTACCTGTTCCTTTCCTGCGGTGTCAGTGTTGGTGTCTGGGGGCCCTCCATCCACAGTGGTGTAGTCGTATTCACTGGGATAATAGTCAGCTCCTGCGTTTGTCTAAAAACACAAAACTGAAGATATTAGAGTAAGCACATAGAAAGTCAGGTTGCAAAGATAAACATAGTCTACACACACAAATCACTCCATCACCAGCCTGGGTTCTCTCAAATGAATTAGCATTCTATACAAATATAATATAAACAATTTTTTGCAATTTTTTTCAGTAATGTGTGCAAGTCGATTGCACAAAATGCCCACACATAAAATGTAAACCAACAGTAGCTCCCATGTTGTATATTGTAACAAATGTTAAATTATAAAATTATATCTATGTGTGTTACTATATGGGACACTCCCAGAGCAATGACGGATTGCAACCATTTTTCAGTTGTAACTAAATGGCAAAACAAAACAAAAAAATAATTACCATAATTTCAATACCAGATGTTACATTTTTAGAAATGTGCAAAACACAATCGTGCACAAATTACAACATACAATGATTTTCTTTGGGAGTTATTTTTGTGTTTACATGCATAAGCAGGTCACCGGTTTAGCAGTACATGTTTACCTCTGTTTTGGTTGGTTCGGTTGGAGGAGGCCCTGTGGTGACCTCTCCTTCACTGTAGTCATAGAACTCTCCATAGTCATAGTTAGTGTACTGTAAAAGAAGAGACAGGATAGACCCAATCACCAAATCATCCATGTAAACAGCAATGCACAATACCGTTCAGATATTATGCTTATTTACATGCCAGTTAAAGTGGTTGCATTTCAAACCATTGCATGTTTGAAATACATGGTTATTAACCAAATTATGCTGTTTTCTAATCCCTCAACCCATTTCCAAGATTTTAATCAGACATTAAAGCCACTGTATTAGACTTTTACTGTCTTAAAGTGGGGGTAAACACATAAACTCTGCTCACAACCACATTTCAATTTGAGCTGATAAACTGGGCAGTACCTGGAGGACTAAAGAGCGTGAGAGGGGAAGGGAGGCGGAGTTTTTAGCTATAAGAATGCTGTGATTGGTCTAACACTCACACTTCAAGCTCCACTCCTTCAGCCAGGTTTTTGTAATTAGAAACACCTTGCTGTAATCAGGGCAGTCCTGTGTGATGTCACGTAGAACTTGAAAGTGCATCCTATACTAAAGGAAAAACACATTTTACTCAAATGCGTGGGAAAAATCGGATACAGGCCCTTTACGAGAGCTATTAAAATTCTTGTTCATTTGCACAGGAAATTGTACACAAATATGAAGCTAGAAGAATCGGCTTGTACTTTTTAATGCAAACACTAACCACTAGCTTTCATTTATTGGGCTGTTAAAAGGTGAGATTAGGCTATCACATGTTGTTACGTTAAGGCTTAGGAGAACAAAACAGTAGCAGGGGGCCAAACCATTGCTGCGGCATCTGTGCAGCTAACATGTGCTAACGATTTGATGATCTTTTATAAGAAAACAGTGTGTCTACCATTCGGAAGTGATTCATTTAGATTTAATTTAACAGGGATAAGCGTCAGTTCATTTTTTAGCATATTTTGAGCCAATGCAAAAGAGAGTTTTCCATGCAACTGCTAAAATGTTAAGACTGGAATTAATTTACAGGTTTTGCCCAGTTGCTGGTGTTAGCGGTCAATTTAGCAGACCAGATTTGATTTGCATTGACAAAATCCTTTTCTTTTTTTCCTTTTCTTTAGGAGTTTAAATTTGGCAGCTGAAGAAAATCTGAGAAATGGCTACAATGATTAGATTAGCAAACCCACAACCACAAATCTGTAGCTTGTTAGTGTTGGACCTGCTAACAAGTCCTTATAAGTAAAAGGCCATTGTGCATTGTTGGCATTGATTATTGGAGAACACAGTGAAGCCATTTTAGCTTGGTTCAACTGTGGTTAAATCTCTTTAAAAAGGTAAGGTACGTTTTAGAGGTCCTATACTATGTGAAAATGACTCTTTGGACCATATTATAATGCTGTTACCTCATCAAAAACATACCTGGACTTGTGTTTTGTTTCATTCACACATGTTTGAGAAATCCTCCATTTTTGGACTGTCTACATCTCTAAAGCTGAAAATGCTCTGCTCCACCTTGCACTTTCTGTATTACCTCATAACATCACAAGGTAGAACTGAGTGTTTTCGTTTGAGAGAAGAACTCAGGCGAAATATGAAGGGTTTGCGTGTTAAACATGTGTGAATAAAGCAAGGCACAACTCCAGGTATGTTTTTGATGAAGTAACATTGTAAATAAATCAGAAAATGGTGTAATTTGGGCCCTTTAAGCATGGCTACTTTAATTTATAAGAGTTTTTTTTTTGTTTTTAGGATTTTATTTATACCTTTGCAACACCTAAAAAAATGAACTCAACAAAAACCATGTCATTTTTAAAAGATGTTTTTAAGTATGGAGTGACTAATGTTCATGTCTGTAATTGTAGTCTTACTCCCCCATATCTCTCTATTGTCACACTGGAAGGATAAATCAGACTGAGTTAACAGACAGTGAGCTGATGTCCACCTCTCTATCACAGCAGAGATTCAGATGAGCCCCCTGATGACCGCCGTGATCATAAAAACATTATCAAATCCACAACTTGGCCGGCATTGTGTCCAGTCACTGACCCAATGAGAGGTCAAAATGAAGGGAATTTTTGGCCAGACCATAGACTGAGATAAAGAGAGACAAAGAGAAAAATAGAGATGGTGGAAGAAAGATGCATAATGATTTATGGTTTTGAAGAACTTGGCTGTGCCCATGCTTGGATGAAGGGTGAAAATACTGAGGACATAAAAAAATAGTGCACGGTTGCGTCTTCTGCATAATTCCCTTTGTTTTTTAGGGCCAGATGTGGATGCTTTAAGGGGAGTAGCAGGTTTAGCCATTAACTCATGCACACAAAAACAAACAAAAAATAGTTTGTTGTTATAAATTTGGCATTGTAAGGTCATTATATTTTAAGTCTATCAGGAAATGATAAATCTTATATGGCCACATTTCCATTAAAATGCCAATTAACACTCAAGACAGGCAAGAGAGTTTACCGAATGTGTCACCAAATCATCAATTAATTAAATGTGACTGAATATATCTTAAAGAAATTGTACTTTTCAGACGACATTTCTAGCAGCATTCTTTTACTTTTTTATTTTGTTTTTTGTTTTTATTGAAGTGGCAAAAGCTTTATGTTGACAATATGACATTATTTGAACATCTGTGCTTCTTGCGCGGCTCATTCAGATAGTTGGTTCAGGTAGTAATTTTGCAGATATTTTTTTTCTCTTCCTTGTGCAATTTCTTGAACCACTACTATGTACGTCTACTTGAGTAATATTATTTTGAAGTAACATTACTCTTATTTGCGTACAATGTTTGACTACTCTACCAACCTCTGCTTAGAACAAACATGCATAAAAGTTGAAGATAAAGATCTGGTGACATGATCAGTCACTCCTTTAGTTTCAATTTAGCTCCAAATGGTGTTGGAATGCTGGAAAACATTTGTCCCTTTTACTCCTCAAACTGGAGATGAATAATGCAGATTTACAACGTCATCTCAGCCAAAACACTCCCGCTTGTCCCTTTCGGATTGACAAGCTCTCCGTCTTGTCTTTAGACGAAACTCGATGATAGAGCAATATTTTCCACAGATTTGAATTGCTGAATACTTGGACTACACTGGATCCGGCTAGTCCTAGAGTTTACTTTTCCAGGTTTTGGAGGTCTAGGTTTGGAAGGGAAGGCTAGTATTTCCCTGGGAGTCTGGGTAGAGCCTGCTAAAGTCATTAAAGATATAAATCACCACGTTCTGAGAGAGTGGGCTGAGGAAAAAGGGGGAGATTTTCCATTGCTCTGACCTCATCAGTTCTCAAGCAAAATACCGGAGGAAAAATGTCAGCTTGAAAAAAAAAAAAAATAAACAAAAGGAAAAGGAAAAAATTTGACACAAAAAGATAAGTTTCAATTAAGAAAATCTGGTATTGAAGAGATCAGGAATAATCAAATTTGAATTGCAATATGGTTGAAAGTGTAGAAGACGACTGATATAAACGATTTTCAATCAGAGTGAGAGGCAGAGGAGTGGACTCCAAGTAGAAAAAAAATAAATAAAAGAAAGAATTGAAACTGCTTTTTGTGTCAAATTTTTAAGAAAATCTGGTATTCAAAAGATCCAGGAATAATAAAATTTGAATCGCAATATGGTTGAAAGTTTAAGAGACAACTAATATCAGTGGATTTCAACCGGGCTGAGAGGGAGCAAAAGAAGCAGCAAAAAAAAAAAAAAAAGAAAAAGAAAGAAAGAAAAAAATAAATAAATAAAATGACCCAAAATGCAACATTGAGAAAGTCCGTTTTTTCAAGAGAGCTGGGAATAATTAAAGTTAAAGATAAAAGATAATGAATATGCTAATGCTTTTTGCGACTGAGAAGGAGCAAAGTGGACTCCAAGTATAAAAAAAAAAAAAAAAAAAAGAAAAGAAAAAAAGAAAGAAAAGAAGGAAAAGAAAAACTAACAATATGGTTCATATGTAGAGGACACCTGGGATGTCACCACTTTTCAATCAGACTGAAAGAGACTCCAAGTAGGAAAAAAAGGAACAAAAAGAAAAGAAAAACATGACCCAAAATGTTATGTTTAGAAAATCTGTTTTTCAAGAGAGCCGAAGTTAAATGTAGAAGATAATTGGTATGCCAATGTTTTTCGGACTGAGAGGGAGCAAGGTGGACTGAAAGTAGGGGTAAAAAATGAAAAGAAAAAAAAAAAAACTAAGAATATGGCTCAAATGTAGAAGACAATTGGGATGTCACCACTTTTCTTCAGACTGAAAGAAACTCCAAGTAGGAAAAAAAGGAAAGAAAAGAAAAATTTGAAACAAAAAGCAAAGAGTCAATTAATGAGATCTGGTTTTCAAGAGAGCCAGAATAAAGAAAATGAAATGACAAAAGACAGGCTGAAAATGTAGAAGACAATTGGGATATCAATGCTTTTCAATCAGACTGAGAGGGAGCAGTAGTAGCAAAAAAAGGAAAGAAAATGAAAACAAAATGTTGATACAAACAAACAGTAAAGTTTCAATTAAGAAAATCTGGTAAGTTAAATTACAAAAGATAATTGGTATGTCAATGCTGAGAGGGCGCGACAGGACAAAAAAAAACAAAAAAGAAAAGAAAAAAAAATGACACAAAAAGCTACATTCCAATTAAGAAAGAATTTTCAAGAGAGCCAGAATAATAAAATTCAAATTACAATGTGGCACGAATGCAGAAGACAATTGGAATGTTGACACTTTTCAAACAGAGTGAGGGAGCAGACTCTGTGAAAGTACTTAAAGTTGAAGGAAATATTAATGGTCCAAATATGTGCCTTGAATACTTGAGCAGTACTGGCAGTATAACAATGTCGAAACTAAAGCCATGTTTATAATGAAGATAGATTCAAGTAATATTATAACAAAATGACTACTGGCAAAACCTATAAGGCCGATTTGATGTTTTGTTGAACAATGACTTAACATGTAGACAAGGTGGGGCTTAACATTTTACAGTTTGATTTATTATTATTATTATTAGTAGTAGTATTATTAGTATTAGTAGTAGTATTAGTAGTAGTAGATTTTAGAATTAAAAAGTTAAGCAATATCTAATTTCAGCATTGATTTTCACTTAACATTCTGGCAGTTAATATCACAGGATGTAGAAAAATCCTGGTTCAGTTTTCAGTTCGCTTCCATTTTTGTCTAGATCAGTTCCTTGTTTTACACCCCATTTCCTGTCTGACTCTCCATCGCTGTCTGCAATGCCAAAGAATATAACAATATAATGTCTCACTCCGGGACAAAATAAACCAAACATAACAATTTACTCATCTTTGGAAAACTCTATATAACGCTTTATATTTGAGAATGGTTAGTATATCTACTTAACTCACTTGTAGTTTTGTTGGATTTAAATCTAATACAAAAGCATTTCCAGACTTAATTCTTGTCATCATTCCTCACTTATTTTTGTTATCATTCCTCACGTACTTCCTGTTTCTCACCCTGTTCTCAGTAGCCTATGTGACACTGAGGGTACTCACTTATAACACTTGGTGGGCTGCTGAGTTATGGAGTGCTTTAAATTAATGTATTTTAATGATTTAGAACAAGCACCACTATCACTCAGAAGTAGTTACTGTTATTATGTTAATTACTGAACTATTTTTGTAATCGATTAAAGCTGTTATCAAAGCACAGCTGTGTTTCCTACTGCTTCCTGCTTCTCAAGCTCCTCTTATCGCTCTGGTTACCCCACCCTTGCAGTTGTCCACACTTTCTCTGACTAACCCTTTATTTAGCCTTTCTCCCTCAAGACATCTTTACCTAATGACCCACATCATGATGCACAGCCCACCCACCCGGTCAGTCACCCACCCACAGCCTCACAGTTACATCACTGGTGCTAAAACTAAAATTATCGATTGCATATGTTGCATATTATAATGGTGCTTCTGAAAATCATTTACATTGTTCATCTAAACCTGCTGTGAAAACTTACAATTTGGCTAATTATTTAGTTTTAGTCCTGGTTAAGATCTTGTTTAGTCCTAGTTTATTTCTGATTTAGAGTTGGTTTAAGTAAAGCTCAGTGATGATTTACCGGTAGTTAATAAAGTCTTTGTCTCTTCCTTGTCCACATTTGAGTTTCATTTGACTGGAGCCGAACGCTATGGGTGACGTTACACTTCGTCACTTTCATCCACTACTTTATACAGTCTATGGTTGAAGTTTACCCCATCTAGTTAATATTAAAGTTATCTCAGTATTTCAGTATTTACAGACACAGTTTATGCTCAGTATAGCGCCATAAATTTGCACTTTGTTAGTCAAATTTTGGATTTAGCTTGGTATTAAAAGTTTGAGGATAACTATACATCTTTAAAAACACACACACACAGACCCATCAGAGAGACAGTTTGACTGACCACTTCCTCCTCGGGCTCCTGTGCTTGGGGCGTGTCATGGTGGGCGGGGCTTTCACAGTCGGGGCTGTAGTGTTCACAGTAGTCATGGGCCGCTCGGGGGTCCGCCACAATCAGGAGCTGCTGGATGTCGCCCTATGAGAAATCACACAAGAACAATGGATTTAGCATAAGGATTTGGTTATTTAATTTGACTTCATTCTAACCTGGGTTGTTATGTGTAAAACTAAAAGATATGTAGGCCAGCTGAACATTTGTCCGGGCTAGATTACAGTACAGAGATTTTCTAAACTTAATTTCATTGTTTGCCTGTGTACAATGACAATACAAGAATTTTATATCAACTTATTAATAACATTGTTCACATAAAATTACCAAATGAAGATCTGTAATATTCCAAAGATTTTGAACACTACGCTTGAGATTCAAGAGTAATGAAAAAGTAGCACTGTTGCCATAGCAATTACCAATTCTAAGCAAAACATTGTCTATTTTGAATCGTCAACTGTCCTCAAAATATCAGCCATAAACAGGATGTTGAAACCATGGAAGTATCCAAAAGATGAACCAAAGATGGCGTCATATTGGTTTCAATGGCCCGTGCTCACTGCCGTATGTGGCCAAATTTTATTTTTCCTCCCCATTAAATAAATAATGATGACAGAAACAGGCACCACATAATCAGTTCTGACCAACCAGAGCGATGCTGGCTGGAGTGTAGCTAGTGCGGGCTTAGAGCGGGGCAAAGATAAATCTTACAAAGCTAACCTTTTAGGCACTTTTGAGGACTTAAAAAAATTCAAGTCATGGCCGTGAATCAATCTCCCACCACAGCAGAGGGGGAGTTTCTTGTCCAGTTCTTATTATAGATTCATGGTTGAAACCTGCCACCAAAATACTGGCTATTAGATATGTATCAGCTAAAAAAAACTTTAATTTTTTTGTAACCATATCAGACCATATTTACAACTGTTCATGTTGAATATGGAGTTTATACCTGTAGTTTTATCTTTATGGTCTCCTCAATGACAAAGAGAGATTTATTCATTGAAACCAGGTTCTCACAGAGGAACAGGTTTTGAACTGGACCAAACCCATTTTGACTCTCCACTAAATTAATGTGGCTTCAACTTTACAGCTCTTTAGAGATGGAAATACTCACGGTCTCATGTCCTATTTTTTTTTTTTTTTTTTTTACGACTTTTAACCCAAACCAAATGTTCACAATATTTGACCAGTGCACACCATTTCATATTTCTTTGATTACAGCAGGTTTGAAGCAGCTTCACACCATCATTGATAATAAAATGTAACTAAAACAGATGTTGAATCAAACTTAAAGATCGTATACTACACAAAATTGATTCATGTGAACTTTTGGTCATGTTATAATGTTGTTACCTCATGAAAAACATACCTGGAGCTGTGTTTTGTTTCATTCACATATGTTTGAGTAACCCTTTATCATTATTATTATTACCTCCAAAGCTAAAAATGCTCTGTTCCACCTTGTGATGTCATGAAGCAGTAGTTTTCAAGCTAACAGCTACCTTTCACCTTTTGCTTAGTAGAGATCGGCAATTCCAGAGCTGAAATTATCCAAATTATTCTAGTGAAGGTGTATGGAGTTTAAAAACTCTGGAGTACGTCCTGTATCACCACATGACATCACAAGGTGGAACAGAGTGTTTTCCGTTTGAGAGAAATGAGCCTAAACATGGAGAATTTGTTTTAAACATGTATGAGTGAAAAACACACGTTTTTCATGAGGAAACATTATAACAGAGATCACAAAAGAGCATAATATGGGCCATTTAAGTAATTCCCTGACTACTAATTACAAGGAGCAATAAGGAGCGTGGAGTATTTGAAGGCCTACAAATTGCTCTAAATAAAGTTTACATTAAGTTTACATTCCAAAAGTCAGATAATAATGGCTCACTGACTTTACAGTCGATATGCAGAAGTCTGTTTTCAGTTTGGAAAAAGGGAAATTAGATGCTGTCTGTCAGGCTTTTCATTGGCAACAACTCTTTTTCCACAAGTGAATTCTTACAGTAGGAACATGTCTTTACCAAGTCTGTTGAGGTGAGAGAATTAAAATGCATAACTGGCATCTTACTATAAATCAACACATCTCGAGTGAATAGAGTTGTCTAAGTTGTTGACTCATACCTCACTCAATTACTTCTTTAAAAGTAGCTGGAAATGTGATGTTAAGAGATTGAAATGCAGGGGTGGGAAGAGTAGCCAAAGACTGTACTCAAGAGAAGTTGATGTAATTTGAAAGACAAAACATTAAATAATGCACAAGCAGGTAGCAGACCCCAACCAGAAATTAAAATCTATGTTTATGTTTACTGCTCAGAAGAAAAAATATCCTGCTCTAATAGTAGTACTGAAATGAACCTTTCCTGAATAGCTTTAGTATGATCTTGAGCTCTTTCGGAACAAGAATAAGACACATAGACAAGTATACATACATGGACCACTATGGTGCATACCTGGACGACGGAGGAATTACATATATATATAAGGCCACATGGTAATATAAAAAAGTACTACGACTTAAAGTTGAAAAAGAAATTCTATCCTATTTCAATAGAGAGTGTTGTTATCATCTTGTCATACTGAGAATTGAGTCTATTCCTTAATATCTAAATTGAGTTATACTGCTTAGAAAAAGAATAATAGCATTACTACACCGATAGAGTTAATAACAGCCATCAAGACTTTAATCCTCCAATAAATCATTTTTGTATGTGCAGTTCTTTCAAAAATGTCAACTATTTGTGTAAAAGTCCTTTCCACTCCGGGTAGGTATAAATATTAGACATGTGTGGACCTCAGCTGACCTAAAACTACACTCTAAAAATACACCTGGACCAACTAACAATTGGGCAAATAGCTGAAGTCGAACGTCACCGCAGAATAAAGGTGATGGGAGAGCGCTAACAGGGTGGCCCTATAGGAAACCCATACATGCAATGCAGATTGTATTTAATGACAACCATTTCTACATTAAAGTGGAACTAAACACTAAATCTGTTTATTTTCGCTACTAAGCTGAGTATATGATGTTTTAATAGCATTATCCTCTGTTCCTAGTCATTTTTTGGCAACTTTAGGCAAGGCAAGTTTATTTGTATAGCACAATTTGTACACAAAGTAATTCAATGCTTTACAGACTAAGAAAAATCACAATACAATACAACAAATTGAGTGCAAATTAGGTACATTTGCAGCTTTCTGGTCCAAAACGTGTAAATCTAAGTTTGTGCTGCCTTCAGTGGCCTCCGCAATTTCCAGTAGTTGGTGACATTACAAAAAATTCCCCTTATTACAACCAGGTAGGTCTGATTATAAACACCTGGCTGCTGGGGCGGAGTTTAAAGTGTGGATACCTGTTAGACCAATCACACTATTTATTATACGTTCAGACTCTCCTCCTGCCTCACTCTCTTCTTTAGCCCAGTTAGCCCAGTTTAGCAGCTCTATTTGAAATGTGGTTGTGGCAGAGTTTAGGTGTTAAGTCCCACATTAAAGTCGTCTGCTTCTTCTGAACGTTCTCGCTTCACTGTGATTGGTTTGATCCAGATGTCACTCACTCAGAGCCATACAGAGTCTAACCAACAAATGGGCTGCATTAAATAGAGACATAGTGAACAGTCCATTTTTTTTCACCTGACACCCGACCATAGTCGACAATCAGTTATTGCACCAGGATAACTGAGAAAAACACTGAAATATGAACAAACTAATACAAGACTCATATTTCAGGATTTTGAACAGGTCTAAACTACAGGGTTAGCAGTTTTATGCAGAATAAGACATGATATTTTGTTGTTTAGGGGGGAAATTATGGTACTTTGAAAATTGCGGCTTTTGCGTTTTTTGTTGGGTTTTTGTTGCTAATTTTGTCCATTCAAACTGTGATTTTGATTTGATTGCAATTAATTTTGCAGCACTAGTAGTGATCAGAGAGTACACTACATTATTATACGCACACTATCTAAATACTGCGTAAATGGGCTTATGATAGAACTGCCAGTGACATCTGTAATATGACCTCAATCTGCATATCTAACACTGAATACCACAGCACCATGAAGTACAATTCAAGCAGATCTGAATGAGTCCCATTGTTGTTGATACAGATGTAGTGTATTGTCCAGCTCTTTGCAGTGACCCCTTTAATCTCTCAGAGCCACAGCTCAGCCAACATTCTTTCAGCAGCACAGTGTCATAAATCTTTAATATGGTACGCATTTGGATCAAGAAAAGCATTGTAAGTCAACTTGTCAACACTTAGTAGCTGAGTTACAAGATTTCTGAAAGAATTTCTTGTCAATATCATCAGAATGTTGCATTTTTTTCTTCATCTAAAACAAATATGGTGTGTTTTGTTTCATTTGTGCATTTTTCAATATTCCCACATATTTAGGCTTTGTCCTTAAAACCCTGACCCTTTCCTTATGAATATAGTGTCAATACTGTAAACTGAATGTAAATCTATAATCATTGTTAATCATATTCTTTTACCCATGTTTTGACTGATCATTTTTGATTAGATTTTGACTTCTTATTAAAGCAAATAAAACTGGATTTTATAAACTTAAAAAAGGAACACAAAAGTTGTTGCAGTTATTCCTCCAATGTCTGAACTCCAAATCACATGATATACTGACAGAAAATTGGCTGTGAATCCACTTTTTTGCTACTAACCTGTTTGTATAGTGTTTTAATAGCATTATCTACTGTTCCTAGTCAATGTTGGCAACTTCAGTGCAAGCTAGGTAAATTTGCAGCTTTCTGGTCTATATATAAATATATATTTTTTTGCTGCCTTCAGTGGCCTCTGCAATTTCAAGTAGTAGTGACATCACAAAAAACTGCCCTGATTACAGCCAGGTGTTTCTGTTTACAAACACCTGGCTGCAGGGGCGGAGTTTGAAGTGTGGATATCTGTTAGACCAATCACATTGCTCCTCGTATGTCCAGGCCCTGCCCCTCCTCCCCCCCTCACAATTTTCTTTAGTCCTCCAGGTACTGCCCGGATTAGCATTACCTTTACTACACAGGGAAGCCATGCTAGCAGCTATTGTTTTTGAGTTGGTTGCCTCACTCCACCTTGTGCCCTCTGTGGGCTTTGTGCATGAATAATTAGAACATTGTGTTCATTTTACTTTCTGGATTGCCTTCTATTGTTTAGCATTTGCCAACATTTGAAATTCCAGGAATATTCCACACACTTATCCCCCGGCTTCACTCAAAATTGGATGAACTTTTGTCTTAGCAGCAAAAACAGTGATGCATTCATTGGTCTGTGTACAGTGCTAGCATGTGCATAGCATATGACACATGTTAGCCTAGCATCCTGCTCGGTAACAGCAACATTCAAAGGAAACATAAAAAGGGAGGCGAGACAGAGACTGATCAAAAAGATGAGTGTGTCTGGCGTTGTAAAGAGATCCTCCCTTGATGTACATGTTTTTCCTACAGGCGAAACACATTTGAAGTTTGGAGAGGCATGCCCGCCCATTCATTGTGAGAGTAAATAAAGTACTAGATATAAATACTCCACAGCTGTTTCCTGAAGGATTGGGAGTCTAAATTAAGACATTAGAGACGGAAATTGAAAGATTCCTGTGGCAAGGTGACACATCAAACGGCTATTTAGATTTAGTCTATGTTAGGAAAACTTTCGGAAAACCAACCAAATGAGGAATATGATGGAAAATGCAGTAGGATGTATTAAATCACTACACATTTGTTTGGGAATTGTAATTTGGAAAAGTGACCTGCCCATGCTTCAAAATTGTCACTTCACCTGGTCTCTCAGTTGACCACAAGAGTCAGGAATAGTAAAAGCAGAAGTTAAATCTGTCAACTGGACAAAAAGTTATAGGAGTGAAGACGTTTCGCTGCTCACCCAAGCCACTTCTTCAATTCAAGAGTCAATCTTTAACCTAAAAGTTAAAGCTGGATCAATGCAAGCAAGATTAAGAGTATGAAAAATATTATTGTGCAATTGTAAAGTCCATAGCACATTCAGAACAAAACAATATTAGACATACCACTCCAATGCCTTAAACTAGACTAGATTGTGAAATCGTTCAAAAAGAATTTTGACAACTTTTAAACCCAATGGTAGACGTGACCGCCACCACATGTCCCTACTTTTACTGGAATTTATTGGATTATAAATTTTGAGTGAGCCTCTGAGCTTCTAAATGAACTACAAACAGTGCTGGCTCTGTTCGTATTCCATTGCATAAAGGCGCACTATGGAACTTTTCTGGTATAAGGTCTTTTCTGGTATAATGTTACCGCTTTGGTATGTTCAGTGTTCCCGTATGGTATCATGGAGACAAGCAGGTAGCACCACAAGGCCAAGTTACAGTTTAGTTCTTAACACATTTTTACTATAGAATCTACCTGGATGGAGAGATTACACACATAAATAAGTGTAAGATAGGTTGAATATCATAGAGTGGAACATTCCTGACAAAGCAGTAACATCTCCAGGCAGAAAAGTTACATTATCTGCACCCTTATTTCCATGCCAACAGTAGCCCCAGCAGAAGATGTTTAGCACGTCTTCACCAGCTCATAACCTCTGTCCCAGGCTTTACAGTGTTCTCATATATTATTACCCTATAGCCGCGTGTGGAGAGAAGGACTTGAGACTGAAGTACTCTGTGATTTGATGCAGCCTGCTTGAGCCGTGCCAGACGAGAGATGACAGGAGGCACGGGACTTTCCCATTCTGTCTTTAGATCTAATTTGGAGGTATAAACAGAGCGGTAGTTTGAGTCTGACTGCAGATAATTATAACCATCCTCCATTTGGAAGTCGTAAAGGGTCCGAAACCTTAAAGAGCGCCAGTTTTATGTGAGAAGAAGCCAGTCTATAGGCCCATTAAAAAATTTTGCTATCAGAATGTTCAAAATTCCAGAAGTGGAGCAGATATAATTTTCAGTGATTAGCTAAGAAGAGATCGTAGTTTAAATCTGTCAACTGGACAAAACGTTGTAGGAGTGAAGACACTTCGCTGCTCATCCAAGTCGCTTCCTTCAGTTCTGGTCAGATTGCTGGTGGACACTGCCTTATATCTATCTGAAGCGAGGAGCTAACTACACTGAAACTGTAAACAGCTATTGTCTCCAGTTTCAGCGTTAACAACCCCATTCAATCTTTAATGGTCCCCTATTGTTCTCACATCATCTTTTGCTATGGATCAGACCTGGATAACTGAAGGATTACACAGACAACAGATCTAAATGCTGAAGGTGTTAAGCCTTTAAAACAAAACAAAAAAATAACAACAATTTTGAATTTCTGGGGTAGAAATATCTATCAGTTTCTCTGTTAATAAGGTTGGCAAAAATACTGTTTTCAAACCTCAAAATTATACTTGAGCATCACAGAAATTATAATTTATAGTTTGAAGATAAAGTGAAAAACTATAGTGGGAAAAACATTTCTATTACATTTCACTTTTTTAATATACCGCTTTTGCACCTTCTAGGCACTCAAAACGCTTTACAACAAGAAACCACTTCACACACACACATTCACAGACACTGGATGTGAGGTGGGTTAAGTGTCTTGCCCAAGAAAATGACGACAGTATACATCTGTAAGAGCTGGAATCAAACCACCGACCTGTGGGTCATTCAAATCGCCAACCTTCTAGTATTAAGTATTTTTAGTTATTATTTTATATTAAGTATTATTATTATTATTTTGTATTTTGTGATATTCTGTGGTTAACCTTTGTTTCCCCATTTAAATTGTATGGATCTATATATAGTAAGTGCTTGATTCAGGAAGCCACTTTTTGATGTGTTCATGTAAAGATTGAATTGGGTTCAGTGTAAATATATTTTCTTCATATGTTAAAGATGCAGTTTGTAACTTTGCTGGGAGAGCGTCCACCACCTTCTTGTTTCCATGTAAATGTTATTGCTTTGGCTGGAATGTTCTACTGTTTGACATTTAACTCATCTATCTAGCATGTATTCAATTATGAGCTAAATAAATACCTTGAAACGCATTCTTACTGTGAGCAGGGTCGCCTCTCCACAGACACTGCGTACTGCATATAACATCTCCATGAAAGCAAGCAAGTGGCAGATCTTTCACCAAGAATGTAATCTGCCTGGATCAGCTTCAGATTTTGGCTTTTGTTCTCAAACTGTGGTAAGAGCACAACATTTCCTCAGTAGGACTTGCTTTGTTTAATTTAGAATCAGTTTGTGTTGGCAACCCTCATTGTACTTCTTGATGGTTTTCTTTATTCAGTCTTATCTAGACATGGTTTAGCTCCAGTTTTGATCTACGAATCTGCTTGTTTGCTATTGGCCAATGTCTGTTTCACTTTTGGACTTTCTGACTTTCTCCTGGTTAAATCAATGATGCTGTTTAGCTCCAAAAGGCAACTGCTTTTTATGATTTTGGGCTTTACAAAATTAAATTGAATTGAGATAGTTAGATTCAGATCTGGTTTGTATCTGATGTTAGCCTGGTTGGAAAGCATAATATTTTCTCAGATGGGACTTGTTAAGTTTGAAAAAGAATTGTCCAGTTCAGTCTGGTTCACTAAACAAAAATAAACATAAACTATTAGTAGACCCAGTTTTGGACTTAGTACGTAGACACTGGGGATGAGGTAGGTTAAGTGTCTGGCACAAGGACACTGTGACAGCATTTATCTGTGGGAGCTGGAATCACACTGCCAACCTGTGGGTCAGCGGATCTAACGGCTCTACCAGTGATGTTTATGTTGAGAGCAGGATTTAAACTGCCAACCTTCGGATCAGGGGACGAACGCTTTACCGAGCTGCTCTCGCCCCCCAAATATATGAACGAGAAACTGTGACTATTTCATACACACAGATTCCCATTCCCGCTGTGTGTCCGTATCAATTTTCCTCAAACAATAAATAACATTAGTGGACATTGAAAGTAACACGTGCATTGTACGAGTGTAATTACATGGTCCATAGCCTGCAGGTGCAACAGGTCACTCTGCCTAAAAAACAGCTGAGGGTCACACCTGGATCACACTTTGGAGAGGTGCCAAAATATGCGCAGCCCCAGGCAATAAAATACACACACACAGTATATATATGACTGGCCTGGACCATTGAGTCAGACAGTTGGGATCATTTCAGTGCTATATGTCAGCTGTATAGAGTTTGTTTAGTGATGTGCTCAAAATCTGCAGATAAGAAGTGAATTATGGAGGAAAGCATAGACCTTTGTGATTTCAACAATGTTTTATCTACATACCTACAATAGTGTAACCCTTATATGTTTATAGTAGTGTTGTCCTGATAATAAAATTTCCAACTCAATTTTGATAGGAATAGGAATAGGAATAGTTTTGATACTATAGACTTTAGTTGTTAAAATTAGTATCCGGTATCGATACTAATATTAATCTCAATAAGTATTTGATTTTAGATACTTTTGATGTTATTTTACATATGGTTAAGTTCTGCTTTAATCATAATTTGGTCCTATATGAACTAGATAAAACCACAGTATGTAACTTTTTAGCCAGAAAATGGACTATAACAAAAGCTTTTTTTTGTTTATTCCACTGCAAATCTTGGCTATAATATTACACAGTATACTATGTCCATGAAGAATGTCCCGAAGTATGGTTTTAACTTTCACGTCCATGGAATCATGCAGTTGACTCGAAACGTCCAGAAAGTTACATACTGTACCTTTAAGTTCTGGTTTCACGTTTGCTAGTTTCAAGTTTGGCTAAGCTCAACTTCAGTCACGAGTTCAGGCACAGTTGAAGCAGACTAACTATTATCTTTTAATTTAGCAAAAGTTTAATCAGAGACCATATCACACAAGGCAGGTACGAGCACCGCTTATATAAAAAAAAAACTGTGATGTCAAACCTTTATAGTTATCTTAACAATGAACAGTGATACGCCATACGTTAATACACCATATAAAGATAAAATGCTACATATACATTCATCACTAATGGAACGTCTTTGCTATCAGTTGAGATAAAACAGTGCAATATTTTTTAATGTGACAGTATTTTCAACACATAGTTTCCAAGCTTCCATTCATTTCCATTACTATATTTCATTCTGGACTTCAGTCATTGTATCATAACCATACATTGTACATATCCATATGCATGTGTTTGGCAGCTGAAAACATGACTTAAGACTACATTTCCACTGCAGTCCATATGTGCAATTAAAACAGCTTAAGGCCCTGTCAAGAATAATTTAAAAGAAGTGAACAAGCTGCGTATATAGAATAAGACTTTGTTAGTGTATTATAGACCCAAGGAGGAGCTCAGACGGAGGAGGGATTTGCTAGCTTTAATATTCCAAATTTGCAAGGTAATTAGTAGGAGCAGGTTATTTAAGTACTGCTTCCATATTGGGTAACAAAATATGGTATTTGTGCAGTAGATTTTAAGTTCAATATTGTTTTAACTTTCTTCAATCTGGGTTTCCACGGAAAATGATCCATCTCTTGACTGTTTTTATGACAGACGCCCTTCCAGTCGGGTATCAAAGAAAAAAGAAAATTGTTTAGGATCCAGATAACAATTTTACCATGGTGTGTATACCCTATTTTGTCTTATTTAAAGGGCCCATATTACGCTATTTTCTGACCAATGTTATAATTGGTCAAATTCAACAAAAACAAACTCATAGTTTTGTTTTGTTTCATTCACACAGGCTTAACACATAAATCCTGCATATTTCGGCTGAGTTCTTGTGATGTAATATGGTAATACAGGAAGTGCTCCACTGTGTTTTGAAACGTCAATCTTTACTGAACAAAAGGTAATAAGTAGCTGTTAACTTGAAAACTACCACTTTGAGACATTTTAAGCTTTGGAGATGTGGTCAGACTACTGATAAAGTGTTACTCAAACATGTGTGAATAAAACAAAACACAACTCCAGGCATGTTTTTGATGAAGTAACAACATTATAACATGGCTTAAAGCTCACAAGAGTCAATTTTGTGTAATATAGGACCTTTAAGCTATAGAATTAATTGCAATTGGTTGGTCACTCACAAAGACTAACCATGTGAAAGTGTTCAAATAAAATCAACAAAACTTTAATATTATTTATGTGACTGGGCTTTGACTGAGTCCAGATGTGGATCCAACAAGACTATTCTAAATGAAGAGTTAAAGGTGTTAAATCTTACAGATGTTTTCGCTTAGGGAATTTCAAATAGCCATAACTTACTTCTGCATTCCACCTATCAAAAATACTCTATCTTTCCAACCCTTAGGAGAGAATCCACTCACCAAAACACAATATGAAATTTCAAATCTGCAGGAAATTAACAGACATACATTGGTCTAAAATGTCTAATATTTTCCAGGATCTCTCCGTCTTTATCAAACGCAGCCGCTCTGTGGTCGGAGCGGGAATGGAGTTTCTACAAATGTCTTGCACCCTTCAAATATGAAAACATTTTGCGTTGCCAGTAGCTTCGAAAATTGTTGAACTTTCTGAACCATCTGCAAGCTCGTCTGGTTGCCTTTTCTTCAGTTCTTCGTTCCTCCCTCCTTCTCTCCACGCTTCACTTCTTTCTATCAACAATGGGCTCACTGCACCTTGAGTCTATTACCCTTTGGCTTGCATAGACCTTTAAGTAGGACTATAGTATAAGCCCAAGGGACATTGGTGAGGTCAGACCTAGGTACGATTGCATTGCAGGGGCTGTCAAAAGTATCGAAAATCAGATACTAGTCGATATAAAAACTAGTATCAAAACTAGATACTCATTTGAACAAGAAATAGACTTGATATTCAATACAGGTTCTGATAATAACACTACATTTAAAACACTATTTCTTTAGACAATAGAATGTGATTTTCAACATTAAATCATAGTACTTTCTTTTATATTCCCATGCGATCTTATATCTGTGTGATCCCTCAGTCGTCCAGGTATGTTCCTTAGTGGTCCACTGGCATATACTAGTCTGTGTGGTTTTATATTTGTTCTGATACAGCTCAACATCATTCTACAGCTATTCAGGAAAGTTTCATTTCTGTCCTGTCGATGTGATGTTTTGTATAAACACTTGCCATCTAGTTTCGATATTAGTTTCAACATTGATTAGTGTTTGATTTTTTTTTAGTTTTGACACCCTACTTGCTATAAAATGTTTATAAAAAAAAAATAAAAATCCAAACTTCAGTCGATATGAGGCTAAGAGTCAAAGTTTGGCAGCATTGAGAGACTGATGGTGGCCTGTAAGTAACTAAAACTTCACTACTACGCTGTTATAAAGACTTCACTGACAAATCGTCTGAATTCATTACCTTATTCCTCTTGGTTTGCCAAAAGAGAACATTTAGTGACAAGTACCTCGAGCTGCAGTGCGACTGCCTGACAGAGACGAGAAACAGCCCAATGAAGTGTCCCTCTGCCAATTCATCCATAAACAATGATTCACTGTAAGGATTCATCAAATGCATGCTCAGATTTCCAGCCAAGACTGTCATGCTTGGGGATAGAATTTGGAACAATCTGAGAAAAGTTTGACAGACGTGTAAACAGTCCATCCTTCCCTTTCAATCTACTTCAACCATGCAAATTTATCAATATAAGACAAGATAAACAGTGATGGATGTCAAGAAAAAAACCCTCAAAAGCAGAAGAGGAAAAAAGCTTGGATTTTTCAAATATTCTTATTCCGTATCTTTTAAATGGACAAAAGTTTAATCAAGTTTGACAAAGGTAAAAACATACAACATTTCTTCCAGTGTCTGGGTGGTTTTCCTCCGGACACTCCAGTAAAGTAAAGTCCTTCAACTAAATTAGTCCTGACCAAGACTAACTCAAGATCTGGAACATAAAAGAATAATGTTTACGAATTGAATAAAATTGTGTTTCTTCTTAGTAAAATTCTAAGCTGTAAGTTTGAAACAGCACATTTTATCTAGAGCTGGGCAAATATGAAAAATATTAACTACTTGCATAAGTTTTTCCTCATATTGATTGCTTACCTTTTTAAAAAGACCAAAGTATATCCCTGATAATTAGTAATGATTGACTTTTGATGAAAATTAGATTAACTGCATAGCCCATATTTGTCCTTTTCTATAGTGTTGTCATGATACAAAAATTTCAAACTCCATTTTGATACCAAGTAATAAACTCGATATTCAGCATCACTTCCGGTGCCATGATGATAATAAAAAAACAAAAAACAAACTCTATTTAGACAAGTGTCATTTTCAAGATTTGATTTTATATAACTATGTGGTCTCATATCTGTGTAATCCCTCAGTCATAAAGGTATGTTCCATAGTGGTCCATGGGCGTAAACTATTCTATAGTATAGTGGTCTTATATGTTCTGATACAGCTCCAGCTATTCAGGAAAGGTTCGTATCTGTCCTGTAAATGTGACTTTTTTTAGTACTGACACTTGCTCAAATGAGTATCTAATTCCAATACAGGTTTTAGTAGTGATTAATATCTGATCTTCAATATTTTTGACAACCTTACTCCCAAGTCATTTTCTACTAGGCAGGCTTAGCTCAGGTATCCAAACAATGGTCCTATACTACAACCATGCATATTAATCAAAGCCCTGCACCACAATCAGTGCTTTAAGTGTATTACAAAAGTGACAAATCAAAGAAGGAGCAGTGAGTTCAGACTTTTGTGATATTCTTCTTGCGTATCTCTAAAACAGCTGTGTAATGTGAGTCCGCCCTGAGCACACGCGGCTCATATTTTCCTCAGACTTCAGAGTTTCTGGATTCAACACCTGCTTCTGCGATCTGCACTGAGGCATCCATGTGGTCACAGGCTGTGTACCAGAGACCATGAGAGAGGGTCGTATCATGTGCTCCCATTGAACCCACAGCTCCACCAAAAGAACCAAAGGAGAAAAATTGTCTCAAATGTCTCATTGTTTGTTGATAACATTCACCAAAGCACATTCCTAGTTTGTGAATCTTGTTCACTGGCAATAAAACCAAACTTTTTCCGATTCTGAGAAAAAGGAATAATAATAAAATGTGAAACTTAATTTTCAAAAAGATGGGAAAACACTTTGGGCTCCATCTTTCCGGTCCTAACACAGTAAGCATAACTTTGGCAGGTCTTAGACGGTCTATGCAAATTGGCAGGTGGGCCTACTCCATGTCTCAGCCAATCAGAGCTCTCTCCTTTCTTTCATTGTTCAAGGAGATTATAGCACACATAAAAGATTAATAATTTCATAACTGGATTAAATACCAAAAAGAAATAAGATCTTCATGGAGACAAGCTGGGGGCAAATCCCCCACCAAAAAGTTCCATAGTTCACCTTTAAAGTCAGATTTCCAGTTGTAGAACAAGCAAGACCAGAATGAACAAAGCATTTTTTGTAGTAATTACAGACAATCTAGATTAGGTTATTGTGTAAAACTACATGTGCCTAAGAATAGCCTCAAATTGCTGTGAAATCTGGTTAACCAGATCTGCTGGATCAGATCTTGTTCGTGCCACTTAATGTTTCCCACTTTGCCCCAAATGCCTTTAATTATGGCTGTAATTGCTACTGTTATAAATCCCACTGCCTGGTAAGGCTTTGTGTTTCGGCAGCAATTTGAAATCTGGCTAATCGTTTGATCCTGATTATAAAGTCATCAAGGGCTTCAGTATGATTGTTTTAAATACTATCTTTGATGCAACCGGGTATTGCCAAATGAATGAGCCGCACAGTTAAAGCATGTAATTCCACTGGTAGCCTTTTGTTGCCTGACCTGACATGCCTGTACTGTTGTCTATCCATGGGTTTCAGAATGATGGAAAGGTAGGACCGTGCAATAGCAATTAACAATTTAAAAAACAATATGTAAAAAGTCCTCAAAATGTTACCTATAACAAATGTGAAAATAAATATTCTCCCGACCCCAGAAATAGATATCCTGGACTAAATATATTTGAACGTGTTTCTTAGTATAAAAACAGTATGACTTACTTGTGATAACACATTTTAAGATTGTTTAAAGTGTGGCAATACTGTACACAAAAACATTACATTACATTAAATGTCCTATATTACCCCAAATTGACTATTGTGAGATTCAAGCCATGCTGTAACTTTGACAACTCACTTCTACTCACAAACATACCCAGCGTTGTATTTTTTTTTTTCATTCTCACATATTAAAGTAATCCTTTATTTTTAGTATGTCTATGTCTCCAAAGTTCAATATGCTCTGTTCCACCTTTATGATGTAAATATGCAGGGTTTGTGTGTTAAACATGTGAATGGAACAAAACAAAACTCTGAGTATGTTTTTGATCCCCAAGAAGCCCAGGATCACTGGACTTAATGACTACAGACCTGTGGCGCTGACGTCTGTAGTCGTGAAGTCATTTGAGCGCCTGGTCCTGCACCACCTCAAGTCCCTCACCTCCCCCCTCCTGGACCCTCTGCAGTTTGCCTACAGAGCCAATCGGTCTGTGGACGACGCCATTAACCTGGTCCTTCACTTCATCCTCCAGCATCTGGACTCCCCGGGAACCTACGCCAGGATCCTGTTTGTGGACTTCAGCTCTGCATTCAGCACCATCCTCCCTGCTCTGCTCCAGGACAAGCTCGCTCAGCTCAACGTGCCTGACTCCACCTGCAGGTGGATCACTGACTTCCTAACGGACAGGAGACAGCGCGTGCGGCTGGGGAAGAACGTCTCGGACACTCGGACTATCAGCACAGGATCTCCACAGGGCTGTGTACTTTCTCCCCTGCTCTTCTCCCTGTACACCAACTGCTGCACCTCCAGCCACGACTCCGTCAAACTGGTTAAGTTTGCGGATGACACCACCCTCATCGGACTCATCTCGGACGGCAATGAGTCTGCCTACAGGAGGGAGGTGGACCGGCTGGTGTCCTGGTGCAGCAGCAACAACCTGGTGCTCAACGCCCAGAAGACAGTGGAGATGATTGTGGACTTCAGGAAAGTCACAGCCCCCCTGCCTCCCCTCACCCTGACGGACTCCCCCATCACCACTGTGGACTCTTTCCGCTTCCTGGGCACCTGCATCACCCAGGATCTCAAGTGGGAGCCGACCATCAGCTCCCTCATCAAGAAAGCCCAGCAGAGGATGTTCCACCTGCGGCAGCTGAGGAAACTCAAGCTGCCAGTCCAGATGATGGTGCAGTTTTACACTTCCATCATTGAGTCCATCCTCACCTCCTCCATCACTGTGTGGTTCGCTGGGGCCACTGCCAGGGACAGACAGAGACTGCAGCGCATTGTGCGCTCTGCTGAGAAGGTGATTGGCTGCAGCCTTCCATCTCTACAGGACCTGTACGTCTCCAGGACTCGGGGGCGAGCAGGCCGTATAGCAGCTGACACTTCTCACCCTGGACATGGACTATTTGAGCCACTTCCCTCTGGCAGGAGGCTACGGTCCATTGGGACCAGAACCTCTCGCCATAAGAACAGTTTCTTCCCCTCTGCTGTTTGCCTCATGAACACTTTATAATATCTGCACTAAACTGGACACTTTATAACACCGGTCACTTTAATAAGCCACTTTGCACTGTTGTTCTGATGCTGCTGTTGTATATATTTTCTCCCTTTAAGTATTTCATTTGATTTTTTAAGCATATCTTTTTAACTTTGTGCATGCCCTTATTTGTATTTGTATTTGTATTTATTCAGTGTGTTATGTTACACTTTTTCACCGAAGCAAGTTCCTAGTTTGTGAACTGTGTTCACAGACTATGGCAATAAAAGTCTTCTGATTCTGATTCTGAAGACTGGTATTACTTACTATAGCAAATTTTAACACCATATTTAAATTCCAACATAAATTACGACTAAAACGTAAACAAAAATGTCTGATTTCAAATACAGCAATTTTCAGGCAGCTTTAAGTCTGCACTGTGGATCTCTTTAGCGACTTTTTCCATCACCAAATCAAAACCAGCCCCTTGAATGTGTTACATAATATTGCACAGTCTGTCCAGGATCATGGAAGTGGAGTTTCCTTGCCCCAATCTACCAATAATCTACAATAATACCAAAGGCAAACCTACTTATACACAACATAAGCAATTAAATCCCACTAAATCTGTTAATACATAAGGGCAAACAAATACATGCATTGTTCACGTACATCGCCTATGGCCTTTTCCACAAAGTAAATATTGTTACTAACAATAAACATCCACTATTTACAGTTTAAACGATTCAATGGCAGAATAATAGCGTGTTTGTCCTTGAAAGAACTCTAAGTACAATGCATTGGTATAGCCTTTGCAATGTAATATCTTTCTCTGACTATGGAAAATGTATATTACAATGTGGTTACAATTACAGCAAACAACATCAAATGAATAACTGGCATCGGGTTTTCCAAAATTGTAGCTTTAAATTAGCATAATAGAAAGGATTTATTGTCCAGCATGTTTTTCTTATAAATGTGGCAGTTGTGGCATATTCAGATAAAGTGTATACAGTAAAGTGGGAGCATTACACTTCTATGGGGTGTTAGACTTCTAACACATAACATATTTAGATCACCATGTTACCTTTTATTGTTTTATAAATGCTATATTCACCGAAAACAACACATTAATACATTCAATAATTTTCAGTTTTGTTTTTGACATCCTCCCTTTGCTGTGAATGATTTTTTTACCCCTCCTTTAGAGTGCTAATGAAACTAATGCACATCGCGTCAGGTTTGTGAAGTTGTAGTTTATCACAGTTTAATATATCAAGTGTGCAACAAAATGAATGATTTTATTCATGCCCCAACTTGTTAGAACCATTCTTGCAATCAGTGTGTGGGTCTCAACTGTGAACAATGAAAACTTTATATACATTATTGAATGAAGCCTGTCTACAGCCTGTTCATCACAAACTAGAAATCTTACCACAAAATCATCCATATTATAGTCACACATATCCATCACACTTCTTCTGGGACGTTATGTATTTTGCAGGACTATTCAGGAAACTAAGAAGCCAAATAGGTAAAGACAACACGTGACCCTTACCTCATACACCTCTTCATCCAGGATCCTGGTTCCAAAAACAGTGATGCCCTCGGTGTTGATCACAGCCTGGTCACTTCTGCTCAGAGGTCTGGTCACCTTCTTCTTACAATCCACGATCATGGTCACGCTCTTCCTCTCCACACTGATAGCCACACGATGCCATCTGTAACAGACAAAACAGTGCAATTTGAATGTGAAGAATGTGATAATTACATAAAATAGAAGGTAATGGGTCTTAACATGTTTATATTCCAGTTTCAGCCTTCTGTTAATAGGTGACATTGTAAGAAAATTTGACCATTTTCAAAAGGACATAGTATTTGAAACCCATGGACAAAAAAGTTGAGGAAGCTTATTGAAAACGTGTCAAGTTAGAATGTCATTAGAATAGCATGCATTTCCTCTGCCTTTTACATTTGGTATCATTTAGATAGTGCCTTTAAAGTTACTCAGAGGGAAATATTCATTCACTGCCCATAATTGGTAATCAAAGCTGCCCTGGGGCTGGAAATGTAGCTAAAATGCCATTGGCCACCTTGACTACCACCAAATAGTAACTGAAACTCCACATTCATACTTGGGAAATGGTGTCTGGGTGAAGTGTCTTGCTCAAGAACACAACAACAGCATTCACCGATGGGAGCTGGGATCAAACCATCAACTTTGTGGTCATAGGAAGACTACTCTACCATTCCCACTGTTGTCCCAAGATAATTCTGACTTAACAGTGCTTATCTATATTGTGCATCATTACCATTAAAATGAATACATGTTGTTCCTATAGAGCCTTATAGTGAGAATACGAAGTATGGAATCATCTCAGTGCCTGTTTTCAATTTGCGTTGAGTATGTTGCCTTCATTTGTCACTATATCATTTCACAGCTGTGATTTATAAAGACCCAGATCTACAGGGTCCTTGGTCTACAGCTATTAATAATGTGTATAACAATAGACTGTCATGTGTTTACTGCTGCTGCCATCACTTTATGTATCACTGCAGTCTGAACGGCTCCATATGTTATTAAATAGTGAAGCAATTTATTCTCATAAATCTTCAACGCAGAGGCTAAAGCAATACTGACAGTGATGAGAAATTTGTTGAAAGCGGCAGTAGTAACATTGAAACTTGCGTTAAACATAAACTTGAGGCATTGGGAAAAAACAAACTCCACAAAAAAGCACTAGCTCTATCTTGCAATGTTAAATAAATAATGAACAAAGGGTAAGAAATGTATTATTTCACATTTAATTCAGTGTAAATCACAATATTGTTTTAAATTCTTCTTGATAAAACAAACAGGTGCTGATAGTAGCTCAGTTGGTAGAGTGTTTGTCCACTGATCCAAAAGGCTGGCGGGTCAAATCCTGCTGCCAACGAATGCTGTCGTTGTTTTACACTGGTGTATGAATGTGTGTGAATGGGTTAGTGGTTCCTTAATGTAAATTGCTTTGAGTGCCTTGAATAGGGAAAAGCGCTGTATAAAAATGTGACCATTCACCATTTACCATTCCGTATGTTTTAGAGATACATATGGACTGAATAGGGATGTCAAAGTACGCACAGTGCATACAAGAGTACCCTTGCAGACACCACATCAAAACATTTAGCCAGCTCCAAATGTTGTTTGGCTGGCAAGTGCAGAATGATATCTGTATTTTCTCTCTATATCCAACAAACATGATGATCGTGAAATTTTATTTTTATTTTTTTTCCAGTGACACATGTGAAACAAAGGAGCTCATTGGTCACCTATGATTTACAAATAAAATCAAACTTATCTCACCTCGGATTGACTTTAATGCTTTGCTCATTGATTCTGCAGAAATGTTTTTCAATCCTCTGTGATATATTTTTTTCCCTTTCTTTTTTCCTTATTTGCTTTGATATGGACGGGCCATGGACTATGTCATACGTATTGGAGGAGCATGCATTCTGGATCCCAGGCAAGAGAATATGAATGAATATATATATATATATATATATATATATATATATATATATATATATATATATATATATATATATATATATATATATATATATACATATACATATACACATACATATCCTAAAAAAATATTGCTCTGAAGAATCATGTTATAATTAGCCAACCAACAGACCAAACGATAAAAATGTCAATGAAGAAAATTTCCAGTCATACAAAACATGCTAAAACAAACATTTAAGAGTCTTCTGGAGAGCAATAACTTGACTTGTTATCCGGCTAAATTTCACATAAGTCCTACATTGTTGTGTGGGTAAACCTCATCACTCACTTGCCGTCAGCCAAGTTGATGGAGCGGAACAGTGGGTACTCCTCTGGGGCAGGTTTTCCATGTTGGTCCTCATACAGAAACACAGGGGCTCGGCCCACTTCCACCCCCAGCTGCTGCAGGCCCTGCTGGTTGTACACAGACAGGAGGAAGGACTGGAGACCTGCTTTGGGCTTTATGGTGAACATGATGGAGAAGTCTTCTGGGAAAACTCCACCTGAAGGAAATACAGTGTACAGTGTAGTAAGTTAATTACAGAAGAGTATTGTATTCACAATAAACACAATATAAATAAAATAATTACATGAAAAATCATGTATCATCTCATTTAATTAAAGCACAAAGGAAAATATAGACTGTTTTTTTTTCCAAGAAGACGGCTATAACATGAGCTTGGGCCTTTGGTTCCGCACCCCACGGAACCCAAGCTTCTCCCCACGTATCAGAAATATGCTTTTACATCCGACTAGAGCAAAATATGCACTATGGGATGTCTAGGCACACAGGCGTACTCCCAACTGTGCCACATGGGTATGCGGTATCACGGCTTTTTGCTTTGTGCCACCAAAGACAATACTAGGCTTCACTCACATGGAGGTCCAAAATGAGCCATAGACTTGGTCCCTGTTCTGTGGAGGGTAGGGCACAGGGGCATCACACTGAACGCAGATTGTCAAGAGGTGAACCAGTTACGGTGCCCTAGCATAGCCCTGAGTGTTAGAGAAGAAGGGACATTGCTAACTGAACAATCACAAGAGTCTTGACTAAGCTACAGGTCCTTTTCGATGTAAGAACAGATGCCAGGCCTGAGCAACCCTCTTCGTGCAGGTTAAGGCACGCACACTCTCAGGAAACAGAAGAGTCATGAAGGAATCAGTGGCAGTATGGGACAACTTGGTAAGATCCAAGTGTCCAGGGACAGAAGTGTGCTTCAAACAGAGGAAATGTGGCTAATTTATGTGGCTATATTATCTCATAATTATGAGAAAGATGTTGGAAAAATATTTTATTATTATGAGAAACATATTTATTCATAGTTAATGTCTGCTTAGGTTATTTTTTTAGGCGGATTAATACAGCTAACTGTGCTTAGTTATGCTAAGGTAATGCTACATTCAATTGCTAATGTCACTTCATCACATTTTCCATAGCTTTTTTAACAATTAAATATTTCACCAAGTTAAGTTAACACCATACATGCAAATTGTTACAAATTTATGACTATAATATTCAGTGGTGGACCGTGGCCTCGGGACCTGGGCCGGCTGCCCATATTCAGATATAACTATCCATAGGCCTATAGATGCCAAAGCGACCATACACAGCCTCTCAGCCCATACACTCAGCTGCAGAGGTGTGCTGGAGGAGGCACGGCTCAGTCCACCTGGTTGAAGTCAGAGTCAGAACGCTTAAGCACATCACTGTCAACGACTAGACACAGCTATAATGGACTTGTTTTAACTTTGTTTTCTCATTAGGCTATAATCCAGTTTACGGCACATAGACCAGCACCACACTCACCACTGCTGTCTTCACCAGATCAGTACTTTCACACATGTCATCAGATGTGTGATCCAACCACAGATGTATAGTGCCAGTAAATCCTTGACTCGTAGCCTAGATGCTCCTCTAAACTTTTCATTAAAACTAACCTACGTAATAAAGACAGACTGCTCCTCATTGAAAAATAAGCCATTATTTCTCCATAAAGAAAGTCCAAATGAAAGCATATCTTTTTCTTTCAAACTGACAGAGCTGAGCACACAGCTGGTCTAAGTGGGACTAAGCCAACTGCAAAGGGACAATCTGGTTGGTCAGTTTTAAAGTTAGGTCCATAGACTGAGAGAAAGGCGTCAGTTTTCTTGAGTCGATGGAGCCAGAAGTGCAGACCATGCTCACTTCTGATTTGGAACGCAGCAATTAGCATGTTAGCTAGGTCCATTTATATATACAGTATACAGTCTATTGTTAGGTCCGGCAGTACACAGACAGAAGGTCCAAGGAAACGTGTAACCCACAGAATATCACTGTGACGTAAGAAAATCATAGTTTAGTTGTTTGTTTATTTATTTATTTATTTTTGATGGCACACCATTGGTAATATTAATGCACCATACAACAAGCATAGCCTTTTGCTTGGAAACTGACTATAAGCTAGGTAGTAAGATGTGCTACTGCAAAAACAGTTACATTTAGAAGCAAACATTATGCTTCAATGTTCAGCAAATTTCAATATGCTAATCGAGTGTACCACTGATATGTGCTAATTCACACAACCAAGTATGCTAAGGCTATCAAGCTAGCATTATGAAAAAAAAACATGTCTACAAACAAACCAAATAGGTTAGCCGTGTTAGCACTAGCACTAGCCTCTTACTTAAACAGTCAACATCAAACATTCTTACCTCAAAATACCCTGACTACGCATAAAATGTACCAGCCTTGATCCTTAAAAGTAAGTATATTTTTAAAAAAACGGCTCACTTTTCACTCTATTTTCTAATTAATGCTTTACAGAGGCCATTATGAGTGTAATTGTGCTGGCATGACTGTTTGAGCTACTCTAGCTTTACACCCGCATGTCTAGACAACTGGAAGTGTGTTTATGGAGGAAACGGAAGGTGTTTTTGGACTTGAATAAAAGTGCTCAAATTACTGTGATGCAATACGTTTATTTTACAACAGCTGTAAATATAACAACTTTAACAAAACCACATTTGAGGTCACTGTGAAATTACTAAAGCCTATCAAATAAAAATATGAGCTGTTTCTTGTTTTTCACACGTACAAACTGCTGCTATTAGTTGGATCAAACCTTTACATGACCGAAGATTATATAATAGTACACTGCAATAGCAATAGCTTACAATAATGCATTTAAAAGGTGCACTATGTAACTTTTCAGTTGGCGTTTCCCGAACATGCTTGTCCCCATGGAGATATGGAATTTTCTACAATGTGGCATTAGACTAGGAGATGCAATGCACCTCCAATAAGACGAGCAGGTGAAAATTTACACAGTGCACCTTTATTGTCTCAGTAATAGTCTGGAAAAGATGAGCTCAGTTCAGAAGTGAATAAATAAGGGGCTCATCCCTCAACAGTAACTTATGGTTTTTCCACAGCTATAGCCTAACTAATGACTCGGCCCCAAATGGAAACCTATATTTTTCAGGGGCGAGGACATATCTAGTGTATACACCAAGCCAAATGCTGACAGAGAAACAGGTGATAGTCAATTTCCAACTTTTATAATGCTCTTAAAAACTTTCTACATTAGTTTTGACAGCATTTTTATATATCTTTTTTATTTTTAAATTGCCATTCTCAGCACAAGCTAGCTCATATGTGTTATTGCTATACAGTCATATTCCAAGTAGCAACTAACTGTTTAGGGTTGCAACTAATGATTATTTTGCGAATCGATTAAGTTAGCCATTACTTAGATGTTAAAAATGCAAAATGCAGAGAATTGATTGAATTTTATCCAGACAAAGTAGAGTCCTAAAACCTCTTTTCTGTGCACATGGCATGTTTGGGAGCCTGTGTAAATATACTAAATTAATAATTATTAATTAATTGATCGGTTGCGATTAATTGATTAACTTGCTGCAGCCCTAATTTTGTTACAATTTTACCAACATGCTAAAGGTTTTGCTATATGTAACGCAAGAAAACAATGTTCAATGCGTTTGTTGTTTTTTTATCCACAGATAGAATTCTCATACATCTGTGGATCACAAAGTGAGACAAGTCGCCAAGAAATGTTGATTGATCTGTCAACAATGAGGTAAACCTAATGTAATTTGCACTACATTATATCCAATCATGAGCTCATACAAATGACACAATGTAGCTCGTGTAACAATACTAACATTTCAAACTCGACTTTGATGCTAAGGAATGGAATTGATACTCAATACCGATTCCCATACCACTATGATGATTAAAAAACTCTCTTTATTTAGACAATGGAATGTGATTTTCAACATTAAATGATAGTCTTTCATCCAGGTAGGTTCATAGTCGTCAATGAGCGTGTACTAGTCTATGAGGTCTTAAACTTTTCTTGAATTGCTTTAGAATGATCATGAGCTGTATCAGAAGAAGTATGTTTCTGTCTTGCGAATGTGGCTATTTTAGTATCGATTATTGTCTGATTTTTGATACTTTTGACAACCCTACTTATAAGTCTCTCTAAAACATCTGTTGAGTGATTCTAATCTGCTTAAGCCCTCTAGTAAAATATAAACCGTTCAACAATTCATGATGATCTCAAAGACAGGTGCATAAATTTAATATTGCTATAATATGAAATACTTCTATGAGATGTTTTTGTTTAGTGATGCACGGTTCAAAACAAAGACATTAGCTGTAATTCTGCGCTGATTCTGGTTTGTTTTTATTTGTTTCTTTGAGGGCGCTGTCTTGGGTGGGCTTTCCTCCTTAAAGACATGTGATAATGCATTTAAGATGTGAAACAAGGAGAATAGCACATGTGTCTCCATTCTACAGCATGGTAAATCACAATGACTTCCACTGTTCTTGGGAATCAGTATGCCCTGCCTAAAGACACACATGGCTGCGTCAGATGGGCTCCAACAATTTATAATGGTAAATGGTTATAGATGAAGTACTATATTGGGTGTGGGAGTGGGCAATGCATTGGCTACAAGATACTATAGGGTTGTCAGAAGTATCAAAAATCAGATAATTATTGATACTACTATACCAAAATGTGTATGAAAACTCATTTGAGGATGTATCAGCACTAAAACGTCACATTCCCAGGACAGAAATGAACCTTTCCTGAATAGTATAAGACCACATTGACTAGTATACGGCCATTAACCACCATGGAAACTATCTGGACTAAGGGAAACTAAGGTATTACACAGATGTATGGCAACATGGTCTTACAAAAAAAAAAAAAAATGGTTTAATGATGAAAATTACATGTTTTTTAATTCTCATTTTTCCTTAGTATCAAAATTTTAGTATCATTACAACACTACTATCTAAATACAATTATTTTGAACAGAATTATGCAAAAATAGAATATCAGGTATATCCATACATGGGTTTCAGAATGATAAATAAAATTAGGATTGATGCCATAGCGATTAACAATTTAAAACTAAATATTATACCTTTTGAATGGGAAAAAGTCCTCAAAATCTTTAATGTAACTGGTATATGTTGTATTTAGTGTTTGACTGCTCGCTTTTTCTTTAAAGGATCACATGCTAATTTGGCAGATTTTTATGCCAGATGCCCTACCCATTCTGTCTAGCCAAAGGGAGACAACAGCAGTATGTACTTTTAGGCTGGGCTTGAACCAACAACCTTCCAATACAAATACGACTGCACTACGGCTTCTCAACTTTCCCATATGCAGCTGTCTATGTGAATTTATGATGTATGCTATAAACTTGTCCCCCGTTTTATTATTGTACTTTTTTGTTTTCTTTTTAGGTTTCTAAGGATGGAGCATGTGTCTGCAAGGACACTGGCCAATAGAAATGCCATACAGAGCAGTCCCTATTGTGTCTTTACAGGCTGCAAAACGACTGGCTATTTATTGGGAGGCTTGTAAGTTGTACCAGGTATGACTTTTAAGACTAGACTAGAGCAACTAGAAGACAGCGCCTCTAATTTTCACTATATCCTAGAAAAAGTGGGCTTAAACTCCCCCAAAATAGCATTCAAAGTGGAAATCTGACCCAGTAAAGGCAGCCACAATGTGAGAAGCAGATGTGTCACGATTCTCCATTGGCTCTGCTTCCAATTCACTTTACATTGAAAAATTGTCACCCCTCTGTCTGTAACTGCTGCAGTCTCGTCATTTTGGTCTTAAAATGTTCATATTAATCCGCTCTACAATTTTGCGAATGTGGCCATAAATTAAGATATGAACATTAATAACAGACAAATCAGGCGTCTTCTTTTCTCAAGGTTGCTCCCGCTAGAGTTAGCAACAGGTTTGATTGACAACGTTGCTAAATGCTCACTCCCTGCCTTCAACAGCCTCGCTCCTGATTGACTCTTTGGTTGCTATGACACTCGAGGTCGGAATTCCGAATATGGAACTCAACTCCCAGTTCATCCCTATAACTGCTAGCCTCAACAAGCTTTTATTTGACTGGAACCAAATGCTATGGGTGATGTCCCACTTACTTAGTCCACTTCTTTTTACAGCCTATGGTACGTTCACATGACATATAGGTTTGGTCTTGGTTTGAGCCATGTTTAGTCCTAATGTAGGCTTGGTTTGGTCCTTTGAGGATACCCATAGACTTTGCATGGCATTTTGGTCTGGTTATTCATGTGCACACACAGTAGTAATGTAATGTAATGTAATGTGTAACAAAATATAAAAATGCTAATTCTTTCATGTCTCAGTCATCATTAATGAAACTTTTCTGTCACATTCTCCTCTTCACACACTGCTGCATCTGTGGGTGTCATTGGCTCTGTCCTCAACCAATAAGAAGGATTTTTACAGCTAAAAAAACACAAACCGTCATCTTATTGAACTAGGTAATTGTATTATCTAACCCTAACACTGAGCAATAACGTTGGCAATTATGCTTAGGGGTAGGGCTGCAAGATTAATCACAACTGAATCAAAATCGCAGTTTAAACTGACACAATTAGCTAAACGCAAAGGCTGTATTTTTTGAAGTATCATTTCCTTCAAACGTTTTTAAGATCTAATTCAAACATGTTCTGAAATGTCATTATTAGTTCCTGTATTAGTTCCTCCTAGTTCTTCTGGACAGGTTTAAAATGTGAACTTTAAACAGGATACTAAATAAATTGCAAATCTAATCGCAATTGCAATGCTTGTTTATCCAATTTGTTCAGCCCTACTAATGATATCTGATGATCTTATATTGTGAGATGAAGAATAATATTACCTGGGAAGAGTTGGTTGGTGGGAGCGCTGATCTGTGCCTGTTTGCCCACTCTGTATGCGATATCTGGTTTGGCTCCTCTCCTCGTTTTGCAGAATCCTGGTGTTTTCTGTACCCCATCGGGAGAGCTCTGGAAATCTAGCACCTTCAAGACATCCACTGGTTCAGCTGTGGGAGACAAAATAAGGCAAAACTGGGTCAGTATCAAATGTCATGACAAAAAACCTCCACTCATCTTTTCTTTTAGATTTTTTTTTCTTTGAGGTTTTCACAGCAAATCAACTTCTTCCTCCTCCTTATGTGCAGATCTGCAAAATGTGTAGTGATATATCAGATGCTCTTTCAGACCTATTCATTGCATCCATACATATTTGGTATGAGTGATGGGTAGTATTCAGTTACATTTACTTGACCAACTCATTTTTCAGAGAACTTTTATAGCTTCATACTTTCATTCCTACTTGAGTAATATTTTTAAGCGAAAACACTCTTACTTGAGTAAAAGTTTGGGTTATTCTTTCCACTGTGAGTCTACAAGTGACAAAAACTTTATTTTCAAAAATATTGAATGCTTTTGCATTGTGTATTATTTCATATTTTGTCCTTCAAATTACATTAACTTTAAATTATAAATTGAATGTTATGTCTGACAGTTACTCTTTCAGTTACTTGAGTTGTAGTTTTCACAAATACTTTTTTACTCTAATTTCTTTGACCACTACTATGCACTTCTACTTGAGTAATATTATTTTGAAGTAATATTACTCTTACTTGATTACAATTTTTGGCTATTCTATCCTCCTTAGTACTGACATAAAGACTCCACTAGTTTACGCCTATTAGTTTTGAGCGCCAAAGCACAGCAGCTGATCTAGTACCTTGAACTAGTTACCTAACAGTGAACTCAATGGCCTTTGACATAGTTCCACTTCTGCGGGGTTTTAACTGCTAACACGTTACATGTTTAGGTCACCGTGTTACCTTTTATTGTTTTCGAAATCCTATGTTTGCTTAAAACAACGTATTATCATGTTTAATAAGTTTCAGTTTCATTTTTGATGCTCTCAGTCCCCCTTTCCTTTGCTCTCAGTCCTAAGTCATCTCCCCCTTCAGAGCACAACACAAACAGTGTGCATTTCGCTAGTGAAACTACTGCACATTGCACTAGGTTTGTGAAGCTGTAGTGTATTGTTTTGTATCATGCTTTTGTACATTTAGCATGGGTGACGTAGGCTTGTAGGCTGAGCTTTGGAGAGGATTGTACTCCCAATCGTATGGTTACTCAAACATGTATGGATTATAGCTAAAATGTTATAATTTGGTAGAAACCTCCAAAAAGCTGATTTCACATAATATCCCCATTTTCACTGAAGGAGATAAGGATTGCTCAAACGTACATAAATTGTCCCAATACTTAAAGTGGGTACATAACAAGACAAAACAATTATAAAAACCTCTTAAAAATCTATTTTACACTATATATCTCCTTTAAGAGAGCCTATCTGACATTATTAGTCCTTCACAGTCCCTATTCAACCAGACTAGGGACTTTCACAAAAGCTACCGCGCCAGGTGACTCATTATAGTTAAATGGAAATACGATCTCCCTACAATTCTATACTAACAATCATCTATGTTAAGTAACCCATAATTACAGACTTGCCCATTAAACCAATAGCATTTTACATTCATCTCTTAAACGTCACTGTAAATCTCAATTTCTCTGGCACACGGGCTAGTAAATCCGACTAATTTGAGCCCAGTATAGCACCATATCTTTGCCACACTGGGGAGGGTAAATGTATTTATGATCTGGCAGGTATTGTAAAACCTTGCAGTAATTTTATGGTTCTCTATAGGAGTGTTTCAGCAGTCAACAGCCAGGCTAATCGTACGTGGCATTTTGATGGTAAGTCAACATTTTACACCCAGGACACCCCACCGGACTGAAGCCAGCTTTGTCAGTGCGTTTATGGGGTACTTTGGCAGAGTTAGACACCATTCAGGAGTCGTAATTACCCCTGCATCGTGATTCTACTACCCCCCACTACTTCTCCCAATACAGGCTATGGGACAGAGTATAAATCCTATATCTGTTGATTAGTTGTAGCTTCCCAGAACAGGGGCAGAACATTATTAGGGCAGTTTTACAGGCTGGCTGATGACTTACTCCAAGGATAGATTTTTATGTTTGAACAATTGTGTAGATTTTTAGTCAGACATAAAATTTTATAATTTTTTTTCTCTCAAATGTATTGTTATGATGTACACTACCAGCCAAAAGTTTGGACACACTTTTCCATTTATGTTTCTTCTTTATTTGTATGCCATTTACTTTGTAGATTCTCACTGAAAGCATCAAAGGTGTGTCCAAACTTTTAACTGGTAGTCTAATTGGAAAAAGCACCAAACTACCAAAAAAGGTACACTGTTTTAGTACAATTTTGTATATAACTGAAAGTGATGAGGTCAAATCTTATTTTGACTAGAAAAGTATGAACTCTCAGAAACTTTAGTTGGCTTAAATCCATTACACCTTCAACAACTTTCTTTTATATTACCATGTGGCCTTATGTGTCGTCCAGATATGTACCATAGTGATCCATGGGCGTATATCATAGACTGTATATATAAATGGATATCTCTAACCTGCTAGCCGCCCCGTTCTAAATAGGAAGTGATTATGGGCGCACTTCCAGCTCCATCGACTCTAGCGCCAATTCACTTTACGTTGGAAAATTGTCGCCCCTCTCTCCGTAACTGCTGCTGTCAGGTCTTAAAATTGTTCATATTGACCCGCTGTACATGATCCTGGTAATTTTATTTCGCTATGACCGTAACTCAGCATATGAATATTAATAACAGAAAAATCAGGTGCCTTTTTTCACCGAGGTCACTACACCGGGACCTTCAACAGCCTCGCTCTGGATTGGCTCTTTGGTTGCTATGAAACTCGCAGTCAGAATTCCTAATACGCAACTTGGCTCCAAATTCACCCCTATAACTGCCTCAATAAGCTTAATTTGACTGGAGACAAGCACTATGGGTGAAACCACACACACTTAGTTTACTTCTAGTTCATTTCTAGTCCACTACAGTCTATGTCGTATACTCTATGTGGTCTTATACAACTCAAGATTGGTCTAAAGCTATTCTGGAAAGGTTCATTTCTGTCCTGTGAATGTGATTTTTTTTAGTATAGATATCTGCTCAAATTACTTTCTAGTTTTGAGACTAGTTTTGGTATCAATTAGTATCAGATTTTCGATGCTTTTGGAAACTCCAATAGGCTCTAAGAAAATTGTCATGCTGTTTTTTTTGTTGTTTTTTTTTTCATTTTGCCCACCCTTCAGAAGTAGTATGTGCACTTTATGACCTCTGACTTTCTGACTTGTTCTTCACATGTCAATTGCACCTGGGTCATAAACTCTGTCTGGCATGGCATTTTTCACTCCTAGAGATTCAAGTCTATCTCTGTGTATCAGGGTACCGCATGTGCTTGCTTAAACTATCTGTACTGTATCTTTCAATGGACATAGGCTCCAAATGAATTAAACGATATAAGAGTCCAGCAATCCAAGTAAATGTTTTGACAACTCCTAAATTTTTGAGCCAAAAAGTCTTATCAAAGTCCCCTATTGTTGATGTTTTAATGGACCACTGCCAATAGAAAATCCCAGTGGTTAGTTTGACCCCATGATATGCAATAAAAGTGATTTATTGACATTGTTTGCATTGAGTAATACGGGCCAAGTATGTGTTACAGCTAAGAGAGAGTTAACTGTGGCTGGTTAATGTTACTATATGTATGTTCTTGCAGTTTAAACTCCGACCTTGCTGTAGCATTTACAATACAATGTAAGTTCCATATAAAAATTTCAAACTTGATTTCGATATTAAGGAAAAGGCTCGATATGCAATACCAATTTTGATACCACAGTGATGAGAAAAAAAGCAAAACACTTAATAGAATGCAATTTTCCACCCAAAATAATAGTGCTTTCTTTAAGTTCTGTACTGGTGTGGATATTTTGCAAAATTACTCTAAAACTGTTCAAAAAGGTCACATTTTGTCATATGTATGGGATTTTTTCAGTACTGTATCCGTTCAGTTTCGATCCTGGTTATCAAAGTATCTAGTATTGCTTTTCAACACTGGTTTTAGTATCGATTAGAATCAGATTTGTGATACTTTTAGCAACCCTTGTATAAACAGTATGGCTTTGAACTAAAATATGTAGAGTGCTCTTGTTATTGTACTGTTGTTGTACAGTCTCAAACTGTCCAACTTTCCTAAGAAGATTTATTATGTATTAGTGCCAAGAAGTTGTCAAATTAAGAAAACATTCAACACCAAACAAGGAAAATTTATCAAACAAAGACAACACTGGGGTTGTTTTGATACCTCTGTAGTGTCTAAGGGTGAATATCAAGTCATTCTTTGTAAAACTACCAAAAAATAAATAAATAAACTATTGCAAAATGTGTCTGTGTTAAAGATGTTAAATATTACATTGTCAGGACTGAAATCTGTTTATACACTCAAATTCATGATGGAAATCCTTAAAATCAATATCAGCTGAAGAACATGATGACAAGTTAAAAGGTATGAATTGAAATAGGTTAAAGTGAAGTTATTATGCAAAATGAACTTTTTAGAGCTTTTAACCATGTATTAATAGTGATTCATGCATGTTTGAGTAACCTTTAAACTCCTGACATCATTGCTCTGATCAAACCCTGTTTTTATCCCCACCGATACACACCCTCTGCTCTGTAGTTATGTTGTTCTCCTATTTAATTTTCTTAGTCAGTGCTACACATAGGATTTGGCAGTGTTGTGCAGTCATTCTGGTACAGATGAAAAAAAAAAATCTACTCGCTAGCATGATCTGCAGCTATCCACAGAAGGTGCAGAAGTCAGCGGACATGTTTCTTTTATTAAGTTATTTAGTTGAATATTTATTACTATATAGCAGACACAAGGCACAATATGTCTCCTTTAAGGCTATGGTTTAGGTTAAGATTAGGTGTTAGTGGTTAAGGTTAGGGTTAGTGTACAGTAAATGAATGTAAAAATATAAAAGGGAAGGGAACGAAAGAATTTATAGCTTCTAAAAAAATGTAAAAATAAATTTAATTAAAATTCCTTAACCACAGCAGAGATCAAACAATAGCAATGATTCAGGACCATTCACAAGTCCTCTTTATGACTGTAATTTTCCCATATTAAAAACACTGCTAGTCTTTATGGCACTCCATGTAGCAATAGTCAACAATGAACAATGGCGTATGAAATGTCCTGGATCCAGAAGGGGCCAAAAACAATTCAAGCTATCTTTGTCTAAAAAAGAATGGTTGTAAATCTCCATATTAGAAACAGTTTTCGAATCCAAAACAGAAGTACAGCAAAGAAAGCAGATGTCACATGACCCTCCTGACCGGTCCAAACCAGGATCTGTCCTCTTCAAATGCCCAGTGATACTAAATGGTATTTTATGGTGAGTTTCCAATCCCTCAGAGGAGATCCGGGCTATGGGGAAAGAAGGTAAGGTAGCCTCATTTGAAATCTCCCTCCAAGGAACAGTAATAGATTTATGTGCTTGATAGCACTGTGGGATATATGTTGTTTTTAAAGGCGCAAGAGTACTGAATATCAGATACTAATCAATACTAAAACTAGTATTGAAACTAGACACTCATTTGAGCAGGTATTGATACTAAAAAAGTCACATTCAGTCACAGGATAGAAATTAACCTTTCCTGTGTCAGAACAAGTAGACACAAGACGTCATAGACGAGTATACAAGCATGGACATACTTGTACGACTGAGGGGTTAAACAGATATAAACCACATGGTAACATAAGAGAAAGTATTATTATTTATTGTTGAAAATCACATTTTATTGTCAAAATAAAGAGTGTTTTTAATCATCATCATGGTATCAGAATCGGTATTAAGTACTGAGTCCAGTCCTTAGTATCAAAAATTGACACTGAAATGTTAGTATTGTGACACTATTGACAATAATATGCAACTAGAAACCTATACAGCTAGACCTGTTGCATTACCTAGAATTGACAGTCGCCAAGAACAATACGGTCCAAATTCTACTATAATTTATGATGTGAGCTGCTAACATTTATTTATTTATTTTCAAGCAGGCTATTATTTTTGATTAACTTAGCTGAAAGCTTAACAAAACATTTTCACTCATTGGGGGCACAGTGACCAACACAGGCATTTTCATTCATGGGGTGAGAAGTCATGGAGGCATATAAAGGGAAAACGTACATAAAGGCGACACCACTGGGCCAAGTTATAAGTCAGATCTGTGAAGTAACGACCATGCTCACAGCAAAAATGTTGTTTTTCAAGGTATTTTTCAAGTAATAAAACACCTGGAACTGAAATTCAAGATATATTTAATACCGATATATGGAAAGTTCCAGGCAAAGCAATAACATCTTCATGGCAGAGAAAAGAAATTGTGCAAAAACATCTGTGTGTGTAGACAGAAGGGCGTAGTACTCAGTTACATTTACTCAATTATATTTATTTGAGTAACTCACTTTTCTAGCAACATACTTTTACTCCTATTTGAATCATATTTTTATTCAAGTAACAGTACTCTTACTTGAGTAAAGGTTTTAGTTACTCTTCCCACTGTGAGTAAGTCTACAAGTGACAAAAGCTTTGTTGACGATGTGATTATTTCATTTACGAGTAGTTCTCAATCAGACATTCATTGCGACAGTTACTCTTTAAGTGAATTTTACTTGGGTAATAGCTTTCTCAAATACTTTTTACTCTTAAGTGAGACATTTCTTGGATCACTACTTTGTACTTCTACTTGAGTATTATTATTATGAAGTAACGTTACTCTTTCTTGAGTAGTTTTTGATTATACTATACCCACCTCTGTGTATATAGGACTTCCATAGCATTGAAATCTCTTGGAATCCGCCTGTAAAACTCAGCATTAGCTACTGTACCATTAAAGCCGCTGTCATGTGGCACGTGAAGCCAGGAAGTGCTGATCGTGCACTTCCTGTTCGCTTCCAGATGGGCGGGGCTAAAATAGCACATGTTGAATCCATTATAGGCCTGGCACCACTCCTAAAATCTTCCCCCTCCCACACCCCACACCCCTCCCCCCAACTAAAACATACAGAGAAGCCCCCCCACCCCCCCATCTCTTCTGACCACAATCAAAGCAGGGATCACAGAGATGGGTGTGATTTGACTTTGTGGAAAATACTGGAGTAGATTTGGCAGACTAGAGCGTGACAATGGATGCAACTGTTTAATGTCGACTCCAGCTGCAGGTCAATTGAGTTTGAGACAAATTATGTGATACATTAAGTGCAATAGAATCATTTTAAGGTATAATAGCATTTGATCATACAAAACCAAAAGTGGATAGTACTCTTTGAGATTTACTTGAGTCACTTTTTGAAGAAATTTTACCTTTCGGAGTACTTTTCTAGCTGCATACTTTTACCCCTACTTGAGTAATATATAATTATATACATTTACACATAACAGTACTGTTACTTGAGTAAAGGTTTAGGTTACTCTTCCCAATCTGATTTCATTTTTTCTCATTTTTGTTTCTATCCTTTGAAAATACCATAGTTTGTGATGATTTAATGCTTTGTCCTTCAAATTATAAATCAGGTGTTACGCCCTGTCACACTTTACGTTACTCTGACTTGAGTAATACTTTGTCTTCGCATTGAGTGTACTAAAATACTATAAATGTGTCTTGGACTTTTTAACATATTACTTTCTTTAGCATATTGATTAGACTTTTGGGGGCATTTTCACTGTATTGGTAGCACTAGAGTTCTCAAAGTTGAAAATCAGTTTGAACTTAAATCAAATCACTTGGTTTAATTTCATGTATTTTAATCTGGCAGAGGTTTAAAATTATGCATTTTAAGATTTCCTAGATGAAAATAATTCCATTAAAGGTATTATTACACAAAATGGGTTCTTTAACCATTGTTATAATTTTGTTACCTCCTCAAAAATCATACATGCAGTTGTGTTTTCTTTCATTAACACATGTTTGAGTAATTGTTATTAGTCAGCTTACATCTCCAAACCTCAGAATGCTCTGTTCCACGTTGTGATGTCATGTAGTGGTAGTTAACAGCTACCTTTTAACTTTAATTCAGTGGAAATTGGCAATTCCTGGACTGAAATTATCCAAATGACTCTATTGAAAGCATGTGGAATTTAAAACACAGGGGAGCTCTTCCTGTATTACCACATGACATCACAAGGTGGAACAGAGTGTTTTCCATTTGAGAGAAGAAATAACAGGCTAAAAATGCAGGATTTGTGTGTCAGACATTTGTGAATGAAACAAAACTACAGGTATGCTTTTGATGAGAATACAACATTATAACACAGATCAGAAAATAGTCCAATATATGCCCTTTAACATAAGGGACCCAGTATAAAAGACTAACCCAAATCTCATGTATAAATCCATGACAGATTTCTTGTGACAAATTTTCCCTAACTAAAGTTTACTCAAAGAGAATAGTGCAAAATAAATCCAAGTCCATTTTAACACCCCACACAAATGCCTCGTAAAACAGAAAATAGTCTGTGCCGGCTCCTCTTGAATATCGAGCTACTGGTTCTGAAAAAAGACGAGTTTTCACTGAAGGTCTCTTTGTGAGTTTGAGAATGCCTTTCTGCATTACTGCATACCTCACAGCCTCATATATTCCAGATGTGCTGAATTGGCCTGAGCTCTCTCCTCTCCTCCATCCCCCCTCTTCCCCCTCTCCTCTTTCTTCTCTCTCAACTATCCATTCTCTCTTCTCCTTTCTCTCTCCTTCTCATCTCTCTCCACTCTTCTTCTCTCTCCTCTCAACCTCCCATCTCCTCTTTCTTTCTCCTGTCTCTCTCTCCCATCCTTTCCCTCCTCTCTCTATCCTCTTCTCCCCCTTCCTCTTTCTTTTTTCTCTATCTCCTCTTCTTTCTGTCCCCTTTCTCCCCCTCTTCCCTCTCTCCTGTTCTGCTCTTTCCCCTTCTCTCCCTTTGTCCCATTCACTTTATCCTCTCCCTCCTTTTGCCTCCCTACCTCCTCTCCCTCCTTTACCTCTCCTCCTCCTCCCTCCCTCTCCATCCTTTCTCCCTCTTCCTTCTCTCCTCTCTTCTCTTCTATTTCTCTCTCACCTTCTTTTTCCTCTGGCTACACTAAAATTGCTATATCCCAAAGCAATTTCAGATGCCAGCTTTGTATATGAGTCTGTGCCAACATGCGGTGCCCTCAATCAAATCCAGCAACTGAGGATGAAAAAAAGAATCCTTGAAAGTTGAGTACTTTAATGATAAGGATGGAAAACCGCAAGAGTATAAAAAAGTAGTGTCTGGATTTGGTGTTCGTCTAGTCAGGTGGGTGATTTGTCAGTGCTGTCTGCGTTATGATATACTACCTGCCATGTTAACAAGCTCCTAACATGACAGCGGCGTGCCATTGCCCCCGAGGAGAAAACAGCAGGCTAGCACCGACATGACAATCCTCTGCTAAAACCATTACACACACTTCAGCAGACGCCAATGCATTCAACATTCTCACATGTAGCAGTAGTAGTAGTAATTCAGTAGTAGCAGTACTTCAGTTGTGCTACATTTACTTATTTATTTATAATTCCACCCCCACAAAATAGTTTCCTTCACGTTACTCTGTGGTAGGCTACTAGTTCTCAGGCATGTGGAATTGCAAGTCATGATTTGAGTCACCGGTTTGACATGTTGGACTAAAACTCAGGACTTGGGAGTAAGCGCCTAAGCTCCACCCACAAGCGCATTTCAAATAGAGCTTCTGAACTGGACTGTACCTGGAGGACTAAAGAAGACAGTGAGGAGGGAGGTGGAGTATAGAGGTATAAGGAACAGTGCAATTGGTCCAACAGTTATCGACATTTCAAACTTCGCCCCTGCAGTTAGGTTTTTTTTAATTAGAAACACTTAATGTAATCAGGGCAGTTTTATGTGATGTCACCAACTACTGGAAATTGCAGAGGCCACTTAAGGCAGCACACATTTTAAGCATTGTTTTTTTGGGGGGTTTTTTACTGCAAACTTACATAAGTTGCACTAAAGTTGCCAAATAATGACTAGGAACAGTAGATCATGCTATTAAAACACCATATACACAGTTTAGTAGTGAAAACAAAATTGTGAAAGTCCAAAATTTGTCATATTTATGCGATTTATTTCAGTATTAATGCTATAATTTTCAATAGTTTTAGTATTGATTATTATATGGGAAAGACTGACATAACTTTATCCAAAATTGTCCAGATTTGTGTAGTGTTTTTAAGAACTTAAATTAGACTATGAACGACCATTTTGGATTTAAGTAGCCTAATTAGATCATAGTAGTCGTATGCATAACGATTTGCCTAAATAGTAGTACATGTAGTCCACTAGTAATTAAAACTCATTACTTTTTGCCAACAGAACCAAGTTTGATCTCTGCAGTCTATTTCTTTTTACTTAACTACAGATTCTGAGTCATTCTAATTAACATCATAAATACCATTGATAAAACCCACAACAATGCACCATTATGTCCATGGGCTTGTGTGGTCACCCTGCAGCATCATGGGATTTCACTCCTATGGTCTTTTGGTCTTTTTCGTGTCAATGCCATCTGTGAATCTGGCAACGTAAGCCGCAATTACCGTACAGTGGGAGCCTATAAACGTTAGTGTGCACATCCAGCAATTATGGTCGGTCTAAATGTCAGGGAGAGAGGGCAGAGATGGGCAAAAAGCCGGGTGGACCAATGCAATGTCTAGTTTGGAGAAGAAACTATGTGATTTTGAACCAAGCTAAATAAGGTAATGCTATGGTCAGTGCAAATGTATATAAATGAATGGGAAATGGGTCAAAAGGGGGTGGGGTTGAACTATAGACTGTGTGAGGAAATGTTTCCCTAAGCATACATTTTAATTGGGAAATGGTAGCACTATAATGGTAAGTGTGGTGGTTCTAGTTAATAAGCCTGTATAAGTTGAAGGTTGGTTAGCACTAGGGTTGTCAAACGTATTAAAAATCTAATAATCGATACTAAAACTTACTTGTTCAAATTAGTATGTAGTTTCAGTATCAGTACAAAAGGAAAAAAAAACAACATTACACACATCAACAGGACAGAAATGAACCTTTCTTGATTAACTTAAAATGATCTTAAGCTGCATCAGAACAAGTATATACATGGACGACTGAGGGATTACGTAGATATAATGCCACACGGTAATATAAAGTACTATTAACAGTACTATATATACAGTAAGTACTATTATTTAATGTTGAAAGTGACATTCAGCTGTCTAAATTATTATTTTTTTTTTATTATCGTCGTGGTATCGGAATGGGTATTGAGTTTTGAGTCTTAGCATTGAAACTGAGTCTGAAAGTAGTTTAGCATCATGACAACACTCGTTAGTACTCTTGACTAGCAGAAAATGTTAAACCCTTGCCTGGTAATACATACAATTAAATGGATCCCTCTCATTTCTCGTGTACACTTTTCAGTGAGCCTTACATTTGGCTATATTTCTACTGGAGTGTAGTTAAATCACTCAAAGTCTAACTATAACATGGTTAGAAACGGTACAGGCAGCCAACTTGAATCTGGTACTAATTATCTGACAATAAATAACCGCTACCATGGTGACTTCTCCATTTTCAGTGCATTCTGGTTGGCTCACAGCTCACTGGCGTACTTATTAACCATAGCCTAATTACACCTCTGGTCTTTTACCCTACCGTGCACAGAACCAAAGAAAGGTGAGTCGGCCATCTTGAATCTCGTCCCATTTGCTGGATATTTGTACTGTCTTTTCCACAGCTTAACAATAGATAATTAACATTTTGCATCTACTGTAAGGTTGTCAGAAGTATTGTAAATAAAATGCTAATCGATATTAAAACTAGTATCGAAAAAAAGATATCTATTTACGCAAGTATCGATAATGAAGAAAATAACATAACTGGACAAAATCTAACCTTCCCTGAACAGTTTCATCTTGAGTTTTATCAGAGCTAGTGTAAGAAAATAATATCATTGTCTAGAAAGAGCTTTTAAAATGTTCATTTGGGTATCAAAATCGGAATGGCGTCTATTCTTTAGTATCAGAAACGAGTTTGAAATATCAGTGTCGTGACAACACTAATCTATTGCAAAATATCTAAATTCATTTCTTTATTAAACTTGGTATGCTGCAAATCCATCCCAAAGCCTACAATACAAAAACACCATTGCTACTACAAGGAGATCACATCTCATGCCAAAAGATTATCAAAGTTAGTTTTGGAAAATGCCCACCATATAGCTTGGATCAACCCCAAACCCTTTCTAGTCTTCTCCATTTTTGTGCATTCTGATTGATGGATCTTCAGTCAAATCCTCAGCTGTAAAGACTATAGAGTTTATAGACAAAGGGACCAGACTGAGAGGAGCTCTTAATGTGACCCACATATGTGTTTTTAAAGCACTCTGTATTTTTTTCTCTTTTTCCATCTCCGCCTGAGAGTGAGAGCCCAGATAATGTGGAAAGATGGTGATCCTCTCAGACCAGAAATTCATTTCCAAAATTCTGCAATGCCAAAACTGTGCTCCGAGGTGGATAAAGTAGCCAATTTCTCTAAAAAGTTATTCAAGTAAATGTAACGGAGTAAATGTAACTGAGTACTACCCACCTCTGCCAATGCTAGAAAATAAGTCGCTAATTTGACGTATCATTGCCAGTGTTATAAAGAGGATCAGATGAAGTAAAATGAAAATATTGGACTAAAGGTATGACTGGTTGCTTGACTTAATAGCATCAGCACTAGTAGTAACAGAGAAATTTGGTTAATCTTTCCTCAACTTGTATCAAAGTATTACATTTAAATGCCAACATCACAAATGTATGAATACAGTTTAAAAATTGCATGACAATTTCTTGTAACTTGGTCAGAAAAGGTATGGCAGCCATCTTGAATCTGGTACTAATTAACTGACCACTAAATAACCACTACTATGTGTACTACCATTTTTTGTGCATCCTGATTGGGGGAATGTTCGCTGACGTATATAAACCCTCTAATGGTACCACTGATCTTTTACCCGCCTCTGTATGGCTCCAGAGAAAGGTGAGGTGTTGGCCATTTTGAATCTCCTCCCATTCCCATATTGGGCCAGTCTTTCCCACATTTTGATTGGCTAATGGCCTATAAACCATAGCTAATTTTAACATTTGCGATGCATGGAAATTTTGCCCAGTGATGTCACAAAAGACTAAAGGTTATTCAATACCATTTTTAGTTTTCAACACCATTGGAATAGGCACAATTTAAAGTATATTTTAGCAGAGGTGGGTAGTACTCAGTTAGAAATTGTACTTTTCTGAGTATTTTTCTAGCAGTTTACTCCTACTTGAGTAGTTTTATTGACTCTTCCCACTGTGAGTAAGTCTACAAGTGACAACATGAAATGATTTGAACATTAGTGTTTCTTGCACCGCTCCTTCAGATATGATTTAGTTTTTAAAAATTGTGTATATTATTTGAAAATCCCAGATCTTTCAGTTACTCTTACTTGAGTAGTACTTTTCCCAAATACTTTTTACTCATACTTGAGTCATTTTTTGTACAACTACTTGATACTTCTACTCGAGTAATATTATTTTCAATTAATGTCACTCTTGAATACATTTTTTGGCTACTCTATTTATCTCAGATTCTTAGCATAATGTACTTTTTTAACCCCAACTTTGCCTATACCCCAACTGTAATTACATCCAGTCCTTCTCTACTGCTCCTATACAGTAGCCTATATGGTTAACTAGTTGGCACAAAATCTCAGGATGTTGCCACATTTTCCCTAAACATTGCCTACTTCAGCTTTAATCACTGTCATTTCACTACAGGGCCATTATTCAAGTATAAACTGTGGTGTGCTCCAGCTATATCAGAGTGTGTGTAAAACCTTTCTCCTGCCAATCACTTTCCAACACAGCTGCCAAAAGTCAAGGCACACAAAAGACATTTATACTTAAAGTGTTAAATTACTGAATATGTGTGCACAATGTCACCACTATCACGTACATTTTGTGAAGTCTTATTTTTGTCAGAATAAATCAGGCAACTTTATATCCTGCTTTCCTGATGTCAAAGTCTGCTGAGTCTAATACAGTTTTAAGATGGGGTTGCGAGGTTTTAACTTGCCATTTGCAACTATCGGTTGGTTTATGCTGAAAACTCCAATCACTGCCAAAAAAGAATGTTATTTTTATTAAGTACAACAATTTTAATTCTCAAGACGGTTCATAAACCCGCAAAGTATCGACTTGCCTTTGCATTGGTTTACTGCTATTGGCGTGCGTAAATTGTGTTCCATCCATCATTACGCACGGAAAGACAACTCTTTTGTCAAACTCTAAAGATACATTTTTGCTGTTTTAGCGCTACTAGTTGACACAATGCCAGAGTGGAGGCATATTTTTTTTAATCTGTTTTATTTGTAGATGCTATAGCCTATTGACTATTTGGAGGAGTGATGCGGCAGTAGTGGTCAATCCGTCCGTCATTGCGCATCACTTTGTATAGACTAAACTCAATGCATAACTTGCTTTGGACACTTAGGACACTTTGCATCACTTGCTTTCACATTTCAGCTGGTAACAATTACGCGACGTGCCAAAAAAATCCCACATCCTCTATCACTTCATCTGCTTGGACACTAGGCACTGGTGCTGCTTACCTGCGCGGACAGTAGCGGTTTGTACAAGCAAAACGAGCGTGATGATAGCGGTTAGCGTGGAGTCCCATAGCCGTCTTTTCGTTTTCCACCTGGCGGACCACCTCTGCGTCTCCATGGTGAGAGATGTCCCGTAGACCGACAGCCAAATGAGGTTTCAAATGAGCGGTATCCCTTCTACAATCCACAGGTTAGCGAGTCCTCTAAAGCGCCATGTGTGAGCGAGTATAGGTGATGCGACTATCCACGGGTCCGATAGATCCTCTGCTCCTCAGACGGATGCCAAAGGGTTCCGTGGAAAAAAAGCGCTCAAGCTTTGGAGGATCGCACCGCCACACCGACAGGAGGCTGGGCTGAACCTGAACCACCGCGCGAACTGACACTGGGGAACCGCGGCATCATCAAATCACCGCGAAGGAAAGTTATGTCTGAGCCCGCCCCCTGCGCGAGGAGAGGGCACGAGAAGAGCATCACTGCATCCAGGAGACGGGGAGAGGACGCTACGGAGAGCACAGTGGATTTAGGCTAGAATAAGGTGGCATTTTAGGCGAAAGAAAGAGTCTGTCAAGAAGATTTTCATTTTGTGTTTGAAGTGGTTTGGGAATTAACAACATTTTGAACTAAAGATTGAAAAAAGTGAACTTAAAGAGAGCAGTCAGACTTCAGAAAAGTTGGGGAAAAATGTTAATTAGGCTGAAAATGTAATGCTGGAATAGGTTGAAGAATGGTGTCCATGTGGCAAGGTATTTGGAAGTTAGAGATGGCTCCAAGAAGCTAGAGCTATTGAGCTATTCCTATTGCAGTTCTTGAGTTGTAGGAAAAAAAAAAAATGCAAGATCATCTCCAGGTGTGTCATCGGAGAAAACTATTTGGTAAATACTTTTGGTTAGTCACATAAAACTAAAACTAAGGGGTACAAAATTATGAAAATTAGGATTGTTGCCATAGAAATTAATAGTTTAAAACCAAATATTATATATACTCTTTGAATGGAAAAAAAAGTCCTCAAATTTTGCATATAACAGGAAGTCGAAACCTATGGATAGCCTATAAACATGCCATGTCATATACTTTAAAACCAAAGTGAATTAATTTACTTTACTTACTTTTTTACCTTGGTTTATTATCAGTCCCAAATATATTTTTTAATTCTCAAGTGTACGAGTATACACAATTCACCTAAAATAAATAATTTCCAACCACAGCTGTCTACATTAATGGTCCCTCCCCCGTGATTGGACTATGGGACGTCTCTTGTATATCTCTCCTTGTGATTGGTTAGCATCAGAGCTTGCCAATTTCCTTGCTCCACCTAAAGAGTGTTCTTGGTCAAGTACATTTAAGGAAAGACCAATGGTCTTGAACTATGAGGAAATCTGAAGAAAAACGCTTCAGCAGACATCACCCCAGGGCATTAGGAGATCTGTCGAATCATCAAAAGTATATGTTCTGTGTACTCCCTTGGGTCTGCTTTTAGGGGCCATGAAGGAATTCCACCCGTGAGTCAAAGATGGAGAGGTGACTCTACTGAGCTCCATAGATGACTAAAGTCAACATAAAACAAAATGCACACAAAACTATTAAAGGACCCATAGAACGGTATTTTCTGGTTCATGTAATGTCGTTTCCTCATCAAAACCACACTTGGAACGGTGTTTTGTTTCATTCACATATGCTCAACACATAAACCCTGCATATTTAGTCTGTGTTCTCTCAAACAGAAAACACTCTGTTCCATCTTGTGATGTCACGTGGTAATACCGGACGTCCCCATTGTGTTTTAAACAACTCCACACATCTTCTCTAGAATCATTTGGATCATAGAAGAAATGGGTTAACTTGAAAACTACCTCTTCATGACATCACAAGGTGAAGAGCATTGCGATGTTTGGAGATGCAGACAAACTAATAATGAAGGGTTACTCAAACATGTGTGAATGAAACAAAATACAACTCTGGGTGTGTTTTTGATGAGGTAACAACATTATAATGTGGTTTAAAGCTCACATGAGTCAATTCTGCGTAATAACAAAGACTGACTGAAAAACTAACTATTAACATAAACATGCATTATTTTGGTTCAAAGCCCACTATTCATTACAGATTAAAATTTAACCGATATGACTAACTCTGGCACATTTACCTGCTGTACATGTTGATTAATGTGCACTGTCCCATATTTAATAAATAAGCATACACTTTTGAGAACTCCACGTGTAAACATTTGAAGTAATAGACAATGGCACTTTAAGTAGAAATTCTCTCTATAAGATTTATTCAGTTTGTCAGACTGAGCATTACAGTTAATTTGAAACAGATAAGTGCCATTAAAAAAGTCATCAGAGGCTTGCAGTTTACTCTACTCTGTATGGCAGTATTTACAAAAGTCAAAGTCCACAGTAAAAATATTATCCCATCTCTTCTTGATAAAAATCCACCTGATAATATCTGTAGACGATGGTAACAACGACGCAAAAATTTCAAAATGGACATATGTTTTTGCAATTTAACTTGACACTATTCACAAAGCATTAGTGCATGTTTTCAATATTGATTGCTACTTTGAAATGTAATATAAAAGATTTAATCAGCATTACACACACTCTTCCCACCATAAACTATAATTATGATACTAAAATTTCTAATTCAGTTTCGATACTAAGGAATAGACTTGATTACCAATTCTGATACCACAATAATAATAATTTTTTTTAAAACACTTTCTTTAGACAATAGAATGTGACTTTCAACATTAAATAATAGTACTTTTAATTATCATGTGGCTTTATATCTGTGTAATCCCTTTCCTAGTGATACAAGTCTATGCGGTCTTATATTTATTCTGATATTGATTTTCAATACTTTTGACAACCCCACTATGATTTATATGTGAGAAAGTCTTTGATCCTGTCCACATGTCTTTCTTTTGTCACTTCCCACAAATGTGTCATAATCTGGACTGGTTGGTTGTCATCTTGTCTCCATCAATATTAATTATAATTGCCTCCTGCCTGTGGAGTATAGTGGCTATTATCAAAGCCCTAGTGTCCAAAGCCAAATGTTTTCCAGACTGCAGGAGTTTCCTTGTGCCGTTCTTGGAAGTTTTTGGACACGCGCTGCTTGGGCTGGGAATAATTAAAGGTTTTTCGGGGAGGACTGGACCAAAGCGGTGGCACAAGGTAGTGGCAACAGCTGTCCCACGAATGGCCAGCAGCACACTTCAACTTTAGTAAATGTTATCACAAGTCAGTCATTAGAATCATGTCACTGAAGAGCAGAGATAAAACCGATGGAATACTTTATGATACACAATGGGTATTTATGCATTTAGTACTCTCAGTTGTAAATAGTAGCACTATTCCAGTCATCTGTCAGGCAAAAGGAAACATGAAGAAGTAACCGTTGCATAGTTAGATTCAAGACAGAAAAGTAAAAGGTACTATTTGCCCAGGGCCCAGTGCCAAGAGGGGCCCTTTTAAAAAAATCTATAGTGGGCTTTTTTTTATTAGGCAACATGTAGTGCGGACCCACCATGATGATTTGTACCCAGGGCCCAAAGCTTGGTGCTACACCCCTGGGTATTGTCTTCCTCTCACCATGGACAGATGTGGGTAGTACTCAGTCACATTTACTTGAGTACCTTTCAGAGTACTTTTTTTTATCAGCATCCTTTTAGTACCACTTATACTTAAAAGTTACACTCCCCACTGTGAGTAAGTCTACAGGTGACAAAAGTTTTATTTTGACAATATGAAATGATTTTAACATTTGTGTTTCTTGCACTGCTCCTTCAGATATGATTTAGTTTTTCTCATTTTTGTGTCTAACCTTTGAAAATACCAGATTTTGTCCATTATTGAATTAGTTTAATAATAGTTTTGTTGTGTGATACTTTTTACTTTTGCTTGAGTAATTTCTTGGAGCACTTGCAATTCTACCTGAGTAATATTTTTAAAGTAACGTTACTCCTACTTGAGTATCATTTTTGGCTTCTCTACGCACCTCGGACCATGTAGATAGAAAAGTTGAATGCTGTACTGTGGAACATTTTGTTGAAGCAATAGCACACAATCATCTGTGAGACAAGAAGATGTGTTTCCAACAGAAAAGTTACACTGATCGCCTTTAGATGATGAGACAAACTACATATTTCGATGTAAAATGAGGAAGTTAATTGCCCAGTGATATAAACAAACTATGAAGTGACATTAAAACAGTAGCAGTTTGTTCCTCTGAGAAGAAACTCACATATTGTTTGCGTCATCATCTTTGGTCGTTCCCCGTCAATGTGTCAAAAGGGGTCAGTGAGTGCAGTGGCCCCAGTTTCCGATCCATCACTAGCCAGAACCTAAAGAACAATATTGACCCACGTCGTGACTGTGATGGATGTCCAGCTTCTGTAGATCCTCATGCACATCAAACGCTCTCCGTATGGTCAGGGGAAGAAGAATAAGAAGAAGCAAATTTATTTTTATTTGTTGAGTTAAGACCAAAGGCAAATAAACATAATGTGTTGAGTAATAAACTGGAACATAAACTGGTGATGGTTGAGTGAGAGACGGTCATTTTGAAAAAGGATCAAAGATGAGGGAGTGTGAATTCTGATGTATACGATGTTAAATTCTGCTGACAGACTTGTGGTTATAGATTATAACCAAAAAGAACCATGACAGTATAAAGAGATTTTATAAAAGGTTGGTGACTTTTGGATTTCATATTTTTTTTCCGTGGTAGGTGACTACTAGTCCAACTATAAAGGTGCACCATGTAACTTTTCAGGTGGAGGATGTTATTGCTGCTGATTATACATATTCAGCTATCTTAATTATATTCAATTATAGGTGTTATTATAGCAAATGCTTTCTCCACCGATTTTGGGTAGCTTGGTGGCGCAGTGGTTAGTGCACTCACCTCACAGCAAGAAGCTCCCAGGTTTGATTCTGGATTGGCGTGGAGCCTTTCTATGCGAGTTTGCATATTCTTCACGTGCTTGCATAGGTTCCCTCCAGGTGGCTCTGGTTCCTCTATCACTAAAAACCTGTACAGTAAAGTTCCCTCTGGGGTCAGAACTCCCTGAAAAAGAAATAACCTCAATGGGACTATCCTGGTTAAAAAAAAATTGATTTAAAAAACTGACCTGTAACTTGGTCTAGCATTATCACCTGCTTGTCTCCATGGAGATGAATTAGTTTAATGTCATGTTGTGGGAAATTCAGGGGATAACTTTGCAGGTGGTGGACATTCCAGAAAAGTTATATGGTGTACTTTTAACCAGGGCCGATCCAGCCTATAAGCAGACTAATCAGCTGCTTACGGACCCAAGGCCACCAGAGGGCCCCCAAGAGCCCATATATTAGTTTTGAAAATAATATAATATGTAAAGTTATACTCGAAACAGTGCTCGGGTGTTTACAGCAGCCTAAATATCCCTCCATATAGATTGCATTTGTTTTTTATACCTAGAAGCAAAATATCTGCTGTCTACATTTGTTTTATCTATGTGTTTACACCCCCGGAGGTGAGGTACTTTTGAGTGGCTGTTTTACAAGTCAGATTAAAACATTTCATTTCAGTCTTTTGGTCATATAAATAGAAACACAACTGTACAAGGTGATGAGAGCGGTGGTGGAGATGGTCATAATGCTGTCAAATTCAAGCCACCAATAGCTGAGCCCAGGTATAGCTGCTGCCCAGGGGCCCAGAGACACATTCTGCTTAGGGCCCCCTGAAAGCTTGGACCGGCCCTACTTTTAACTCTCACATCAATACAAAATGTGCTCTAAGGTGTCACTGCTCCAAAACTTGTTCATACAGCTTATTGGACAATCTACAGCTATATACTGATTGGGGAAACAGAAGCACCAAGAGTAACCCTCCAAGTTACAAGGACCAAACTCCACAATGAATACCCTACAAGTAACAGAAGCCCAATCTGGCACGTTGGTATGAGGCTTGAAAAACTATTTGACCAAACCATGGAACTTGGTAAAAGTTTGTGGAACTTGGAAGATTTTGCGAAAACTTAACAGGGTCATTTGCAGCCAGCCACCTCAGAAGCAATGTTTACTTGTGCGTAAAATGACTTGTGTAGACTTGTGGAAGAAAGCGAATGTGCAGCCCTTTAAAACGGTTAAAACAACACTCATTTCCATCACATGTGGAGGAGCCAGTTGCATGTTGTAATGTAATACTGTTTATATGCAGTATGCTAATTATAATGAAATGCAGAGAGACGTTAACCGCAGACATATGCTGCAAGAGTGAACTGGTATGTTTAGGTGGTAGCTACTGTTTCCAAATATTTAACTAAACTCATCCTGCTTGAGTTGCATTTTGAAGTTGAGTTCTGTACTGAAATACTTTTACTCTTACGTTAAAATGCTTTACATAGTACTTATTTAGCACATCCGAAAACCTAAAAACATAGTATGTGCAACTAGGGTAAGTAACAATGAGTTGGCTGTCTCACTCTTGCACATGATATTGTAGATTAATCATATTTTTGAGCCAGATCAAAATATTATTGGCGGCACACTCTGTATTTAAAGGTGGACTATGTTACCTTTTTTGGTGCAGGGGCCGTCATCTGCCTGTCTCTATATAAGATGCTTTACCCAGAATGTTTCACAGTAAGCCACCAGGTCATGTTACAGGTCAAATCTGTGGAGAAATTAACAGTAAGGATGGGTGTATTCCAAGGTATTTGGTTTTATTTGGGAAAACTGCTTGGAAAGAAACACAAAAATGAGAAATACTACATCATATCTGAAGGAGCGGTACAAGAAACTCAAATGTTCAAATGATTCCATATTGTCAACATAAAGCTTTTGTCACTTGACTTACTCACAGTGGGAAGAGTAACCAAAACATTTACTCAAGTAGAAGTGCTGTTACTTCAATAAAATATTACTCAAGTAGTAGTAAAATATGGTGCTAGAAATGTACTCTGAAAAGTACAATTTCTTTTGTTTAAGAAATATGATTCATCTACAGTATCATATTAGCTGTCGGCCGAATAAACTTTGAGTGCATCCTCTGTTTGAAAGACTGTGGTGATCAAGGCTACTTTCCTATACAGTACAACCACGCTCTAGTTTATTCTGTGGCTTGTTGGTCCCTGGCAGACCGCTGCTAGTATTTCTGCTTGTTTCATGTTGTTTGGCAAATGCACCCACTTGTTCTGTCCTCCTACATCAGACTCTGCCCCAAAACTCAGCATCCAGTACATGTACAATAAAACCTCTTTATATTTCATCCAAAAATGCAATAGGAGCTTACTGTTTCTTGTTCTAAGTCTAGCCACAATTTGCAGTTGTACTTACTAGCTTCACATTTAGCCCTTAGCTTTGTAGTTACGTAGCATATGATTACAGCTGATGCATTCACTGCCAATATGTACCAGCATGAGATTGTATAATTATTCTATATTAAGTCTGGATTTTAAGCTTGGTGCAGCCCGGAGCAGCTATAAAAACAGAAATGTCTCAGCTGCATTTGCCCAAAGGTTCATTTAGTCCCAAAGTGGATTTTAATCACACTGTACTAAAGTCTGGGAACATGTTTGAACTTCTTCCTATGTAACTTAGACTAGGGAGCTAAGAGGAATAGCTGGTCCTCACAGTCTAGTTTTAACCACATTGGAACCCAGGTTTTTGTAAGCTGTATAAGCACGGAAAAAATCTACTCTTGAAACAATTGTAAAATAAATCATCAGAATACAAAAACACTGGGTTCTATTATAGTAATTATTGCATTGTTAATCATTTATCTAAAATATGCACTTTGAAATTTTCCTTGTTGACTCTGTGTAGATGTTTTTGCTTTGCCTGGAATGTTCCACAGTATAGCGTTATTAAGCTTAACTATCTTCATGGAGCTAGGAGGTGATTCTTCTAGGCAAGTCAGATCTGTGGTGAAGTGACTTTGATTCCAGTTACAATGCACATTTTTCAGTTTATGTTTATAGCTGTAAAATATCTGTACCTTACTGTGAAACATTCTATGCAAAACAAAAAAAAAAACATCTCCATGGAAATGAGCGGACATCCCACCAGAAAATCTGTTAACTTGCTAGAGTTAGGGTAGTTGTAGTTGTGTTAGTTTTATGTCATGCCTGAGATAAAGCTCTAGCACAAACTATAATATTTGCAATTAAAGGTATATGTAAGTTTCTGGAGATGGAAGGTCAACTAGATGATTCCATGGAAATATGAAATTAAAGTTACGTTTTATTCCATACTGTGGAATATTATAGCCAAAGGAAAATCATTTCTATGGAAACAAGCAGGAGGAGCCCATCTCCAGGCCAAACAAGAGTCCAGTTTGTGGAGATGGAAGCCCACTTAGAGTAAGGACACACATTTTTCTATGTTTAAATATGATGAACAAACATGTTTTTATTTTTTAAATTTTTTTTGACAAAAATAGTACATACAGAACAAATATTACGCATTATTAGTATTGTTATTGCTCCTGAGTTGCTTTGAAATAAAAAATAAATAATAAATAAAAAAGGAACTCATTTCAGAGCCTCAGTGCTCCCTATATTCTGGCTAGAGCCAGCCATCAGGGCTGGCTCTAGCCTTTAGGGGGCCCTAAGCTGAATTTGCCCTTGGGGGCCCTTGCAGCTTCAGTGCCACATATTCATATTTAACAACATTAAAACATCATCACAACCACTTTAAAAAGACTGCAAATTCTAAAGGCTCACAACAGCAATAACCACAAGTATAACAGTATAAAAACATGTAAGGAAGGGGAGTCTGCAAAAGAAACTTTAAAATTCTGGACATTTTTATGTGTTCTAGTTGACTAAAGTGGGCTTACATTCATCAATTCTTTATGTCATGAAATACAGAAAGAAGCCAAACGATGTACTTAAGCAAGGGTACACTTACTTCAAAATCATATCACTCAAGTAGTACAAAGTAGTGATCCAAATTAAGAGTTGCATAAGAGAAACAGCCTGGACATAACATCAGATTTATAATCATCAGATCATTTGGAAGTACTGAACATTAAATAAGAGAGTATTTTAGGATCACATAATTTTTTATGTCTATTGTCAGGCTTTGGATGCTGTGATTTCACATAAATGCACACATTAATGAGTAGGACGCACAGATACCGATACTAGTATCGGGTGAAAGTACGGACTTGTCAATGGGCTGCCGATACCAAGAGCCGATACCACTGTAGCTGTGCTGCCTCTTGTTTGACTCACAGCTCATCTCTCCACAGAGCAGTGAGCTCTGGACATAAAGCTGCACATTCAGCTCTGCTGTAATGTGACTGTCACATGAAATATACAAATATTTAGGACTCTAAAGGGTTTTATAATTCACAGAGGATACCAGCGCAGTGCTTGTGTTTACAATAGTAGCATGCTAATGTTGCTAACTGGCGCTTGTGATTATTTGCTTGTGCTCCATTGGAACTTATTATAATTGACCAACAGTTTCAGCGGATGAACAGAGCGGATTCAGAGCTCTTAAAAGAGGTACAGCTTGTCCATATGTGTGAAAGTGTGACCGTGGTAAAAGTAACACAAATCACTGTTATGCTAACAGTGGCTAGATAGCAGTTAGCGCGTTAGCAGTTAGCACGGAGCAAGTCTGCAAAGAGGAAGTGGTAAATATTAAAGCCAGATAACTACAATGATTTCTGTAGATAAGATAACAATTCTAAGATGAAAAGTAGGCTATACAATAAAAATAATATGAAATTCATTCGATTTACTGCTTTAATCAAATACCTGTAAAAATAATGTCTGACTCATTTTGCAAAAAGTGTTACCGGTGCTTCCCTATAGGAGCGTTCACAGCTCCTTCTTTCATCAGGTTTAACAGGTTTCTGCCATAATCAACGTTGTTAATCTGACGTAAGAGCAGTGACACTTTAGCTACACTCACATCATCTGATGGTTTAGAGACAAATGGATCAGACACAACCAAAAACAGCCAGTGTAATAATCAGACTCACCTGCTGCCCTCTGCCGCTCTGAGGTGTGTCCCGTCTGCAGAATTATACACGCCCAGTTTCACTGCCCAATCATCCAATCCAATCATTATTTTCAATATAAATGTATGGGCTCTTGGGGGCCCTCTGGTGGCCTCGGGGCCCTAGGCAGCTGCTTCGTCTGCTTATAGGCTGGACCGGCCCTGCCTGCCATCTACTGGCAGCTAAGGGAAATACCACAGTGAAAACAATTACTTTAAGTAATGGGGAATGTTTCCGAAGAACGCAGTAGTAAAGAGCGTGATTTGATTTGAGCAGAAATGCTTAAAACGAGTCTGGCAATGATTGATGGGCTTAAAAACTCTGCAGAGCTTTGGTCTATGACATCACAATCCAGGGAAAATTTGAAATGAGTGGTTGGTGTGGCTCAGAGGCAAAGGACATTTTACAAACAATTACTGAAACCAATGTGAATGACATGAAATACAAATGTAGGTATGAGGGAACAATATTCAAACATGGTTAAAAGCTCAAAAAAGTCAAATGACAAGTTGAAATGTTAAAATGTTAAGCTGACGTCTCCAGTGTTGATAGGTGAGTCAGGCTGCACTCCACATGGCTCTAGGCACAGACACATTCCTCTGCTGCGGTCGAGCTGTCTACTCCTCTACCTCCATCCTGCCTCACTCTACTCGTGCATCTGTAATTTTACTAAAGGGAGTACTTAACTCAGAAGGGGTGCACTTGTGATGTGGGAGGGCATCCGAGTTCAGACACCCTAACCTCATGATTTATGCTTTGTGATGCAACCCCACGACCTCCATGCACCTGTTGTTGTTTAAGCACGCTGGTTTCAAAAGAACTGTGGTATATTTTAAGTGTTCTCCAATAGACTAAAGTAACCGCTCAGAGCAAAATATATTTCTTACATCTACATTAGGGACTATGACAGTCCTGAACAGTACTGAGTGCCTGGTTTTTCATGACATAGTAACAAGGCTGTGGCAACTGTTGTTAACTTAATTTTGAGTCAATTTGTTTATAGACCTAGTTTAGATCTGGTCGTCAGAAGACTCAGTGTTTTCTTAAGTAGTGCTTGAGTAAGTGTGTCAGCCTTCCAAACTCATGTCATTTCTAAGTTGTCACTGCTGGCAATGTTTACAACCTTTTAAGTTATAGCCACTTTGGTGTGTGTAGAAATGACTGGGCAAAGCTGTGTGGTATACCTTTAAAATCCTTAAAGCAGACCAATTATGCAAAATAGATTTTTCAAGGCTTCTAACCAAGTTATAGCTGTTTCCTCTTCTCCTTTACCTTCTTGAAGTTGTTTTTAGAGTGATTCGTACATGTTTGAGCAATCTATAATCTCTTATTTACAAGACGCCATATTGTCGTCAATCCTCATTTTCAGCGCCACTGGCACACACCCACTGCTCTCTACTTACTTTGTTGTTCAGTTTTATTTTCTTTATAGATAATACACATAGGATTTGGCAGAGCTGTGTAGTAATTTTGGTCCAAATGAAAAAAATCTGCTACTCACTAATGCAATCTGCAGCTATCCATAGGAGAGGCCGACACGGCTTGTTGTTGTGATGATGTCAGGCCTCATTGGACATCGCAGTTTTCTAACATGGAAATCAGTGGACTTGTTTCTTTGTTTTAGATGAATATTGCGATTTAACTATATAGCAGACACAAGCACAATAGGTCTTCTTTAATAATAACCCCTATCGGAAACAAATATGATCCTACCATCAGATTTTGTTTTTTTTCACTGACACATGTGAAACAAATAAGATCACTGGTCACCTATCATTTACAAACAAAATTTCCCTCATCTCACATTAGTGCTTACCACTTCACTAATTGATTCTGCAGAAATCATCAATGTTTTTCAATCCACGGTGATATTTTTTTTTTAGCAGCAGTATTTCTTTTTATATAGATGGGCCGTGTGTGTCCCTGATTGGCTAATTCACCTGTCAATCATGCCCATCTGAACTTTGAGATTCACCGGTGACCAGATGTGTATCTTTGTAGTATAAGTATTGAAGAAGTGTTCTGCGACTAGAGTGCCCACCTCACATTGTACTTGTTGAATGTAGTGGACCATAGACTGTATAAAGAAGTGGACTGAGTGTGACGTCACCCATAGCGTTGAGCTTCAGTCAAATGAAGCTCACCGAGGCTAGAGGGTTATAGGGGTATAGCAACACAGTCAATCAAACCTGCTGCTAACGCTAGCGGGAGTGCACGATTTGACTGGTTTTAATGCTCATATCTTGATTTACAGACACAATCAAGATGCAAAAGCTAATGCAAAATGTCTCACTGCAGCATTTAGAGAGAGGGGCAACAGTTTTTCAATGTAAAGTGAATTGGAGCCAGAGTCATAAGTCACTTATTTGTCACCTAATTAGAACACAAGGGCTAGCACGTTAGTTATGTCCATTTATATATACAGTCTATGGGTGGGACATGGAGGGAAGTTTAAACTCATAAATATAACTGCAATAACACCATATAACTTATTTTTATCAATCGTAACTCAACAGGGAGTCTGGAATAGTTGGAGGTCTTGATTACTTTGCGAGATAAAAACAAAAAAACAAAGGAGGGAGGTGGTCACCCTATCTGCCCCCTGTATCATCTCCCTCAGTAAAGCCATCTGACGTGGATGAATGGCTATCGGTCCTGTTTTCTTTTTCCTGTCAGCCTAGTGTGATGAATGCATCTTCCCACTGGTGCGTGCTTTGTTATGGTTGGTTAAGTGGAGAGCTCCGACTTAATCCAAACAAGACCGGACCTCCTCACATTTCACAGGCGTTTGGGGTGTGTGATGTCCAGCTGTAAAAGTGATAGTGAAGGGGCCTAATGTTGAAGAATACAAGCTCTTAAGCCAATGAAACAGCAGCCATAAGCCCGTCTTGTTATTGTACACGTAGGGTGATTTAAGGACACTCTTTTTCACTAGTGCATGGGGAGTGGACGAGATCAGAGGAGGGAGGAGTGGGCCAACAATGGATACAATAGTTGCATTTGAAATTGTCCAGAAAGTAGTTGTAGAATAGTTAGCTGTATTCAATGTTCAAATGTACATGACATCTAAAAGTGCATACACTCTGCACTAGCCTCTGAAAGTTGTGAGAAGCTCTTATGAACTCATCTGGGTGAGTTATTAGGGAGCTAGGAATTACTTCGAGAATTGAGGAATAGAGGGGAGAGTGAGGAGGGAACGGAGGGGTGTGGGTTTGGACATATGAGGAACATTGTGATTGGTCCAACAAACTTTGTCTCTGTTTCCGATTAGAAACACCTATCTCTAATTAGTTGTGATGTCACTTAGTACTTCATAACTGAAATTTCCTGAAAAGACAAGGAACTGCAATGCTATTTAAACGCCATATACACAACTTAGTAGCAACAAAAAGTAAACAATTGGGGTAAAGAGTCTGTAGCCAATGTGGCCGCTGGTGGCTTGAGTGGGACAGTGTTAGTGTATATATGGTGATGGCATCTGAACCAATTTGTGACCACTGTGGCATTTAAAACCACCACCAGTGAGAGTGATGTCTGTGATCATGGCCTCATTACCAGGCAAGGAAAGGAGAAAAAATTATATATGGGGACAGTTCTGAAGTCCTACAGTGTAAGGACACACAAGTTGTCTTTGGCATTTAAAGTGAGACTTAACACCTAAGCTCTGCCCATAACCACATTTCAAATAGAGCTGCTAAACTGGGCAGTGCATGTGGACTAAAGAGTCAGTGAGGAGGTGGAGCATGGTATAAGGAATAGTGTGATTGGTCTAACAGATATCCACATTTCAAATTCCACCTCCGTAGCCAGATATTTTTAAGCAAAAACTCCTAGCTTTAATCGAAGTAGTCTTTTGTGATGTCACCAACTACTGGAAATTGCAGAGGCCATTTAACGCAGCACAAGCTCAGGTTTGGGCATTTTTGAAATTCTAAATTAACCAAGTTTGCACTAAAATTGCCAAAAAATGATTAGGAACAGTAAATAATGCTATTAAAATGGTATGTACATGGTTTAGTTCTGGAAAAAAAATGTGGATTTAGGGTTTAGTTCCACTTTAACGAGAATCTCCTTCCTTCCTGTGCAGTGTGTCTGTAATTTTTATGATTCTGAAAATTCACATATTGCGCCACATCACGCCCTGCACTTTGAATGGGGAAGTGGGGAAGATAATGTTTTTTATTAATCGTAAAACCATAAATGAACGATTTGCTTTTGTCTGTTTATAAGCCAGATGGCGTACGAGTCACTCCACAAATAATTCAAATAAAAATGTAAGGGATGTTTGTCATTACTCCTGCTTGTTGTGGTCAATGTAAATCTGCATCCTGGACTTTGATCTGGATTTATGTTTAAGCTGTCCCTCTGTTTCAGATTCAGATAAAAAAAAAAAAACAGAAAAAAAACATACAGGACAAAGCTGTTTTGTGCAGAGAGAGACTGCTTCAGGCGATAGATGTAAGTGATAAACAATTGTCGTAACGGTGCGGATAGGACCAAAAGATGCAGACCAGAGCAGTTTTAACAGTGTTTATTTACAGCGGTGAAAATGCAGTCTTTAAACAGGTCACAAGAGCAGGTACAGGAACCGGGGAGCGGGAGACGGGTCAGGCGGGTGCGGTGCAGGTAGAGGCGGGCAGGACAGGACCAGGACGGGGATAGAAGCAGGTGCGGTACCAGGGCAGGCGGAGCAGACGAAGACCAGAGCGGGGAGTGGGTGACAAACCAGAGACCAGGACCGGACAGGAGACGAGACGAGCAGGAGACGAGACGAGCAGGAGACGAGACGAGCAGGAGACGAGACGAGCCGGAGACGAGACGAGCCGGAGACGAGACGAGCCGGAGACGAGACGAGCCGGAGACGAGACGAGCCGGAGACGAGACGAGCAGGAGACGAGACGAGCAGGAGACGAGACGAGCTGGAGGCGATACCGGGACTGGAACGTGGCGGCAGGAGCTGGGCGAGTAGAGGCAGGAATCTGGAGGGTGCATAAACCCAAATGAGCATTTGCAGGAAAGTACCATATAACAAAGCTTAGCTAGAAACATTCACGTTTTACACGCGGACGGTCTGGCACCGAGTGTAGACTGCCAAGCCTTCTTGTACTCAGCAGCAGGTGGTGGTGATTAGGCTGATGCACCCCAGGTGTGCACGGGAGGAGTCAGGCACTCCACCCAGCTCCAGACACACAGGTAGGGGAGGGGGAGAGAGCACGGGAGGACAGGGAAAACTGACATCATGACAGTACCCCCCCCCTAAGGTCCACCTCCTGGTGGACCCCCAGGCTTGTCAGGATGAGCGCGGTGGAAGTCTCTCACCATGTCGGGGTCCAGAATGCGTGCCCTGGGCACCCAGGATCGCTCCTCCGGACCGTAACCCTCCCAATCGACGAGGTACTGGAGGCCCCTACCACGGCGACGAACGTCAATCAGGCGGCGGACGGTGAACGCCGGGTGGCCGTCAATGACTCGGGCGGGCGGTGGGGGATCGGCCGGAGGGCACAGGTCGCTGGTCCGGACTGGTTTAACCTGGGAGACGTGAAAGGTCGGATGAATCCGGAGAGACGGGGGTAACTGGAGGCGCACCGCCGATGGATTTATGATCCTCATGATCTTAAACGGTCCCAGGAATCGGGGGGACAGCTTACGGGAGTCCGTCTTCAGCGGGACCGTCTTGGCGGAGAGCCAAACCATCTGGCCAGGTTGGTATACGGGCGCCGGGACACGGTGGCGATCGGCCGTCGCCTTAGTGCGCGCTCCAGCCCGAAGAAGGGCCGCCCTGGCCTTCTTCCAGATCCGGCGACAGCGCTGGAGATGGCGCTGAACAGACGGGACGGCGAGGTCCCTCTCCTCCGTGGGAAAGAGAGGGGGTTGATATCCCAGCGATGCCTCGAAGGGGGACATACCAGTGGCGGAACTCACGAGGGAGTTGTGAGCGTACTCTATCCAGGGCAGGTGAGTACTCCAGGTCGCGGGGTTGGCGGAGGCTGTGCACCGTAGGGCCGACTCCAGGTCTTGGTTGGCCCGCTCCGTCTGCCCATTAGATTGTGGATGGAACCCGGACGTGAGGCTAACCGTGGCCCCCAAACTGTCGCAGAAAGACCGCCATACCTGAGAGGTGAATTGGGTCCCTCTGTCGGACACGATGTCCACCGGGATGCCGTGGAGTCGGAAGACATGACTGGTCAGCTGGTCGGCAGTTTCTTTGGCTGTGGGGAGCTTAGGCAGGGCAACGAAATGGGCGGCCTTGGAGAAGCGGTCCACAATGGTGAGAACCACCGTGTTCCCCTGGGAAGGGGGAAGGCCCGTCACGAAGTCCAAGGCGATGTGGGACCAAGGGCGACGAGGAACTGGGAGAGGATGCAAGAGACCAGAAGGGGGTGAGTGGGAGGCCTTGGCCCGAGCACATACCTGGCAGGCGGCGACATAAGCCCGGGTGTCTGTGTCCATCGTGGGCCACCAGAAGCGTCTCCTGAGGAGGGAGAGAGAGCGACCGGCACCAGGATGGCAGGCGAAACGGGAGGCATGGACCCACTGGAGCACCTGAGACCGGACAGAATCGGGAACAAACAGTTTATCTGGAGGGCCGTTACCTGGGTCGGGGTCGTTGGTCTGGGCCTCTCGGACGGTGTCCTCGATATCCCAATGGACCGCGGCCACCACACACGAGGAGGGGATAATTGTTTCTGCGGTGACCGGGCTATCCTCCAGGGCGAACTGGCGGGAGAGGGCATCTGGTTTGACGTTCCGAGATCCGGGGCGGTAGGTGAGGAGAAAGTTGAAGCGGCTGAAGAAGAGGGACCAACGAGCTTGACGGGGATTGAGGCGCCTGGCGGACTGGATGTACTCCAAGTTTTTATGGTCGGTCCAGACGATGAATGGTTGCTCCGCCCCTTCGAGCCAGTGGCGCCACTCCTCCAAGGCCAGCTTTACGGCAAGGAGCTCCCGATCCCCCACGTCATAATTGACCTCGGCCGAGGACAATCGCCGGGAAAAGAAGGCGCAGGGACAGAGGCGGTTGTGGGGGTCGAACCTCTGCGAAAGCACGGCCCCCACTCCCGAGTCGGAGGCGTCGACCTCCACGATGAATTGCCGTGAAGGGTCGGGCTGGTGCAGGATGGGAGCGGAGGTAAATAGTTTCTTAAGCTTCTCGAAGGCTGTCTGCGCCTCAGGAGACCAGGCAAACTGCAAAGCAGGAGAGGTGAGTTTAGTTAAGGGCGAGATAACCCTACTAAAATCCCGGATGAAACGTCTATAAAAATTGGCAAAGCCGATAAATCTCTGGAGCTGTCTCCGGCTGGTAGGAACGGGCCACTCAGTGACAGCCTGGATCTTTTCAGGGTCAGCTCTTACTTGGCCCCGCCCCACAATGAAGCCCAAAAAGCTGACCTCCTCTGCGTGAAACTCGCATTTCTCAGCTTTCACGAACAGTTTATTCTCGAGGAGGCGCTGGAGAACCTGGCGAACGTGCTGATGATGCTCCTGGGGGGACCGCGAGAAAATCAAGATGTCATCCAAGTAAACAAAGACGAATCGGTTAAGGAAATCACGGAGCACATCGTTGATGAGGGCTTGGAATACGGCAGGGGCGTTGGTGAGACCGAAGGGCATAACCAAGTATTCGAAATGTCCCAGGGGTGTCTTGAAGGCCGTCTTCCATTCGTCTCCCTCCCTGATGCGCACCAGGTGGTACGCATTCCGCAAATCCAACTTGGAGAAGATGGTCGCACCGTGGAGGGGCGTAAATGCCGAGTCCAGTAAGGGAAGCGGGTATTTATTCTTTACAGTTATATTGTTCAGACCCCGGTAATCAATGCAAGGCCGCAGGGATTTGTCCTTCTTAGCCACAAAGAAGAACCCCGCTCCCACGGGTGAAGTGGACGGGCGGATGATTCCGGCAGCCAGGGACCCACGGATATAGTCCTCCATTGACTCGCGTTCAGGTTTAGACAGGTTATATAGCCTGCTAGATGGTAGTGGGGCACCCGGCAGGAGGTCAATGGCGCAGTCATATGGGCGGTGGGGCGGTAAAGAGAGGGCCTTGCTCTTGCTAAAAACCTCCCCCAGGTCGTGATATTCAGCAGGCACCGAGGACAGATTGGGGGTGTCTGGGGACGGATCAGCGACAGGAACGGACCTCCCGGCCGGAGGGAGGGCGGACCGAAGGCACTTGGCGTGGCAATCGGGACTCCAGCCCGAAACTCCGCCCCTGGCCCAATCGAAAACAGGGTTGTGGGCGCGTAGCCAGGGGTAACCAAGGACCAGAGGAGAAGCGGAGGAGGACAGGACATGAAACTGACGGTTCTCTTGGTGGTTGCCGGACAGAATCACGGTGACAGGTTCTGTGATGTGAGTGATGTGCCCCAGAAAACGTCCATTGAGCCCCTGGGCATTTAAGGGGCGTTCGAGGGGCTCCAGGTAGACCCCGAGCTGCTCCGCGACTTGGGCATCAATAAAGTCCCTCTCAGCCCCGGAGTCGATAAGGGCGGAAACGCATAAGGTCTCTGTGCGAACGCACAGGGTGGCGCTGAGCCGCAGTCTATTAGAAGAGTCCAGGATGTGTTGCTCGCCCACCAGTACTCCCAGTGCTACTGGTGGGCCCCCCCTTTTGGCCGAACTGGGCAAGTGACCACATAATGTCCGCGCTCACCGCAGTAGAGGCAAGCCCCGGCCAGACGACGCCTCCGTTGACGCTCCTCGGCCGACACAAGGGTCCTGTCGAGTTGCATGGGCTCATCCGGCGGGGGCGGGGCAGCGCGTGGCTCCGGCGGGACCGGTGACCGGCGTCTCTCTCGGCGACGAGCCCGTAGGCGGTTGTCTATACGGTGAGTGAGGGAGATGAGGGTCCGCAGGTCGGGGGGTTCGTCCCGGGAAACCAATTCATCTTTCAAAGTCTCGTTCAGGCCCCGCACAAACACAGCCCGCAGCGCGCTGTCCGTCCAGTCCAGCTCCGCCGCATGTGTCCAGAATTCAATGGAATAATCCGCTACCGTCCTGGAGCCCTGGCTGAGAGTCAATAACCGGGAGGCAGCATTGTCCTGGTAGTGCGGGTGGTCAAACACCAGCTTAAACGTGGACACAAATTCATTAAAATCCAGGCTATCCACAGACGTCTTCATTAGGCGCGCCTCTGCCCACTGGAGAGCTCTGCCCCGGAGTAATCCACATATATATCGGATCTTGGTGGCCCCCGAGCTGAAACGAGAAGGGCATTGCTGGAACATGAACTCGCACTGGAACAGGAATCCGCGACAGAGGTGAGGTTGTCCAGCATACGGCTCCGGATCCGTGCCTCTCGGCTCCGGGAGGCGTGGCGGCGCTCCAGCTGCAGCAGGCGGGGTGACGAGGAGCGCGGCCACCTGGTGGTTAAGCTGTGCCACCTGCTGGGACAATGTCTGATTTAGCTCCAATAGAGTTCGAATGGATTGTTCATGCTGACCCAGCACCGCCTCGGGGTGAGAGTGCGTGAGGCGGCGCGTCTGGTCCGGATCTGAGCCTGCTTGGTCCATAGTGGCCAGACCGTTCTGTCGTAACGGTGCGGATAGGACCAAAAGATGCAGACCAGAGCAGTTTTAACAGTGTTTATTTACAGCGGTGAAAATGCAGTCTTTAAACAGGTCACAAGAGCAGGTACAGGAACCGGGGAGCGGGAGACGGGTCAGGCGGGTGCGGTGCAGGTAGAGGCGGGCAGGACAGGACCAGGACGGGGATAGAAGCAGGTGCGGTACCAGGGCAGGCGGAGCAGACGAAGACCAGAGCGGGGAGTGGGTGACAAACCAGAGACCAGGACCGGACAGGAGACGAGACGAGCAGGAGACGAGACGAGCAGGAGACGAGACGAGCAGGAGACGAGACGAGCCGGAGACGAGACGAGCCGGAGACGAGACGAGCCGGAGACGAGACGAGCCGGAGACGAGACGAGCCGGAGACGAGACGAGCAGGAGACGAGACGAGCAGGAGACGAGACGAGCTGGAGGCGATACCGGGACTGGAACGTGGCGGCAGGAGCTGGGCGAGTAGAGGCAGGAATCTGGAGGGTGCATAAACCCAAATGAGCATTTGCAGGAAAGTACCATATAACAAAGCTTAGCTAGAAACATTCACGTTTTACACGCGGACGGTCTGGCACCGAGTGTAGACTGCCAAGCCTTCTTGTACTCAGCAGCAGGTGGTGGTGATTAGGCTGATGCACCCCAGGTGTGCACGGGAGGAGTCAGGCACTCCACCCAGCTCCAGACACACAGGTAGGGGAGGGGGAGAGAGCACGGGAGGACAGGGAAAACTGACATCATGACAACAATAAATCACGGAATACAATGGATCATCACATGCGTTGGAAGAAACATTTGGGAATGATCAAAAACATTGTAGCGTTTTTGTGACACAGTTTACATTTTAACTGGATTTTGCATAGACATTCTGCGACCCACTTTCAGGTCCTGACCAAGTTCAACACAGGTCAGTTCAGTATACAGTAGTTCAGTGTCTGTAGTTCATTTGGTAGAGCAATCAAATACCAACCTAAAAGTATTCCCACTCCCACTAGTGCACGCTGTGGTTGTGTCCTTGGACAAAACACTGAACTTGCCTTGCCTTTGACGTCTCCTTAAACTTTTTTTTTATGTGCGTGCAAACATTTTGTCACTATACTAAAATTGAAAACATTTTTTTTCCAATACTAAAAAAGGGGGTTGTTACTTGAAACAATTATTTTTTTGATAAGAATATTTTTTGACATTGCTTTTATGTCCTCTACCGTGAGCGGATAAAACGTTCTGCAGTAAAAAATGTCTGTATGGTCTATGTCTATGTGGAAAAGTCCTGACTCATGTGTGATTTCTTGGTTGAGAATTCTTGGGGACAGTGTTGGTTTGTCAGCTGTGTTGCTGAATAGAGGAATTCGTGAAAGTTAAACAAATGAATAATTAGAGATGTTGAAAGCAGGAAATGCCTCAGGGAGGAAACACGAACTGTGAGAACTGGGATGTACAGAGATCAGACCAAAAACGCCCAACTATGACCTTTTTTTAATTCATTTTTTAATTTAATTGACAGATTGGATAATATTTAGATGGTATACTGTACATTTAAACAGGACACTATAGTACTGAATGATAGGATTTGGAAGTACTAGCAGTGGTAAAAGCATTGATAGCAGGTTTAGTATTTATAGTTCAACTTTTTACTCTTTATTTGACCGCAGTGCAGTGCCCAGGGACCCATATCCAGATCTTGAGCTTGGCTTGGTCAGGGTTTCTGCAACTGGAGGATTTGACCTATTGTGTTTAGATTGTAGCAGTGGTGGTAGTGTTACAACGCAGCTCATATCAGAGAAGTAACAAAAAACATGTTAAATGGGTGTAAAAATAAAAGTAGTAATTTAGTAAAGGTACATTTTACAAAGGGAATCAAAAAATATAGACACACAAGACTCCATACTGAACTCATTTGCAAACAAAACTAAGCCAACCAAAATATACATAATTTAAATGGACTGGAAAACAAGACTTAACCAAAGGGAACAAAAATACAAAGGGCAGGCATGACTATGAATGTCTCTTAGAAAGTCACATTATTTTAAATGAGTGACAGCCAAGGCATATGGGATATGTGAAAACCCAGCAGTAACAGGCAGATGGGACAAAATTGCCACAAGACTGTGCACACATGAGAAAAATTATCTTGTGGGATTTTTTTCCTCCATATGTTTACTTGTATTTATTTATTTGGATTGGACAAAAAAGGGGTTAAGTGCTGGCAAGTTACAGAATTAGAATCAGAAAACTTGATAGGGGTCCAAATCCTGCCGGCGCTGTTGAGTCGGGTCAGACCGGTGGCTGTGTCCTCATTACTCTGCTCTTGTTTTGGTTTTGATTCTGCACTAAGTGTTAACATTTGAGTACTGTGCATTGAATCATGTGGCCACAAGCAGACATCAAAAAAGGGGGTCAAAAATGCAATCATTTTGTCATAAAAAATAACAAGGAGAAACCCACAAAGAACAATCACTTAATATATATATATAAAAAAAAAACAAAAAAAAAAAAAAAAAAAAAACAAAAAAAAACAAAACATTTTTTTTGGTTTAAAATCAAACTTCTTAGATTCCTCTATAAGAATCCAAATTAGTAATATTACAATTAAGAACTTTAGTTCTGTTCATTTCCTTGGTGTATTAGTGGATAAATCATTGTCCTAGACACCCCATAAGTTTCGTAAATACAAAATGATATATGCATATATTAACTATTGTAATATTGCTTGGGCGAGCACCCACCAAACTAAACCTGAACCTATCCTATATCTCCAAAAGCACTTTGCAAATAATATTTAGTGCAGGTTGCAGACCCTCTCAGGTATGCACGACATATCTATCTATCTATACACACACAGACATGCGTAAATTTTAGTATTATCATTTATTTAAATCATTCTATCGACAATGATTTCGCACCAGCATCAAGGTATCTGTGCATCTGAATCAAAGCCACACTTCTGCTTAGTCTCACACTGAACAGAGCAGTCATGCACACGTTTCTCCACAAAGTTTAAACTAATACAAAAACAGACACTTTACGCTCCACAGAGCCACTTACAAACATCACTGAATCATTATAGTGACACATTCTCAAACCATTTCTGAGCAAAGGTCCAGTTTGTTCAACATGTATGACAACAACTTCAATTTCTGTGAGCGTCTTCTGATCCAAGGACAGTGTGATGAGACCTGCAGCTACTGATATCTCTCCTCCTCCTCCTTCCAGCATTCTACTGGAAGAAGAGGACAACAACGCCTTTATACACTCAGACTCGGATTATGAAGAGAACTCAGATTCGGGATATGACGAAGCCCATGAGGAAGAAGAGCCAATTTTGGAACTCCCACCCTCAGCAAGCTTCTATAAGTCTTCTGCAACTCCCCCTGCTTCTCCCAACATTCAAGGGACAATTGTCTTCTCTGTTCTCATTTTCACCTTAAAGACAATACAGATTTGTGAACTAATGACCAGTACTCACTACAAATCTTTTGTCTTAGATATCAGCAAGAAGAGGCAAAGGGAGGATGATGATAATGAGGACGATAAAACCCCAGCACGTGTATGAGTCCGTGTGGAGTCTAGAACTCTAAACCTGAGGAAGAGGAGCTGGGACAAGGTAGAGGAAGAGCCTATTTCAGAACCTCTGCCCTAACCAAGGAGCTTCAAGATGACTTATGCAACTCCAGCTTCTCTCTGTATGAATGGAACAATTGCCTTCTTTGCTTGTTTTCACTGTAAGTCTATGAAGCAGTGTTTTCAAACTGTGGTACATGGGCTGTCTCTGTTGGTGCATGAGACCAGTATTCTTTAGAGGCAAATCTAGTCATGTTCTTGTCTTCCTTTGGTTTAACTATTTTATAACCTTCGTATCCATGGTTAAGTATAGTTTTAGACCATGTTTAGCCATACTTTGTGCTTCATAAAGTCTAGGTTGAGACCTGGCGGTACCCAGAAATTCAAGTATCATCTTGGTGGTACTTAGTGTGAAAAATTTGAGGACCACTGCTTTAAAATAAATAACAGTTTGGATCAACAGACGTCCGACACTGAAGAGGAAGAGCCACAGCCAGGGACTTCTACAGGCATCTTTCAGTACAACTTCTGCAGACGATTCTTCTTCTGTCCAGCATACAGCGAGTCCGACTCCGACTAAACGGTTTCTGGCCTGTCTGCAGCCCGTGCTATCTTTATTGATTTCTTGTTTTAATAACTTTTAATAATGATAATAATTTAATAACTTTTACTTTCGTTTTTGACAATCCGAGTCCCCACTCCCCTTTCCCTCCCTTGCAATATATTTACAGAAAATGAATATGCATATGTTTTATGTGATGTAGCAGAAAAAAGACACTTCCGTTCACTAAATATACTTTTAGAAAAGAGTTACGAATATATACTATTATATATAACACTGTTCTGCACTAAAATCATGTGGGCTGGAGCGCTTGTGGACACTTGTTGGCTCTGTGGGCAGACTGCAGGTTAGTGAGTGCTGAGCTACACTTCATGTTGTTTTAGACCTGCCCGATGAGTGGATTTGCATTCAAGTCTGCTGCTCCTCCAGTGAGTAATATGTAAAGCACGTACACCCACAGTAAACTTCTGCTCCAGACTGCAGCCCTGTGACTTTTCTTAATGGGATGGAGGATCTGGACATTCCCACTGTCTCCGGATCTTAGAGCCGTGTTAGCATGAATTAGTTCATAGTTAACTGATGCCATGTGTATGAAACCCAATTAAAATGTTAAGGCTTTGTGTGGTGTGATTGATCATACCACGGTATTGCAATATTGCTAATTCAGGCATGTTTGTGATGAGGGAACACCTGCCCATGTGAGAATCAGGAAGTCTGAGATTACTCACATCAGATGTCACTGTTTATATAGTATTTTCAGTCCAAAAATCTGATTATGATCAGACTTTTGGTGTGCATGTATTGTTGTCTTTATTGTACTTTAAGAAATACACTTTTTTTTTTCTTTTTCTTGAGAGACTTGACTTGTTTATGAATTTTCAAAATGACAAAGAAAAACATAACTTTTCTTCAATTATAACACATCATTCATTCACTAACAAACATGCTAGGTTTGGTCTGACAAGGCCATTTGGATGAACTTAATATCTGCAACAATGTCCTCCTGCCTCTGCGCAGTTGAGCCTGGGTCTGTCTGTGTGTTGTTCAAAAAGGTTTTTTTTCCTCTGACCACCGTGTGTAGGGGAAGTGAGGATGTGTGCGCATATTCATGGAGATTCATGGAGTCTGGCGATCAGCTGATGGCCTCTCATGTGGCTGTGGTGTCTGAGGTGAATGATGCAGTGTATTTGAACAAGGCCGACCCAAAAGTGAAGTAAACAGAACTAAATCTAACTAAATCATTGGGGTCGCTCCACGGAGTGCACTAACATGTGAAACCAACCTTAGTAGGTTTCTAGTTTTGTAATTATTGTCTTCTTTTGTAAATAACTTGTAATGTTTGGGTTAAAGGAGCCACGTGACAGCCAGGGTGCACCTGGAGTCCCTAGTCATGTCTGGTTGAATCCTAAGGTAAATTCCTTTTGCTAGTATTGTTGTGGATTAATACTGTCGTAGTCGGATTCAACTGACCCGTGTTCTTTCTACCACAGCAGAAGGCCACTGCAGTGTCGGAATTTGCTCTCATTTCTCCCTCATTGATTTTCGATTTACTGTTAGATTTGTACTTGCTGCAGTTTTATAGTCACTTATTTATAACTTGCTCAGGCACTAGTCATCTCTTCAAGGACAATTGTTGAACTTTGAAAACTTTATTAAATTTAAAAATGCCTGTCTAATATACAACTGCTTACATGAGCTGGCAGAACACATTAAATACAAAACTGCATCACGAACAACCAGATCCACAAGCAGGCGTGACTGGTTCCTGTGAGAAAAACTACTTTTGGTCAAAATGTTCTATCATTTAAAGGTTGTGTACAGTGGAACAGTCTTCCCACTTTTGTAAGGAGGGCACCCACTTTTACTACATTTAAAAGGTATTTAAAGGAGTGGCTTAGATCAACACAAACATGTGAACACAATTCATAATTACTCAGTTTTAGCATTACATAAAATACTCGACCTATAGGACTTGTACAATACACACAGCACTTTAGGTTATGTGCAATACACACAGCACTTTAGAACTTGTGCAATACACACAGCCCTTTACAACTTGTGCAATACACACAGCACTTTAGAACTTATGCGATACACACAGCACTTTATAACTTAAGCAATACACACAGCACTTTAGGACCTGTGCAATACACACAACACTTTAAAAGTTGTAGTAACCCTCCTGAGTTTATGTTTTTGACTTGGCTTCTGTCCTGCCCTGTATGTATTTGACTGTATTTTGTTTATCTGGTATTTTATGTTAAATGTGACCATCAACCTGTCCAGGGACAACAGATGGAAACTAGCCTGTGGCTAAAATCTGGCATATTTACATATGTATCTTATGTTCATTAATATGCACTGTCCCTTTTCTAAATAAATAAATAAATAAATAAATTCATTGCAGCCACCTGGCCAACCAGTAAGTAACAGGCAGACGGGAGTGGCCTTTTATGGGAGCGGCTGCAACAGAGCTGAAAAAGATGAGCCTTTGGCATCTGATGCGCTGCGCCAAACAATCCAAAGACTACACTCCAGTAATGTAGCGACAATCATCATCCAGAAGAAGAAGAAGAAAGAAAAACATAGAGAAATAGTTGGTGTTCTCGCACGTTATCCATGCACCAGTGCAGGACAGCAGGTCATCCGACGGGGCCTGGGACAGAAGGAAGTACCACTGAAAGAGGTGTTCATCCAGACAGAGCTCCTGGAGCAAGTGATAAACTCTCCAAACTTCGAACACCTCTAAGTTATGTCATTTACTTATGTAATAAATATACTTAAACCACCCTCTCAAATTGGTGTGCCATTGTTCACAAAGTGACCAGGAAGACAAAACATCCAAAGACCAGTATGTGTGACACACGGACGTCCTCAAATGCAAAGGCCTGCAACTAGAGGCTCCCAACACAATTTTGACACCGCCATCTGATCGCAGAATAAGACTTAAGACTTAACTAAGATTTTAGTTGTTTGATGAACATCAAACTACCGCTATAGAAGTGTGGTTAAGTCCTGTAATGTAGATTTGGTTTGGTCTTGTTCTAGTCGTGGTTTAGCTCCAGGTCAAGTCCTGGTTAAGTACCATTTTTGATGTGGTGATTGTGCACGCGTAAACTCACCCTAACTGCAATTAACTGCACTTAACACTATTACTTGAAAACTAAGGGTTTTGTAGACCAGATCTTAACCTAATAATTACTGTTTCCTCTGTCATTTGTGGAGGAGCCAGTGAAAGTTCCACTGTTGCTTTAAGCCCACAGTGACTAAGTAAATCTCTGCTGGTTCACTTTTAATATGACAGGTATATTAGCTTTGACATCTTAATTAGTAGCTGCACAAGTGGCTTTTCCACTCATAAAACCGTTACTGCAAGGAGGCCATTTCAAACTAGACTTTACCTAAAGATTAGGGTTAAGCAAAATACATCTTTACCACCTGCGCTGCACACAAGCCACGTGTCACATACTGAATTTTAATTTCATATTTTGGATTCTTCCCAGAAGTGGGTAGTACTCAGGTACATTTACTCAATTTACTTGAGTAACTTTTTAAAGAAATTGTACTTTTCAGAATTCTAGCAGCATTCTTTTACTCCAACTTGTTTTTATTTTATTTTATGTAACTTACTGTGAGTAAGTCTACAAGTAACAAATGCTTTATGTTGACAACATGAAATGATTTGAACATTTATGCTCTTTGCATCATTTCTTCAGATATGATTTTGTTTTTATTTCATTTTTGTGTCTACTGCATACACCTTGAAAATGACTTGTGGCATTTGAAAATATAGTCTATAGTCAAAATCTTTTTAAGATTGAAAACAGGCTATTTAAATCGAACCTAAATCTGAGATGGTGTAATCCCTCAATCAAGCCTAAATCTCCAAAAATACAGTGTATACCCCAATGAGGTTCATCTGCTCTTCTGTTCTGCATTTTAATAGATTCTTTTTGCACACCAAGGTTTAGTTTTTTTTTCATACCTGATGATAGCGCCATCTGCAGTCCGACATCAGGACAGTATCTCAGGTGTGTGAGAGTAAAAAGCCCCCTCTTGGTGGGAAGACAGCGCCAAAGCCTGGTTAAATCAGCTGACCGGACATGTCACAGCAACATCACGTGACCAGTCTAAGGAAGACTGCTTTGGAGCAGTCGAAACTGTCAGGTATGAAAACAAACTAAATCTTGTCTATACTGTACACACATATTCTGTCTTATTAACACTGTCAAGCTAAATGTTCACTTTTTGTTTAGTCTGGGGAGAGTTCATAACTCCAAATTTGTTATCTGTAATTTGTACAACATAAACAGCTGAATGCATTTTATGTCTGTTAAACTGAAAGGAAATGTATTATGATTGCCTTATTATGGTGGCAATCTATAAACCATATGGACACAATGTGATAATGTAAGTCATGACAGTGTGTTTCTGGCATCACAACAGCTCTCCATATGAGTCGATGTAATCACCTCTCCCCCTCATTTTCCACGTGATCTAATGTAACCACTTCTTTTTTCTCTTGCCATCTTTCCCCCTCTCTCTCTCTCCATATGATCGAATGTAACCACTTCTTTTCTCTCTCGTCGTCTTTCCCCCTCTCTCTCTCCATATGATCGAATGTAACCACCTCTCAGTCTTAGCTCGCACGCCCAGCTCCACATGCCTCTGAGCTGACTCAAATCTGAGATCTCAGCCCAGAAGAAAGTCTGAGATTAGGGGTCATGTTGCTGAAATGACACTTTTGGCCTTTGTTTTATTCAGATCATTTGTTTTGTGCAAATCAAAAACACTGGACTTTTTTTCTTTTTAAGTAAACTAAACAAAACACTAAATCAACTGTTAGTAAACTGTGCACTGAAATGGGACAGGCCTACACCACGGACCGCACTTCCACCGCTGTCTTTGCGCGTACGATACGTACATTACGTACGTTATTTTTAATTATTTATTATTTAATAGAAGAAAAGTCAAGATGTCATCGTCGCAGCCATTTCTTTCTGTTTAGACTGAATATCAATAGGCAAATATAACGTTCAAGGTGATTTTTTCCTCATTTGTAGCTGCTTCATAACTTTAACAAAATATACCTTGTGAAAACGTAATAACAGAGACAGAGGTAATAGTATCATTTTTACATTCATAGTCTATAAACCAGAGAACACTGATTAGTTGTACATAAAGTGGGATATTGCAGTTTAACGATTCGGTATTTTGGCCAGTGTCTACACCACTTTAATAACAGTAGAGGGCGCTGTTTCCCTTCTATGCTGTGCCAGTTCTTTTCATATTATTATTGTAAAGTATTTTCTAGCAGTGCAGCGCTACATCAAGCTAGTATCTTGATTTACTAACACGAAGGTAAATGACATGTTCCACCAGAGGGCGCAGACGTATGGAATGTACCGGAACACATGAAGATTTTGTGCACGTCTCAGGACTCTCTTCTATCCTTTCTGGGGAGTCCGTTGCTTTATTGTTCACATTGCCTGTGTGTAACTCATTAAACTCTTCTGACTTTATGTTTCAGTCTCTTGGTCTTTGACGCTTACAATAGAAACAAACATTCTTACATTATTCTTATTGCAATAATAATTTCTCATGATAATAATGTCTTCTTATTGTGTAGCAATAACTGCACATTCCTTTATTCAATGTAACTCCCCTCCTTTTTAATCATCAAACACACGTACTTATCTTTATTCAGATTTAACAGTTTCATGTCGCAATGTTGTAGGTGAGGTAAACCAGTATGAACATTTGAATGTGTATTGCGCAGCGGACTCCATTTTCTTCTCTTTTTTGCGTAGTCACGGTGCATGATGGGATATAGAAGTGCGTGAAGTGTGCATGGATGCATGCTTAGGTTACGGCCGACCTCCATGGAAATGCTGGAAATGCAGGGCACATTTTGTTTTGCTCATTCGTCGGGTGCATTGAAATGGGGCGGGCCTTGTCACACCGGAAATTATGTAACTGCCCTTCGACGCACACTTTCAGTGGTGAATCTAAGGCCATTTTGGCGAATTGGGACACGGCCTACATGTTGAATTTCCACTGACCAAAAGGGTTGATATTGGTTGATTCATAAAGACTACTGACCTTATCCAACCAGCCCCCCTTTATCTTCATGTGCTTCTAAACCACGCTATCATTGTGGGAGCACTTTTGGGAATCACATTCATTTAAATGGAGATTTTGAGAAAAGGTTTCCCTCTAAAATATAATATATAAAGTAGGTTCATGTGTGTGAAATGTTCAATATTCATTTGCATTGATAAGTCAACAATGCACCTCTGGGAGGCTTTAAAACAGCTCTGTAGTCTTATTACAGTCAAGCTCGAATGACGATGACACCCACGGCAACTTCCGGAAGGAAGTTTAAAATGGACAACTGATTAAAAACAGCTTGTAACAGCTAAAGTTTGGCACAGAAATGTCTAATATAATAGCCTAATAGGATTGTTCTAGTAAATCAATAAATGCAAATTAAACAGTTTGGACTCCCACAATGCACCTGGGTCCTGATTATCTCAACAGAAGCTTGAATGGGCTTTTCTGCATAGAGATTGCTCCCCCCAGAGAATCAAAGAGAAGATTTATTGGTAACAAAATACATAAGTGTTTGTGATTGGATCACCAAAAAAATAAGGATCCAAGGGTCTTTTTGTTCAGTAACTGTTCATTTCGCCTCTAAGCTGTGCACATGGTGTTTTAATAGCATTATCTACTATTTGAGTGGAAACTAGGTAAATTTGCAGCTTTGAGGTATAAAAAAAGTATAAAAATGTTGTCCTGGGAGTGCCCTTACTCCAGTGGCCTCTCAGTTTCCAGTAGTTGGTGACATCACACAGGACAGACATAATTACAGATAAATGTTTCTGATTACACCTGGCTGTGGCTACACCTGTGGATACCTGTTAGACACTTAAATGTCCAGATCCCGTGCAACCTCCCCCCTCACTCTCCGCTTTAGTCCTAGCCAGTTTAGCAGCTGTATTTGAAATGTGGGCAGATGTAAAGTGTTTAGTCCCACTTTACTGGAATACAATGTCATTTTGTTTAGCTTATTCAATGGTGCTGGTCAATCAATAGGATGAGTCCTAAATGAGGATATCAGGACTCATTATCCTATATTACACTGACAACCCTCATTCCTTAAACCTGACGTTACAAGTGCATTTGTGCTGTGTCCCCTATCATATACAGCGTGGTGATAAAGACTGCTCTCACCCTTAAGTCTATGACAGTAATTTGAGTTTTGGCAGATTCTTGTGGCCATCCCTCGAAGCTAAACAAACAGGCCTATTTCCTTGATTACGTTTGTGTGCAGAGAGCTAACCAAAGAGAAAACTGTGGCTGGAGATACGGAAAAACACATGCACGCAATTATATGTACTGCAACACTAGCCTCACTGCACTGGGAATATAAAGGGATTATTTCATTATTTCATTTAGGGCTACAACAATTGAACTAATATGATTTAAGATGATTTTTCTACCCAGATGCCCATAGCATTTCCAACTTCACAACTCACAGCGTTCGAGAGGACGTTAGTTATAGAAACTCATTTAAAAGACTGATTTATGATGGAAGTTTAAATTTTGATTCCTGCTATACTTGCACTGCACACTTATGAGTCATTGAGCAAGACATTTGTAATCACAAATACACCTAGAGGTGAGTAGTTCTCACTTACATTTATTTGAGTAACTTTTTAAAGAAATTGTACTATTCTAGCAGCATATTTTTATTCCTACTTTTTATTGATGTAACAGAACTCACTTTATTTGACTAAAAGTGACAAAAGCTTTATGTTTACAACAGTAAATGATCTGAGCATTTTTGTTTCTTATGGTTCATTCACACTGGGGGAATGCAAAGTCTGTGGTGGACGCGTCTAGACCACCCTGAGGTGACGTCATTATCTGGAAAACATAGGAAGACATCAGCTACAAAATAGCAGCAACTTACTTATGCTGTGCACACTGGCTAGCCTGGGCTAGTCATGGACACACGCCACTACCGAGAAGATCGCTTCCATTGACGGGTTTTATGTAATAAATACACTTAAGCCACTCTCTTAACCTGGTCTGCCATTGTTCACAAAGAAACCGGGAAAACATCCAAAGGCACTCGCAGACCGAAACGGACGCCCTGGACGCGAGTCAAGTATTCTTCTCCACAGCACTCGTCAGAGGCATCTGACCTCAAATGCAAAGGCGTCTCACAAGGGGCGTCCCACAAGATGCGTCCATTGCATTTTTAACGTCGCGTTCTGAACACAGCTTTACACTGCTTCTTCATATAACATTTAGAATTCCTCATTATTGTGAAATCAGGTGTTACATCCAGACAGTTACTCTTACTTGAGTAGACTAGTACCTTTCCCAAATACCTTTTTACTCTTTCTTGAGTAATTTGTTGCACCACTACTTTGTACTTCTACTTAAGTAATATTATTTCTAAGTAATGTTACTCTTACCTGAGTCATTTTTTGGCTACTCTACCCACCTCTGAATACACCAAATTGTAAAAGTTATTTAGAGAAGATAATATTATATGGATTAATGCATTTTATGTTATATTAAGAATGTCAGTCTGAATTAATTCATTCATGTTTGCCTTTTTGTGTCATAGAAATCAGACACAGGATCCAATGTGAAATACTTTACAGCTTAAAGTGCTAAAAAAGCTCAGAGATGGATCTCTACTTAAGTGTTCCTGTAAGAAAGTTAATACAAAATCTGTCTAAGTGTTATCATTTTCACTATCAAGTCTTGACATTCTTGAATTTGCACCTAGTAGCATAAAATTGTGGAAGCTAAAGGCCCTGCACCTGCACCATTTGACTTAAAATAGGTAAAACAGTATGTCATTTTAAATGGTTTGTAGTGGTCAAAAGTTATTCCCCACATTGTTAAGGCATTCTTAGCATCTTCATTGATTGACCACTATGAGTTTATAAGCGCTTTTCACAAATCTTAGAGTCCAGAGTTGAGATTTACCATCACAATAATACTAACAACAACTAGTAGATAGACAGCACACAGCATCTCATTTTGACCTTAACTACACCATTTATCTGTACTGGGGCAAAACAAATCTTACTTTATTACAAACATGTACCTCCCCTTTAATAATTCATATTACACTACACCAGTATGATTCAGAGCTGCCTGAGGTTTTTGCATTCACTACAATTATAAAGAGTCTGTTGCAGTCGACAATCACAGTGGAACAGTACATAGCATCAGAAGAGGTAGTAGCAGATATTTTCCACTCTATTCATTACCTCCTGCTGTTGACGGCTTGGCTTACTTCCAGATCTGTGGTTTTAGCTGGAGTTTGGTTCCAGATTAGTACAGTAGAGACGTTTCCATTTGGAGGTTTGGGTTTGGTCTAAGGACTCCGGTGCCAAAGTGTCCCTCCACAAACGTGCCAACCATCACCATCAATGAGAAAAAAAGAAGAAAGTCTAAAGGTGAAGGAGTAGTTTTCGTGTTATGTGGTAGACATATTGTTTAGTCTAGTTTGTCTCCAGGAAAAAAGAATATTTTAAAGATATTGTGTAAGCCAGTGGTTCTCAAACTCGTCACACAAAGTATTTGCGAAGGTAATTTAACTTTCCAAGTACCAGATCTAAACCCGGACTATATAAAGCATGAATTAAGGATAAGCATTGTCTATAATAAACCATGTCTAAAATGAAACTTAACCACAAATAAGTTAAGTATAAAGTGAATCACGCACAGGAGGAGAAAAACATTTTGCAATTTAATTAAATCAAACAAATTCCCAAACTGCACAGGGCCTTTCGTACGCTTGACACGAGATTGCGAAACACTGGTCTAAACTATTATTATGTGTTTACGGAAATGGATTCTTGATAACTGCTACCAAAACAACATGGTAGCAGCATGTTTGCAACTTGCAACTGCCAATCAGGGTTGTCCAAACTATGCCACGGAGCCCAAATGCAAAAAACTATGCACCGCAGGAGAATATATAACTCTAAATAACCAAACAGAAAAGTCAAATGTTGAAGAAGATCAACATTTTTTAGGGAATGGGACAAACTAACAAACTGTCCTCAAATTCCTTTAAAGATATCCCATTTTTCTTCAAAACAAGGCACTAAAATATTTTATAAGTTTCATTAGTTTCACATGTTTTTGACATGCTGAGTCTCTCTCTCTCTCTTTGCTTTCCGCGCTAAGTCACTCCCCCTTCAGAGCGCTATCACAACACAATCAGCATGCATTTCTCTATTGAAACTACTGCACATCACATCAGGTTTGTTAAGTTGTTGCGTACAATTTTGTATATTTATGGAGAACTGTTGTGTGGGAGCATGAGTGACACAGGCTTTTGTGTAATACCCCTCTCTTCAAACAGCAATTATGTTTGTGATCAAATAAAGCTTCTGTGACAAAATAAGTTGCATTTTGCACCAATATTTACGTATACTAGGTCAAGACATCTGCATTTTGACAACTTTAAGCTGTTTAATATGCTATGATGTAATGTGAAGGTAACCTATTAGACAAATACAAGGTCACATGGTAATATAAAAGAAAGTACTACGCTTTAATGTTGAAAATTACATTCTGTTGTCTAAATACTGTTTCCAGGACTGAACAACCAGTCTATTTCTTCAGTCTATTTCTTAGTATCAAAATTGATTTTGGACTTTTAGTATTATGACAACACTAATACGCGCTCTTTAGCACGTTATGATGTCATGTGAACGCAACCTATACGCATATAAATCAGCGCTAACAGTGCCAGTGGCATATCCCATGATGCGTTTGAGAGCAGCTTGAAGTTTCCAGTGCTGCTCACAGCTCTGCCCATCTGGAGAGGCCTGTGGATCAACGTCAGTGAAAAATGCCCATGCCGCTGGTGTTTTATGTTATTGCAGGTCCACCCAGCAGCTTCCCCTCACAGCCAGGGAGCGGCCGCCTTCACAGCCAGATGTTGGCCCTGGAACAAAGACAGAGAGGTGCCAACTGCTTTTATTAACTGCACTACCTACATTATATAACATTGCTTTTATTATGAGGAATTTTCTGTGCATTTGTTCTCTGTACTCCTGTTGTATTCTTATGAAAAGGATATCATGAATTAGTGTTTTGGAATAATTTCATGGCAGTAAAAATTCCCAGATTCCATTGTAAATATCAAAGGGGCTCTATTTTCTGATATATGTTATAATGATGTTTTTATAATGCAGTTTTACAGATGTAGACAGACATTTTTTGATGAGATAACAACATTCTAGCATGGCTTTAAGCTCACAAGATTCAGTTTTATGTAATATATGACCTTTAAACCTATCTAGGCAAGCCGATAGCACCACCAGGAAAAGTACCAGGTCAGCTCTGTGGAGAGTCAACTTCGCTCACAGGGTGAATTAATAACTTGGGATGGTAGCGTCACCTGCTTGTCTATGTGGAGATAGATAGATAGTTAGCAGGGTTGTCAAAAGTATCAAAAATCAGATATCAATCAATACTAAAACTAGTATTGAACATAGATATTCATTTGAGTTGGTATCGATACTCCAAAAAGTCACATTCACAGGACAGAAATGAACCTTTCCTGAATATCTTTAGAATGATCTTGGCTGTATCAGAACAAGTATAAGACACATAAACTAGTATACAACCAGAACGACTGATTACACAGATATAATGGTAATATAGAAGAAAATACTACAGTTTAATGTTGAAAATGTTGCATTCTATTGTCTAAAGAGTGTGTTTTATTATCACTGGGGTATTGGAATCATTGAGTATCAAATCTACTCCTTTGTATTGAAATTGAGTTTGAACTTTTAGTATTGTGACATCAGTAATAGCTAAACACATAGATGAACAGATATGTACATTTTTTAAATTAAAATTCGAATACTGTGCATCATTAAGAAACTGGGGATCCTTCTTGTGCACACTTTGTCATGTGCACACTCCTGAAGTCCTGTGTCTGGAATCACTTAGCGCACATTCCCGGTCCTCCCAAACCGTGGTCACTCTTTCCAAAGGCAAACTGGGAAGCCGGGTGATTCAGGTAGCATTTTTTCCTATGGATTTCAGCCTGTTCCTGTCAGCTGCTCCAGGCTTTACACAAATATTGGGAAGACGTCCAGCCGGGAGGGAGTCCTGGCTTTCTTCACGTCAGATCTACAATCTGATAAGTGAGAGAGGAGCAAAGGAAGTGGTTTAATGTTTTAGATTCAGACGTGGTGATGGGGTTTTGTTCCTGCTTTAAATACAAATAAAATAAAACTTGATAAAATGAAGCATGATAAAATGTGAAAGATACATAAACAAGTAGTACAGCTGGGCATACATCAATAACCATAGAGTAGAAGTACTATGTGGGTTCAGGAGGTGCTGAATGACTAAAGCTAAAAGATCACAGACCACTGGCTTCACTGGCAGCACTGCTCTGATTTTGTGTATCATTTATGTATTTAAAACTTGAAACTAGCAGTTGACTCATTCTACCTACCGTCTAGTGAAAGTACAGATTTATTGGGTTTTACTCTGAATATTAAGTAAATTAACTTGGTAAACATGAGTAATAAGTAATAATTGATTATTTAAAAAAAAAAAGTTTTACCACCTGCGTAGTTTTGGATTCTCGTGATATTTGTGACTTTCTTGACAATAGGTACGATACGATAGGGCCCACCCACTAGGTCACGGACCAATCACTGAGTAGACAGAGTAGTTGAGGTACTCCAGCAAAAATACGGACAATTTTGTTTGTGAAAAATGTGCAGAAGGTAAGTGCTTTGTACATTTGTGGACAGGGAAGATGTGGATGCAACAGAAGTGTGAGTTTTCAGCTTGTGCCACTATTGTGACACTTCGACCAATCAGATGAAAATATTTCTCATGACATGCCACTTTTCCCAGTCTCTTTCAGTGAGAGCTGTTCCAGACTGACAGTTCAGAGTGATACACGTCTGTCTGGCATGAACCACGTTAAACTCAGTCCCCTTCTACCATCCACCTGGAAAAGTTTGGTACTGTACTGGTCATTGAGGAAAAAAGTTTAGGGTGCACTTTAATGTTGCCACACTATGAACCTCATGAAAATGAAAAAAATAAAAGATGTGTTTAAAGCTGCTTCATACTATTGTAAAATGAAGTGTGTCTGTATAATCAGTGTACTTGTTAAAGTACTCAAATATATCTAGAAAAACTCAGCTTCCCCATAATCTCAATGCCAAGTCTTTTCTGTCCTGAAGTTGCCAGCTGTTCTTGACATCTCCTGCTGTGAACGTCCAATGAGTCACTTCAGGCAAATGTATGGGCTTTAGCTGCGGTCCCTCGCTGTGGTGCACAGGCAATACTGGAATAGAAGTTTATTACTGGCCACTAAGTCCAGCCCTGTAGCAAACTCATACTTAGGAACAAATATAACGCTGAAAATGACATATAGGCATAAACTGTGAAGGAGATGTGCACACCCTGCCCCGGCTCTGAGTGCACACATGCTGCTGTCCAGGGGCATCATTTATAAAGCCTCCGAACGCACAAAACCAGGTCAAAAATGTGCGAACACAGCTCATCATGTCAGAGTTGGTATTTATAAAAAACAACATGAATGTGAAACGTTGCACACCTCCACACAAAGTCTGGAGCTGGCGTACGCGGTTCACACTTTTCAGAGTCATGGAGAGCAGAGAGTAGATTTTCTTTTATAAATGAGGTTCCAGAGCTGTTAGTGTAAAGTGGGTGTAAAATCAGGGCACAGTGAAAGTTTCTAAGAAAAGTTACAAGAGTTCATTGTGGAGAAAGGACCGAAAGAGGAGGAGATATGTGGCTTTGAGGCAATGCACTACAAATATAAATATCTAAGTATTGAATCATTTGAGTATATTTGAGTAGGTGAGTTAAAGTATCTACCAGTGGAACAAGACTTTTTGTACTTAAAATTAGACCCACATTTTTCATATATTTGAGCAAAATGTAAGGGGAGAGTGCGCATAAAACAACATGAGAATAAAATGGCCTCCTCCGTGTGTGTTTCCTGGTCTTTGCAGTCTCTCCTATCAGTCGTTTCAATAAAGCACGTATTTTTAAACTCTAAAATGACATGATAAGTGTTTAAATATTGTTTCAGAAAAGCAGAGTTCAGTTTTTCTCTAAAGTTCCATGTGCCTGCGTTCTCTGCTGCAGTGTCTCCCCCTGAGCCCCTCCCTCTTTGCCCCATGTGCCAATCAAACCGCTCATTATAGGCTCATGTTTAGGTAAATCTCATTCAGAACTCACTTTACATTGTCCTTTTATGGTGAAATTGAGGCGTGAAAGGGGCATGAAAGGGGCGTGACGTGAGCTGGGATCATGTGCACAGATTTCTGCTGCAGACCACAAACTTGGAGAGGAAAATCCATCAAGGAAAACGTACAGAGGGTTTTGTGAATCCCAATATTTTTTCATGTATGTGAAATTTGCGTTTTGTTTGAACAAACTCTTTCAAGTAAATTTTTTTAAATAAATGAGGGCCCAAAGATGTATCCTGTTTAGTGTAAAGTGGGTGTCAAATGTGGCCACAATTGAGAGTTTCTAAGAACAGTTACAAGAGTTCACTGAGGAGAAAGGAAAGAAAGAGGAGGAGATATGTAGCTTTGAGGTAATGCACTGCAAAAAGTAGTACCTAAATATCTAAGTGTCGAATCATTTGAGTATATTTGACTTGGAGAGTTAAATTATCTACCAATGGAACAAGACTTTTGTGCTTAAAACAAGACCCAAATCTTTCGTGTATTTGAGCAAAATATGTCTTGCCCCAGTACAAATATATTGTATAAGCAGCTCTTGAAGTTAGAGTAAGTCTGCTGTGTGCTGTCTGTGTGTAATTATAGTGTTTTATCCTCCAAGAATCAGAATACATGCAGTTAGCAGGCTAGTTTTGTTAGCATTGGCGTGACTGCAACTCCGCTCTGACCTCTAAAAGTTGTGAAAATTGCTTATAAACTCATCACAGAGAATAATTAGGATGCTTTTCTAATCCATGCAGTACAATAAATTTTATAATTGTGTTTTTTCAGTCTGTATAATTAATACTTTACAGTGGTTATCAACAGAGCAGATTTTCAAGTCAAATTTAATCATGACACACTTTTGAAAGAGTTAATCAAAAAGCATATATATATATATTTAACTATTATTACTGTTTGTAATCATTTGAACTATCTAATAATACAGTTTTTACCACTGAAAAATCAAAATCATACTTCTTAACTGATGAATAGGTCTGGTCACTGTAGGTTTCATGTTTCAACATCAAATTCTGAAACTTGGACTTTTGAAATGTAAGTAAAATGTAAATGAAAATAAAGGTTGGTCAATAAAATACCCAAATATATCTATGCTTACCATAGACTATATATATATAAATGACACAACTAACTCGCTAGCCGGCGTGTTCCAAATAAGAAGTGATCATGGCTCTTCTGGCTCCATCGTTCACACTGTAAAATTGTCACCCCTCTCTCTCATTTTGGTGTTAAAATGTCCATATTAACCTGCTCTAAATGATCCTGGTGTTTCTTATTTCGCTATTGTGTCCGTAAATCAAGATATGAACATTAATAACAGACAAATCAGGCGTCCCAATGTCACTCCTGCTATAGCATTAGCAATAGATTTGATTGACAGCGTTGCTAAGCACACACTCTCTGCTAAACCAGCGGTGTCAGGAGGAAGAGGTGTCACCTTCATCAGCCTGGCTCCACATTGACTCTTGAGTTGCTATGATACTCGTGGTCGGAATTTCAACTATGGAACTCTGCTCCAAATCGTCCCCTATAACTGCTCTAGCCTCGATGAGCTTCATTTAACTGGAGCTGAACATTATGGGCGACGTCACACTCACTTAGTCCACTTCTTTATACAGTCTATGATGCTTACAGTCATTTTGCTTTATATTTATTTTATGATGACTTGCTTTCATTCTTTTTCGTTAATTATCTCAATACTGTAGGTCTATTTATATATTTTAAATCATTAAAGTAACTTCAGGTTTCCAAAGCAAAAAAAAATAAAAAAAAATCCAACTTGTCTTTTGGGCGCACTATTGCACCCTGGTACTGCAATCTTTACTCCAACCAAACTCATAAAAGTTATTTAAATCTTATAGACAACCCGCTCTTTCTGGTGCATTTAAAGTGTTAACAAGCGCATAACGTCTTTCCTGTTTGCTCTAATGGAGTTTCTAACCAGACCATTTCCTTTTCCTACATGCTAAACTTTCAACTAAACACGTTCAATTTTTATTTTTTTTCCCAGCAATTTATCTTTTTGTCTGCAAGTCCTGAGAGAGACCCCTAGTGGCCCATGTGTACAACTGCATACATGAGAAAGTTGTGAATTTAAAAAGTGTTGTGGTATTTCTGAGTTGAAGTCAAAAGCATACAAAAAAACATGCTCATAGGTCACATTTATAGCTGTGAGAGGATACACTAAGGAATTAAAATTAACAATTATATAAGGCAAAGAAAATACAGGCCCACTGGAAGTATACTTTTACGTAGAATTGGTTAAAAATAAATACTTTCATTTCATTATTACTGGTTCTGATCCCGGTTTAGTTCTGATGTGATTTGGTCCTGTTATAATCCTGGTTTAGTCCAGTCCAGTTCAGTTTAAACAGATAACTCAAGTAAAAGTAAAAGTATTTAAGTACCTGTTTAAGTGTAAAAAGTAAAAGTATTCCACACAAGAGTTGTTCATTTGTTAAAGTGTTAAATGTAGTGATATTGATAAAAAAAAAAAAAAGACACATATTTTGGTCAAAAGTGGTTATATTGATCAATTATTTTCTTTCTTGAGCTCGAAAACTTTAGTCAGGATGTTTCCACGAACATGGTAAAAAAAAAACAAAAAAAAAACAAAACCCTCAAATTCGTATCAAAAGCACTTTTTACTTGTCAGTCTTATTCAAAAATGTAGTGGAGTAGAAAGTACAGATACCTGCTCTCAAATATAGCGAAGTAAAAGTAAAAAGTATCCACTGTAAAAGGGACCTAAGTAAGGTACAGATACCTCAAAACTCTACTTAAGTACAGTACTTTAATAATTGTACATTCCACCATTGGTTTAATCCCATTTTTGATGTGGTGTATGCAAGTGTGAATGCTCCCTACATTATAAATCCCGTTATGTTATCTATGTATTTATTTGACAGGGACATTGCAGTCATACAGTGATAAGCAGATCATGTAGCGTGTATAGTGTAGCATAGTTCTAATCCTCAACTTTTTCCTACACAGTGTTTTTAGTGTTTTACTATCATTAAAATCCCTATCCATTACAGTAGAATCCTAAATTTTTACATATCTATCTATCTATCTTACATATCTTTTCCGGTTACGTCACCATCAATTATTATCAATTTGCCTTTCTTTTCTGAAAACAACTCTCACAATAATGTATTTGTTTACTTATACACAACAGTACACCTACATACATTTAGTGCATTTGTGATATTATCGACAAAATAAACATTACAGAAGATAAATTACGTACTTATTTTGTTTTTTGCTCAACTTTCGCTCAAAAATATAACATTTAATTGCAATACCAAAGGAATGCCTGGAAATAAAGTATCAGCTATTTGCATGTTGAGTACAACTCCTCCATTTCCTGGCTGTAAATATTTGGGTTAAGCACATTTCCATATGGACAGAATAGAGCCTCATTATTTTACCACTCCTCTTTAACAATCCTTTTTTCTTCTCATTTCAGCAGAAAAGGGGGTATTGTTCCCTTGTTAATCAGTCTTGTTTTGGCGGTTCTCAAAACATATAAAATAAAAGGTTAATGTTTGAAACTCTAAGTATCCTGACTTATCCTAAATCTATGTGAAACTGCTACTTAAGCACTTTATTTGAAATGTGTGCCACTGAGTCTCAGTTCTGAATTGTGGTTGAGTTTGGCACTGACTATTTTGAACCCAGGTGTTTTAGCTGCTAAAAAAAACACAGCTAAAACTTGACATGGAAAGTTTCAAGAGAAAATACATCTTTTCTTTAGTGACTAGTGAAAAAACATCTACAGCGACAAAAGGGGGAAAACATCAGGTCCTTTATTATGTGATCAACAACAGGATTTAAAGAAAACATTATGCTAAATTGACTTTTTTGAGCTTTTAAACATGTTAGATTATTGTTCCCTCATTGAAAACATCCTTGGAGTTGTATTTTATGTCATTTGGGGCTGGTTTCATTGATCTGATGTAAAAAAAATAAAAAAATACTTTGCCTCTGAGCCTCACAAAACACTCAAAAATATTCCCAGGATTGTGACGTCATAGATAGAAGCTCTGTTCAGTTTTTAGGTTTATAAATCATTTCCAGACTTGTATTAAGCATTTCTACCAAATCAGACCAGAGTATAGGGAACACTGAGGCTATGAAATTATGTCAGATTTTTTTTTTTTTTTTTTTGGCTTTTAATTAGGCATTATTTTAATTTCTAAATCATACAATTCCAAAGCAAAGGTACTCAAGACCATGTTTAAAGGCCAAAGCCAATACAAGTAATGCATGCTATATGTCCGTTAAGGCTAAAACATGGATTCAAATAGGCTAAGGTTAGAGTTTAGGATAAGATTCGGCAAGCAGCAATTATGGTTAAGGTTAGGATCAGTCTCCAGGAAATCAATGTCAGTGCGGTGTCCAGAAACTCAACATGTGTGTACTATTAAGTGTAACAAGATCGATGATTGGGAATATTAATATGCTCATAGATTATTTGACACAGTTAAAACTAAATAGCATAAATATGTAAGGTTATGTTGGTACTAGTAAGGTTTGCAGTAGTTCAAAGTTATTCCTCATTTACCATATGCATTCCAAGCATCCTACTGTATTTATTCACTGCAATGAGTTTTGCAGAGTTTTGCCATCACTGTAAAGAACACATAATTAAATGCAAACAGTCACAGCAGACTTATTTTGACCTAAGAGCTCTCTATACAGTAAATCTGTAGTGAGGCAAGACACAATTAGCTCAAATACATGGGGAAAAGCATTTAGGTACAGACTCTTAGGTATTTGGTCTTGGGGAGTAAATGGTCTCTTTTTAAACAATATTGTTTTTGTAATAAGGTAAAAGTGTAAGTGTACTATAGAATAACCCACTTTACAGAAGATCTTACAACCTTAGACAAACAAACTACATTTAAACACTCCATAAAACCAGAAATTGTGTAGGAAAAACAAGTTAATGTTAGAATTGGAGATGAAGAGAGTAGTACATACTGGCTTTGCTTTAGTGTTTTGTCTTAGGAGGTATCCCATAATGCTTTGTGATGTAATGTCAATCTATTTTTATAAATTGTGAAAAGCGCCATTATAAGTAACAAGCACTTTATTTTCTGTGGGAATTTTATCCTTATCATTTATATTTTAATTAAACAATAGAAAAATTGAATCAAATAATATTAAATAATAAATATATGCACAAATAATAATACATAAAAATTATTAAATGCATATTTTTGAATAAGAAAATCACTGTACACTCACACCGTCCAAGTATGACACTTTGAAGACATTAAATCTTACAGGTGGGAGACACATTATTTTGGGTATAGAAATCTTGACTTATATAAAACTGGGGCTTTTACTTGGCACCTGTGCAGCCAGAGCAGATGATGACTACTATCTAAACCAATGTGTGGCACAGATGTGGTAGAGGAGCTAGCATTAGCGCTCTGAAACGGTCCTCACCCATCAGAGAAAATAGTGCCTACATCAGACAGTGCTGTAGGTCTAAGTCTGGACTAAAGACGGTAATGACAGGTTAGTGAAGCTCGAGAGACAGGAGCACATAAAACTAAGATCTTACTCTAATGAGGCAGAGAGGAAACTAGTATTATTTGGTCACTTTGGTTTGAACTGTAAACCATGTAAGTATTTGAGATTTGTCATGATTCCTTAAATAGGGGGTACTTTACTTGGGGTATTAACTACTAACACATAACATACAGCTGAAGCCAGACGTTTACGTACGCTACATAAAAAGACACATACGCTTTTCTTTCTCATTGTCTGACATAAAATGAGATTAAACTTTTCCTGTTTTAGGTCAATTAGAATTAGCAAAATTATTTCTATTTGCTAAATGCTTACTTTCTTCAAAGTCAGATGTTTACATTACATTTCATTAGTATTTGGTACCGTTGCCTTTAAACTGTATGACTTGGTCAAATGTTTTGGATATCCTTTCACAAGCTTCTCACAGTAGTTGGCAGGATTTTTTGGCCCATTGCTCCTGACAGAACTGGTGTAACTGAGCCAAGTTTGTAGGCCTCCTTGCTCATACATGCCTTTTCAGGTCTGCCCATACATTTTCAGTAGGATTGAGATCAAGGTTTTTTGATAGCCACTCCAAAACATTGACTTTCTTATCCTTAAGCCACTTTGACGTGAAGCATACTGCCAAACTGGTTACATTGTCCATTTGGAAGAACAGTTTGTGCCCAAGCTTTAACTTTCTGGCTGATGTCTTGAGATATTGCTCCAGTATTTCCACATAATGTTCTTCCCTCATTATGTCATCTATTTTGTGAAGTGCACCAGTCCCTCCTGCAGCAAAACAACCCCACAACATGATGCTGCCACCCCTGTATGTCACACTTGGCATGGTGTTCTTAGGCTTGCAAGCTTCACCTTTTTTCCTCCAAATATAACAATGACCGCAGGACATGTCTCCAAAAATTAAGGTCTTTGTCCCTGTGTGCATTTGCAAACCATAATCTGCTTTTCTTTTTGAGTAATGGCTTCTTCCTGCAGAGTGGCCTTTCAGCCCATGTTGGTACAGTACTTGTTTCACTGTGGATAATGACACACTCTTACCAGCTTCAGCAGCATCTTCACAAGGTCTTTTGCTTTTGTTCTGTTTCTTCATATGCACACTTCAGACAAAGCACGTTCATTTCTGGGACACAGAGCTCATCTCCTTCCTGAGCGGTATGATGGCTGGACATTCCCATGGTCTTTATACCACGTATAATGTGGCACTTTCAGACATCTGGAAATTGCACCGATGAACCAGACTTGTGCAAGTCCACAATTCTTTTCCTGATATTTTGTCTGACTTTCCCATGATGTCACACAAAGAAACAGTGTGTTTCAGGTGTGTCTTCAAATACATCCACAGGTGTATCTCTAATGAACTCAAATGTTGTTAATAAACCATCAGAAGCTTCCAAATATATGATGACATCATCATCTGGGTTTTCCCAATTTTTTTTTACTGTATGTATGACTTTGAAGAAAATAATGAAAAATTTTAAAGAAAATCCTTCTCTTATTATTCTGGCATTTAGCAAATAGAAATGATTTTGGTAATACTAATTGACCAAAAACAGGAAAGGTTTAGTCTGATTTCATGTCAGACAGTGAGAAAAAAAATCTATGTGTCTTTTTATGCAGTATATGTAAAGTTCTGGTTTTGACCCTATTTCGACATGTTACCTTTTATTGTTTTGCCATATTAGCTGAAAACAACATAGTAACATGTTTTATAAGTTTCACTGTTGTTTTTGATACTCTAAGTCCTTCTTGCTGAAAATGGTTTCCACAGGGATGCTTTTTGCCCTCCAACCTCTATATAGAAAATATGCAAACTGCTCCTGTAGATAACTGTTACTTTATAAGCAGTTTTCCCTGTAGTATTCATTTCAAGTCCAGTGAACTCTGTGCAAAGCTCTCATATCTACTGCTGCTGTAATTAGCCCAGAACAGCACATATGTGAACTGTCTGAGTACATGTTATTTTAGTATAAGAGGTAGCAGCAGTCCGGAGGTGCAGACAGGAGAAGAGGAGGAGGAGAGAAGAGGGGGTGAGGAGAACAGGGAGAAGAGGGCAGGCGAAGAGGAATGAGACGGGGGGACAAGAGAGTAAAAGAGGAGACGAAAAAGTGAGGAAGGGAGGAGCGGGAGAACAGAAGAGGAAGGAAGAAGAGGGGAGGAGAGGGGAAGATGAGGAGAGGCAGAAGATGGAGGGTCAAGAGAGTAAAGGAGGAGAGGAAAAATTGAAGAAGGGAGGAGAGGGAAAACAGAAGACAAAAGGAAGAAGAGGGGAGGAGGAGGAGAGGAAGAAGACTGAGGGACAAGAGAGTAAAGGAGGAGAGGAAAAAGTGAGGAAGGGAGGAGAGGGAAAACAGAAGAGGAAAGGAAGAAGAGGGGAGGAGGTCGAGAGGAAGAAGATGGGGGGACAAGAGAGTAAAGGAGGAGAGGAAAAAGTGAGGAAGAGAGGAGAGGGAAAACAGAAGAGGAAAGGAAGAAGAGGGGAGGAGAGGGGAGGAGGAGAGGAAGAAGACGGAGGGACAAGAGAGTAAAGGAGGAGAGGAAAAAGGGAGGAAGGGAGGAGAGGGAAAACAGAAAAGGAAGAAGACGGAAGGAGAGGGGAGGAGGAGAGGAAGAAGACGGAGGGACAAGAGAGTAAAGGAGGAGAGGAAAAAGTGAGGAAGGGAGGAGAGGGAAAACAGAGAAAAGAGAAGGAGAGGAGGAAGAAGAGAGGAGGGAGGGAGAAGAGAGGGGAAAGGATGAAAAGAGGAAGAGAGGGGAGGAGGAGAGGAAGAAGAGATGAGGGGAGAGGGAGGAGACGTAGAAAAGAGGAGGGGAGGAGAGGAACAGAGGAATTTTCCCCTCAGTAAAAGTGTAGCTCACATTATGACCATGAAAGAGGAGCTCCTGTTTCCCGCTGCTGCTGTGGAAGACTGTCATAAAATAACTCTTCAGCAAGGACTTTACAGACGACAGGACGATGGCACTTATGCACATTAAATACTCTATACATTATTTACATATATGTTGACAATATATTTTTGTAAACTCTGATGTATTGGATAGTCAAATCTTATCTTATGAATCTTTTTAAGCAAGAATCGCAAATTAGCTCAACTTTGCACAATCACTATATCAGTGGTGGAAAAAGTGCTCAAATTTCATACAGGTAAAAATTGTGAAGTACTAGTTGAAAATGTACTTTTGGATTCAAAAAAGTTAAAATATTTCAGACGAAGCACAAATACCTGCTCTCAAATGTAGTAGTGGTTAGGGTAGTAAAAGTAAAAAGTATTCAATGTAAAAATGTACAGTAACTCGGAGTCAAAACCACTCTCATAATTCTTAAATAAATCTCAGGAAAAAACTGATCTCGACTGAAATACATGTGGGTTATATCCAGGGCTGCAAAGTAACTCATTATAAAAATCCACTGTAACTGTGTCGATTTTTGGAGTAACTTCGCTGAGTATATTTTTAAACCTGTACTTTTACTTGTAATTGAGTAAAATTCTATACTATTATGTTTAAAATCTGAGTCTGAGTACAAATTTGCAGTACCACTACTAGTCATACCTGTGCCTCATGAAACAGGTTAAATGTAATTCCAGTTTAACTAACGTCCAGACTCGACAGATTTAAAGCACAAACCACAATCCAATATTTAAAATGAGGCACCGGTTTTGTCTTGAATTCTGAATCCCAGCTACATTGACTGTTGTATATAAATTCACTGAACCACAACCTGTAGACCCCACACCATTTTCACTAATATTGGGGCTAAAACTTTGTTAATATACACACAGGTGTCTGAGTATAACTGTAGAGCTGCAGATGTGAATCATTCAGGAGGACTGAGTAATGCATATATGGTCAGGAATCAGGATGTCCACACATGTCCAGTACTGTATCTATGTGAACTATGTGGACAAGAGGAAATGTCTCCCTCTGCTGGTGAAAATGAAAAGATTGACATGGGAATGGTGATGATTACTGTACTGATGTATACAGTAAAGGTAAACTGTGTGATGTGAGTTTAGATTATTTTTGGACTTGATGACTTTTCTTACAAATTGTTAAACATTTCTTGTATATGGGTCAATATAAAAATGTAAGTACCTGAGTTGAGGTATCTGCTTTTCAGGTAGTTTTTCAAAAAACACCAACAGAATATCAACTTTAACAACAGAAAGGCCTTATTTAAAGTAAGTATTAAGTAGTGTTGTCCCAATACAAAAATTTACTGAAACTTAATTTTGATACGAAGGAAAAGACTCAATACTCAATACTGATTCTGATTCCACAAGGATAATTTACAAACACTCTTTAGACAATAGAATGTGATTTTCAGTATTAAGTTTTGATACTAGTTTTAGTATCGATTAGTATCTGATTCTCAATACTTTTTACAACCTTAGTATAAAGTAAGTAAATGTAAATTGACTTCAAACATTTGTACTTTTGACGTATACCTAATCTGGTCCATCCCACAGGTAGAAATTGGGACTCATGGCAGGGGCATTAAGGCTATTGCGAGAAAAATAAATTAGGTACCAGGACAAAAAGTTAGTATTCATAGTTTGCGGCTGAAAAAAAAAAGTTTCCTCTATACTTGACCCTTATAGATAATTGGTTGTGACTAGACTGGACACACCTTGTACATAAAAGCAGACGTGGACTGGTCTAAAGAACTCCTCCCTTAAAGAGAACATAGAAGCGAGCCAACTCTTCCTGTGCCTAAGGTGTCTGAGTCAGTCTCTGTGTGTTCTTAATGCTTTTATTGGCAGCTCCGGTAGCCTTGGTCTCTCCTGGGGACTTCTGCGCTCCTGCTGAAATCTTGCCCCAACATCTGCACAACATATCATCCCGGCGCGGAGCTAGTTTCCATTGGAAGAGGCTGAATATTTGACTTTATTACACTTTTCCCTCCTGGCTGTGCCCAGTTTTGTTAAGGAAGCTCAGACAGTTAGCACAAACACCGTTATTCATTTTACAAAGCGTAGAATGAGGCAGAAGTCACATTGTCGAGGCGGGAGTTCGTCCGTGTGATAGTATTGCTGGGATCATTAAGAAGACATACAACAGTGAGGGTAGTAAAAGGTGCCCAGTCAAGCAGAATGAAGTTATGGACTATTAATGTGATCATGTGACCTCGTGTGAAGGGTTGGATAGTATTTTTAGCTATTCATTATTTAATTAAAATCTAGACAGAATATTTTGTTTCTGCTACTATAAAATTTTACTTCTCAAATACCACTCATACTGTTTAAACAAGCCTGTAACTTCATGACAAAAAAAACTGGGGCCTTAAAGCCACAATCTGTCATTTTTTTCACCATAAAATAGACAAACATAAAGCATGTTTTTACTTCATTTTGTTGTTTTGTCCTTTCAGTGCCTCCTTTTGGTTGTTTTCCACAGAAATGTTGTTTTTTTAGCTACAATATTCCACAGTACGGCAGGGGTGACAGTAGCTCAGATGGTAGATGTCTGTGTAATCCTTCAGTCGTCCAGCTCTGATCCGTAGCAAAAGACGAAGTTTAAATCTGTCAACTGGACAAATCGTTGTAAGAGTAAAGACGTCTTCACTCTTACGACGATTTGTCCAGTTGATAGATTTAAACTTTGTCTTTTGCTATGGATCAGAGCTGAGTGTTTTTCCACTTATCTAGAGGTTGGCAGTTTGAATCCCACTCTTGACATAAATATAACTGGTCGAGCAGTCAGATCCACTGACCGACAGGTTGGTGGTGCAATTCCAGCTCCCACAGTTGAATGCTGTTGTTGTGTTGTTGTGTCGTTGGGCGCTTAACCCACCTTACTCCCAGTGTCTGCGTATACTGGTGTATGAATGTGTGTGTGAATGTGTGTGAATGGGTTCCTTGATATAAAGCTCTCTGAGCGTCTTGAAGGTGGAAAAGCGCTATATAAAGATATGACCATGACCATGACATGACCATAAAACTCTCTATTGAGAATGTTCTTTATGGTCTTACCTTTCAATTTCCATGGAGTCACACAGAAAGATACATTCTGTACCTTTAACAGAAATATCACTGGCTTCTTCCGAAGACAACATAAGAAAGAGGTTCTTTGTTATATTGTCATCTGTATTCAGTGATTTTACATCTCCTCCTTTCATCCTTTTAAACCCATGTGTGCTTTACATTACTATTCTATCCATTCTTTCCACTTTTCCTTTTTCCTCCTCCCCATTCCCAGTATTCCTGTCTTTCCATCTGACTCGCACTTTCCCATGACAGAGTCTCCTTTGGGACTGGGATGACCGGGTGCCTCCCTCTCACCTGGTCTGAAGCAGCAGTAAAAGAGCCTTTTGTCCCCCTGATCCGAAAGCCTTCATCGCCTCCGGAGGTATGTCCTATGTCAAGTCCAGACAGGAAAAGACCAAAGTGGGGCTGGAATTCTGGAGTCCCGTGGGAGAATCGGAGCACATTTTTGGGGCCTCGTCTTGGCGCTCCTGACGTCTCCCCCAGTCCGTGTAAGAAGGAGGAAACCACAAACCAAAACAGAGTATTATAAAGGAAAGGTGAAAAAAGCTACGCAAAAATCCAGGAATAAGCAAAGTAATGTAAAGTGGTAAAAAAAAAGTGGTATTACAAAATTGGCCCATTTTTAAGTAAAAGACTGATTTAAAGGTGCTGCTTATAGAATATATCTGTACTGGGGCGAGACAAATTTTGCTCAAATACATGTGGAAAAAATTGGATACAGGTAGTAAGTAGTTTTATGTTTGTAACACTATTTTACTAATGTATTTGATTGTATTTCCAAAGGGTTTAAGAACCTTTGATCATTTCAGTATAATGTAACTGCATGGAGGACTACCAAAGACATTCAGTACTACTACAAAAATCACACAATAAATCAAAACATAAAGCACCAAAAGATATTGAGATTTCAACGTCTGACCACTCATTTAGCAGTGAAACAGGGAAATTCATGTTTGTCATTTAAAAAAATAAATAAAATCACCAAAACTTATCCTCTCTGGTTTTTTCCCCCTTGTTATGGTTAGTCCTTTCTACATTTTATATTTCTACATACAGCACATATCAAATATATTAAGTAAGATATATGGAGTTATGTAGCAAAGAGTAAAAAAGTATCCAGCCTTTGCTTTGTTGACAGCTCTGCAACCTTTGGTCTTTTCTCACTGAGCTTCATGATGAAGTCTCCTGAAATAATTTTCACTTCAAGTGTCTTGTCGGGGTTAAGAAATCCCAAAAGTGCAAAGCAGTGATCAAAGCAAAGGGGGTAGAGTTATCGTGAGTTTATTTTTTGTTAACTACATTACAGATGTGTTAATTCATAGTTTTGATGCCGTAAGTCAGAATCTAGTATAAATAATGTTGGAAATAAGCAGCGGTGGAATGAAATAAAAATTGTTAAGGTACTGTACTTAAATACAAATTGGATACTTTTTATTTTTACTTCACTACATTTGAGAGCAGGTATCCCTAGTAAAGTATTTTTTTTTATTATTATTGTTTGAGACCAGCTGAAAAGGATGAGGGGTTTATTTTTTAACACATTGTTAATTTGAGCAAACAAAAATACACAGATAGTAACAAGCAGAAAAAATAACACATTGAATTCAGCACAAATCTGTATCAAAGTCACTACATTTGAAGTTTTATTAGATCTCAAAATCTTACATAAAAATTAAAAATACTTTTACTTTTTACTCTTGAAGTACATTTTTAAACAGGCACTATACTACTTTTACTTAAGTAGATTTTTCCATGCGATACTTTTACTTTTACTCGAGTTTTGCCCTGATGTCTGTACTTTTACAAACAAAACTGTACTTCTTCCACCACTGGAAACAAAATGAAGACACATAAATGAAAAAGTGTGTCCACTTTTGACTGGCATGAAAAACTCATTTTCAACAAACTATTATAGAACCCTATATTTTAAGGAGGGGTTGATGGATTAACTTAACTTAGAACTTCAAATGAAGTGTTCTATAATTGAATGTACAGAGAGTGCATTGTGTGTATAGTGAGTGTGTTGTGTGCAGTGGTGAGCTGTGCTTTTCATCGTTGGGCCTTCAGTGACGTCCCACTTACACATTACAACATCACATGTAGGCAAATCAAGCAACACTTAATTTCAGGAGCATTCAAAACCAATAAGCAGCACTGCATTCACAATTAAGAGTAGGAAACTAAGTTCACATATACTGTCAAAACTTAAATTTAAAAATGCAATTTAAAGATGCCAAACAAAATGCTACCAAAATTACGCTGTGAGCTTAAACAAGTCTGTCCAAAAACTGCGTAATGTCGCTGCTTCATATAAAACACCAACCAGACAATAACAAAACAAACTGTTCTTTGAAAATAAAGTAAACAGATCATTTTTTTGACAATAGACTATACAACAACAAATAACTGAAAATGAGGCCCAGCTGAGACTGAACGAACTTTAGTGCAGTTTTAACTAAGATGACTTCAATGCACCACGTTATTAACATTATAAACTCATTTGTTCATTGTCCATGCACTGTAGCTTGTAAGTGCCCAGCCATACAACAACAAAAATTTGCAGCATTTCCCAGAAGCTGTGGGCCACTTGTACTGTTCATAGTTGCTCGTCTGGAAATGACGGACAAACCCTTTCCCTTGCTGGGACAGATAAGCTAATGCAGGGGTTGGCCGACCTCTTTTCATAATATTCAGCTTTTTGTGAAAGACCTGTCTTGAAAATAGCGTGGAAATAATATCTGCAACCAGATCACGCTCTTCTCCTTCGGGCCATTATGGGTTAAAATACAACAATAGCTGTTGGATCTCCTGGTTCAGTTAGACATTCTGCAAACTGCCGCCTTTCAGGCTGTAGCAAGTGCGTATCATAGGACATGTACATGTCCAGTTCAGTGTACGTCCTTCTAACGGCCCTGGTATGCAGATTTGAGATCTGATTAGCTATTGAAACTGACTGTGTCTGTGTTTTCTTACAGTGGACGGAGCCTGCTCTGTTTATTCTGCCTCACAACACAAGCAGCTGAAATATAATTGGATAAAAACTCTACCACAATGAACAACATTGGAAGTCACTCAACAAAGTGAATATAAAATGAGATAAAGAGAACAGCGAATAGAGAATATTTTTGTTTACATATTTATGAAAATAAAATAAAAATAAATTCACTTTTCTGGGCATGTTTAGGCCAGCAGAGAAGGCCTTGCTGGCCCTGAAGGCCCACCACTGCTCTAATGTCATAAGAATAAACCTTGCTGCAAGGTTATTGAATACTCAGCCAAGACTCAACTAGCTTATGACACACATATTAACACCACAAAGAAAAATATTTATTCTCATCCATCATTATTGCATTTATCCTATATAAAAGAGTTAAAAAACATAATACTTTTTAATGCTTTATTTGCAATGAACTTACTAAGTTCAGCGGCCACAGAAGAATTAACCCACAGCTGTGCACAGCCGAGACAGTCCTTTCTTCTTTGGTCCAAACAGAAAGTTGTTCAGACGATTGTTCAAGTGCTTCACCATGGCCTCCTGGAAGGCCTTGTCCTCTGCGCTCAGCTGCGCCCCCTGGAGTTTAAAGTCATTCAGGAGGTCTTTGGCTGCAGCTTTGCCCACGGCCCTCATGTTTTTGATGGAGAGTGGGACGTCCTGGTTGAGAATCTTCTCTTTGGTCTTCTCCAGCAGCATCCGGACTCCTCCCTGGTCTTCTGGTTTGAAGACGGACTTTTGGACCAGTTTTCAGACCAGAGCTCTGACAAGGAAGCAGGCCACAGGAGGTCCATCCAGGATCTTTGGAGGACTAGTGAGCTCTTTTCGACTGTAAGGCATAAAAAATCAACTGCAACTGCAACTGCAAATCCATTTATATTCAAATAGCTTTGGTGATAAAAGTCACATGCAAATCAGAATGAAAACAAAGTTGTTGTTTTTTGTTTTTTTTATCTGAAGATATCAGCTTTACTCATCTCAGTGATTTGACAGGTCTCTGTCTCTTGATCTTGGGTCTCACACAGACCCTGTTCCTCTGATCCAGTCTGGATGTTAAAGAGGATCTCAGACAGACTTATGGAGTCCAGGACAGGATCTGCCTCACACTGGCCTGAGAGCTCTGCTCCAATGCAGTCTTCAGATTCATCATATGAGAATGAGGGTTGAAACTCTTCTTCTATAATGATGTCTGAAAACTCAGGAATGTGGTCCTCCTGGTCAGATCCTGGGGGTATCATGTTCTCTTGCACGGGAAAGACCTCAGTTTCTTTCAGGACCTGAGAGGGACCACCAGAGTCTGAGATAGGACCCTCATCAGGAAAGTCTTCTCCAAAAAGGTCTTTGGTTTCATCCTTTGGTTCAATGGAAGGGAGATTGGTCTCTGTCTCTAGATCTGTCTTTTTGTCTTGGGTCTCACATAGACCCTGCTCCTCTGATCCAGTCTCGATCTCAAGGAGGATCTCAGACAGGCTGATCGGGTCCAGGACAGGCTTTGTTGCACATGGGACTGATTCCTTATCGAGGTAATCTATAATTTCCTCTATAATGACATCTGGAGATGTACACATATCCTTACGATCCTGATCCAGACACATTTCAGGATCTAAACTCCAGAAAGTCTTGTTCTCTATCAGCTCTTCTTCTTCCACCTGCTCCTCATTAACCTGGGCCACCTACAAGTGAAATGAAAATATTTAATGGCATTCAAATGTGGGATAAGCTCTAGAAACAAATAACTAAAAATTTAGAAACAAATTCCAAAGCTTTCACCAATAGTTTGTAGTCCCAAAAGAGTTCACATCTGCCATCTACTAGTAACAAAATCACATAAACTTACAGATGGTAGTTAAAATGGGCTCTATTTATGTTCTTATTTATAGATATTTAATGTTTGTAGATATAATGTTAATGTAGTAAAAAGTACACCTATTGTCCATGTACCCGAGGAGTTGCTGAGATGTTGTCCTTTTTGTCGATCAGGGGGTTGTACTTGCGGCACTCGAAGCCCAGTGTCTCCAACATTTTTGCTGCCGCATTATTTTTGGCACCTTTCTTGCTGGGCCCTGTCCCAACCACAGCTACCTCCTGGACTGAAACTCTCATAGTAAAGAGCCAGCCCCAGCGGAGATGTCTGGAGTCCAGAAGCACGTACTCTGGATACTCCCACCCATTCGCCTGCACCACCTGAGACAGGTATCCACAGGGTTTAAGGTCCTCTTTAAAGTCCTGTGCGAGCCCCGGTTTGTTACTGCAGTGACGTGTATTTTGTTTTTTCTTAGTCCCTGGATTGGCCTGATGGTTGTTTTGAAGAACCAGGCACATTTCCTTCAGAGGTTCCAGGATGTTGATCACTGCTCTGGCTCTGGCGTCTTTCTTGGTGTGAGCCTGAACCACAGCGCAGAGAGTTCCCACTTTGATGGTGACAGAGTAGGTCTTCTTGCAGACAGGGCCATGCTGACAGACGAAGAACCAAATGGGCAAATGGTACTTTGTTGCCAGATCATTCACCTGTAACACAAATGAAGTATCAGTTAAACAAATCTATCACATTTCCTCTTCAATGACAAAATATATTTCAGAATGGGGTTACTATTTTGTTTGGTTCATGTATTTTTAGGAGTGGGTGGGGCTTACACTAAACTGCAATTGCGTGTGTGTAAGTTCTGGATGTTTCATGAAATAATTGCTAAAATTAATCTGAATAGCCTCACTGTTTGGAGAAGCTAGGTTGAAAACTAAAATCTTGGCATTCCTGTTTATGTATTTCGAAAACCCTTAAAACATAAAAATAGTATGATTTAAAATGTATATGTGAGTCAGAAACACAATTTACAGAAGAATCCACCCTTATTTAGTGTTAAAAGAACAGTGAGTAACTGCACTGAATTTGCTGAGCAGTTGAGGCAGTTTTTTGCAAGCCAAAGCACAGAGGTTTTGTAACATAGATTTGCTTCACTGGTGATTATTTAATTTGTAAAACCATCCAAAATAGTTACAAAAGAGTTTTATCACTGTTTGCACAAGTATTTTTATATAAATCATTTGTCAAACCTGAGTAAGGGCGTTCTTGTAGATGCCGCTGGCTGTAGACATGCAATAGTTTTGAGTAGCAGCCATCTTGAATTCAAGTCCAAGTGCAGTATTTAGCTCTGTATCTGCTCTGTGAGTGCAGCGTTTATGCAGTGTCGATTTGTGGAGGCTTTGCTAAGTTGCTCTGAGCTCCTAAATGTGTCTGTTCTGAGTGTTTGGTGAGAAATGAGAACATTTTCATAGAACAGGTACAAATGTTATCTTTTAAAAACACCATGGCAATTAAAAGTGACATTATATGTTAATAGAATGGGATGAGAAATTAAACCAAAACATCTTATTTAACATCTTATATATCATACAAATATACATACATATATACATACATTTAAGTATTTATATATTTCCTTCCTTTTCTGAATAGTAAGGGGTGATACCAGTGATTTTTTTGATCCAGTACCAAGTAATACTAGTTATGCAATATCGATCTAATGCTGATATCAATGAGTTTTTAATCAAAATGCATTGAAACCCTAATGTAAAGAATTATACCTCGGCTATCAATGTCCTTGTTCCACTCTACCCCAGCTTGATTTTATCTAAAAATGAAATGCATGTGCATGAAACAAAAATATAAACAATGCATTTCAAAAAAAGATTTCAAATTTGATGAACAAAAAAAATGTACATATGCATATATATTTTATTCATTTAATTTTCTTTTTTGCCGAAATTTGGAGAAATTACAACGAAGAGTACCGGTAACTAAAATGGTAAAATAGTGAGATAGCAGTGGCTTAGTGCATACTGTTGTTGTGTTTTTAGGGATAACACTGCACTCACCTTGTCTTTGTAAGTCTTCATCCAAAAAGTGAATGCTTTGTTATTAATATTTAAATATACCAGTATTAGTGTGCTTGAAAACTACTCCAAGACACAACTATTACTACTTTATTATTAATACAATATTATTAAAATTAAATGTAGTTAGTAAATAGGTACTGTACTATCGACCTTTGAATTACCCACCTCTGTGTTATTGTCAAATGCTTCAAATATGAAAAAAGACAAATAGTTTATATGTGCATTTATATTCTGTGTCATAATGGAAATGTTGACCCCCTGTGACCTCGTTGAAGTTATTCTGAAATTGATTAATGAGAACTTGTTTGAAATTTGCATTCAAAAGCAGTATTAAGGTATAATTGGTTGCAAAATAGAATCTGAGGAAGGAAGGAAAGCCAAAAGAGTTTTTTATCCCACTCCCATTGTACTGTCTCTGCACTCAGTTCACACCCAGAGAAGAATACATCCTGCTAATAACACCAGCATTCGAATTGAGACTGTGCCAGTGTATTGTTCAAAAGTGGAAAAAATATAATAGCGATTCTTTAACACACAATAGTTTGAGCCTGGAACGCAAAAAAATGTAACACTCAGCAAAAGAAAATAGCTCAAAAACTCATTTATTCCTCTTTTTAGCACAATAAGACAACATTATCAATTGCTTACATAGGAGCAGGACATAATACAACTGTGGACTTAAACACAAGTGAACAACCTAAAAGATAAAGATAGTAGAAGTAGCAGTAACTTTTTTTTTTTTTTGTTAGAGGTGTGTGATAATAACAGAATGATTACAATAATTCAAACATTTGGATAGCGTTCTTTGATTAAATGTAGTTATTTATGTAATAGTTGCATATATTTTTAATTTTTGAAAGTTATACATTTTAGGGGAGCACTCTTTATAGTAGAGCTGCACAATTAATCATTATTGAGTCACAAGCTGCAGTTAAATGGTAGAATGTAAATGGTAAATGGCCATATCTTTATATAGCACTTTTCCACCTTCAAGGCACTCAAAGTAATTTACATCAAAGAACCACTCACCCATTCACACACACATTCATACACCAGTGTATACAGACAAACACATTTTTTCCCATATGAATTTAAATATGATTGCGTAAGATGACTTTATATTCTTCAGGGATGTAAAAATCAAGTGACAGGACTATACAGTATGAGTATACAGGAATAAGTTTTCTCCACAGTGTTTAGTCTGGGTGTAATGTTACTATTTTCTCTATCAGAAATGTTTTTGGATATTGTCAGGCCAAGAAATTTCACTTGCTTCTTAACAGGGATATTTTCAATAGTATTTAAATCACAGTTATGAACATCCAATATGTCACATTTTTAAAGATTTAATATCAAACCAGATGTCTTGGAAAAAAATGTTCATCTTCTCAATTACAAGGGGCACTATATTTTAGTTTTTAAGTATTACTACTGTATCATCAACAAACTGACCAATTTAAAATTATGTACCTATAATATTAACACTGTCAATGTCTGGAAATTTTTTAACAAATTTTTTTCAGCTGTCATAATAAATAAAACTGGGCTAGTTCGGCATCCATGGTGTATGCCACATTTCACTAAAAAAGAAAAGCCCCGTTTGAGGGCAACACAACTGCATTTTCATGATGTTACAGAATTTAGACCCAAAGCCAAATGTTTCCATGGTCCTAAACAGAAAAGGATGCTCTAATGCACATGTGTCAAACTCAAGGCCCGTGGGCCAAATGTGGCCCTCCACATCATTTTATGTGACCCTCGACAGGGTCAATTAAAAAGGTATGATGGTCTTAAAATGTCACTTTATCAGGAGATTCACAGTTACAGAGCCATATTTTTACAGCTAGGCAAATGCGTATACAATATCTGTAACTTGAATAAGTAATAAATACAGAAACATGTGGCCCTTGGTGAAAATGTGTTTGACACCCCTGCTCTAATGAGTGGAAAGGCTTAAAGAAATGGAGAAACAAAATAAGGGTCTCATGTGGAACAACATTCTTGTAGTCTAAAATGTTCAATATTAACCGTGTGTGGTGATGAACATGTCGTCCTTTTATGAAAGCCAATTGTGTCTCATCAGTTACTTGGTTTATTCCAGGCTATAGTCTGTTTGCAGAGAGATGAGCAGTTCCTTTGTAATCACATGACAGGAGTGTAATAGGCCTCCAGTTGTCAAGAGGAAGAGGAGAACTTGTCTTTATTTGGCTTTGGTAATAAGGAAATTATTCCTTGCTTCATAAATGAGTTAATATCTGTTTGTTAATGCACTCTTTAAATGCTAACAATGACAAATCGTTAATGAAAAAAAAAAAAAAAATCTATAGTGATCCCATCAGGGCCTGGTGATTTGCCATGAGCCATCTGAGTTACAGCAGTGTTGAGCTCAGCAAAAGTAATTTCTGATTTACATGAATGTTGAAAGTCAGAATTATTTACAGAAGTTTTACCTTTTTAATATTTAAAAAGATAATATGCACCTTGAGGTAAAAATTTTGTGTAGTGTTTTGTCAAATTCTATAATATGGCATTCGGCTCATCAGTTAAACTAATATTAATTTGTAGTTTATTTATATATTTTTTCCCTTGTGTATTTTTTTCCAGATTAAAGAAACAGGAATTTTTCTCCTCATCTTCAATCCACTTAGCTCTAGAGCAGACAAAAGCATTTTTTGCTTTGTCTGCATACAGATTATCTCATTTAGTTTATTTGACTTAGTTCAAGCGCACTTAGATGCGGTAGGCTGCTCAACTGATTTATTTTAGAAACAATTTAAACCTTTAGCAGTTTTCTCATCCTAGCTATTGATTTTCCCTCCTCGATTCTAATCTTTTTAACATAAAATTTAATCCATTCTCCCTTACTAGTAGGAGACAATTTGGACATTTCTTTTACGTCAACAATAAGTGCCTTAATTTTGTTACAATGTGTGTTTTTTAGGAGACTACTATTGAATTTCCAGTGAAATAATCTTGGCTCTTGAATTGTGTTGTCCAGTGGTGGGCCGTGCATTTCACCCTTGGGCCTTCACTTTCACATTACAACATCATGTCAACATAGGCTCATCAAGCAACACTTAATTTTAGGAGCATTCAAAACCAATAAGCATACATTGCATTCACAATTAAGAGTGGGATACTCATTTTTTCATTATGGAGCTCCGTCTCCCTGCGTGCTGCTGAGCTGCAGGTTCACTTGAGTGTCTCCAAATGTTCTTTAAACACACTGTAGCTTGTAAGTGCCCAGCCGTCCAACAATAGTACAATTTGCAGCGTTTCTCAGAAGCTCTCAGAAGCCACATGTACCGTTCATAGTTGCTCGCCTGGAAATGACGGACAAACCCTTTCCCTTGCTGGGACAGATTAGCTAATGCAGGGGTTGGCTGACCTCTTCTCATAATATCCAGCTTTTTGTGACAGGCCCGTCTTGAAAATAGAGTGGAAAGTATATCTGCAACCAGATAAATCTCTTCTCCTCCTTCGGCCATTATGGGTTAAAATACAGCAATAGCTGTTGGAACATGGGTTCAGTGCCGCCTTTCAGGCTGTAGCAAGTGCGTATCACAGGACATGTACATGTCCAGTTCAGTGTACGTCCTTCTAGCTGGCCCTGGAATGCAGAATCGAGATCTGATTGTCTATTGAAATAATAATAATAATACATTTTATTTATATAGCGCTTTTCAAGATACTCAAAGTCGCTTCACAATACATACAAGAATAAAATATCACAAAATTTACAACATAAAATCAAACATTAAAAGCAAGAAATTGACTGTGTCTGTGTTTACTTACAGTGGACGGGGCCTGCTTTGTTTATCTGTAGACCCCAGGAAAATGAAATTTGCCTGACAAGACAAGCAGCTGAAATATAATTGGATAAAAACTCTACCACAATGAACAACATTGGAAGTCACTCAACGAAGTGAATATAATATGACATAAAGAGAACAGTGAATAGAGAATATTTTTTCTTTACATATTTATGAAAATAAAATAAAAATAAATTCACTTTTCTGAGCATGTTTAGGCCAGCAGAGAAGGCCTTCCTGGCCCTGAAGGCCCACCACTTGTTGTGTGTATAGTGAGTGTGTTGTGTGTATAGTGAGTGTTTTGGTGTGTTACATCTGCTTTTGTGTGATTGTTGCTGTTGTTTTCCCTGCCAATGGACTGAAGATGGAAATTATCCACACTGGCTATAATCTTACATATTTACATATTTTTAAATGGTCATTAATATGTGCCATCCTTTTACAAATGAATAAAATAAGAAATAAGAAAATAAGCATGAGTTATAAAATAAATAAACTTCATCTTGCACAACAAAATCCTACAGTGCTCTGATTTACTTTCCTTTACTTTACTTTTACTTTACTTTCCTCATCCTCTGTGCCATCACTTGGGGAAAATGCATAAAGATGAGTTATTACTGAGCCTTTCCAGCACAAACATGTCAGAGCCATGTGCCCCTTTCTCCCACCCTCTCACCCTGGAGAAACTGACCGTGACCAAGCTCCATCAGCTGAATCTGAAATGAGTGTAATGGTTTCTCCACAGGGGGGCGCTGCCAGCATAATGAGAAGAACAGGTGGGATGAGGTGGTGAAAGTTGGTTACGAAGCATATATTTGATTTTTAAAAAAGCATCTACAACTGTTTAATCCAACTCAAAAGATGACACCCATAGATCATAATGCTATAATTCATAACAATTGGATGTGACGTCGCCGTAAACATCATCAGAACAAAGAGCCATGGAGCTGCCTCTCCTATGACAGCTACACATCAAACTAGCAAGTAGAAGATTTTTTTCCAATTGTACCAAAATGACCAAGCGACGGTGCCGAATCCTACACGTATCATCAATTAAGAAAATCAAATTGAAGAACAAAGTAAGTCCAGAGCAGTGGGTGTATGCCTGTGGCGGTGAAAACAGAGACTAATCACAATATAGTGTCTTGACAATAAACAATTGCTCAAACGTGCATGAATCACTCCAAATACAACTGAGAGTGGGCAAATGAGGCGGGGAAACAACTATAAAACGGTTAAAAGCTCTGGAAAGTCGATTTTGTATAATAGTTCCACTTTAATGTTATTGTGACTATGACGTGTGATAGATTTAGTGTTTTGGTATGAATATAATATGGGGGAGTCAGTTACAGTATAATTACTTATTATGATTTATGATGTCAAATGCAGTTAGTATCTTGATTACTGTTCAAACGCGATTTCGATACTAAGGAATAGACTTGATACTCAATACCGATACCAATTCCACAATGATAATAAAAACAATAGTATGTCATTTTCAACATTAACATTGCTACTACGTGTGACCAAACCTACAGCAAACTTACACCAACATTACAGAGTCTAAAATTACAAAATGAATTAGATTTAAAAAATATTATGTAACTTCCTATTTTGAACCTTTTGAACCTATTGTTATTGGAAATGTATTGCATCACAAGCAATGTACCCTGAAAGCACTTCAGTCCATGGTGGTTATGTCACAGTGCACCTGCCATTCACACAGTATGACTAATGTAAATATAAAGGTCACTGTGTTTTTAAACAGCAACATTCGATCCAGTCGGACTACGAAAGACGCCAGTAAAATCTATATTACTCAGTCAGAGAGAAAGTGGAACAAACCGCCACCGGTCTTTTACAGTTTTCTCAGTTGTGATGGCACCTTCATCAGGTCACAACTGAATTTTTCAAAGCTTTACATAAATGCCTTAAAACAACAGTGCACTGATCACCTGCTTCGGTTCTGGAAGTAAATTTTCCATTAATTTTCCCCACAGACTTAAAAAAAAATCTAATATTAACGTTTCAAACATTTCAAACAGCTACGTGCTAACTAATTTCCATAACGCTGTCGTTTCAAGCCCAAAAAGCACATTTAAAACGCCCAATTTGGCAAAACATAACTTAACTTAAAATAACTTAGCGGTTTATAAAGTTTCAGAAACAGATTTTAAATAAAGTCATAGGTCTTGTGGTCAGTAGTTACCACATAGCTGATTAGCCCCAAGCTTTCAAACTTTAAATTTGTATCTTTTTTTTTCAGAAATCTATGGAATGAATGAGAAATTTTGTTCCAGAGTCGGGAGGTGGGCGGTCACTGCTGAGCTCCATTATGAATTCAGCGAATGTGCTCAGAATCCATCAAAATGCTTACCTTTGTTTCCAGATTTAGGGTAGACCAAACATATGAGGCTAATGTTGGAAATGTGCATCAAAGACAAAACAGGATATGAAATCGTTTAGCATATCATTTACTGACACAAATTTCTCCATGGCATTCAATACAGTTCTCTCTCAAACAGCCAGAACAGTGGATACGTGCATTTCTCTGCACTAATCTGAATCAATCCATTAGTTTTATGCCCTTATATATATTTTATGTCTATCTTATCTCCGCCTACACGTAGCCTATATGTTTGCGAAATACCATTGATAATTGGTTTAAACATTTGACGGCTCTGGTGCCAAACAACAAGGCAATACTTAAATGTTTTGAATGGTTTGTTCAAATAATGAGAGCAACAATTGTGTGTTTTGAACAGTCTGACAAAGGCAAATTACAGTATAAGAAACAGCAGACAGCTGACATTTGAAATAATGCACCAAAAACAAACAAGAAAAGGGCTAAAATAAGGATTTGAAGGTTGAACAAGAACAAAACAGGAGTTAAAGAGTATTTAGCACTTCATTCCTTTACTTTATGTTCCAATTTGACTAGTGATGCAAATTGTAAGAGATGCTACAGTGTCACGTCTCTGGACTATATTTAGACAACGGCTGTTGACTTTTGACTGTGCCTTGAAGATAGTACTAATTTAAGTTAAAACATGGGAAAAGATGGTGTTTAGTCAGTGTGCTCATTGTAGCATTTATTCCACAGCCTGTTGAGAAAAATGCAACATGTTTGGGTATGAGCTGCTGGTTCTGATTGGACACACATTCATATTATATCATATTGTGTTGTAATAATCTACAACTAATATAAGCATGCATGAAAAAACAAAAACAAAACAAAAAACACACAAGGCATAAAAATACTCCCCAACAATCATGAAACTAGTCATAATTATCACTTTAGTCATAATTATCACTTTAAAAAATGCATACAATCTTTCAATAACTGTACATTATGATTATCAAAAATATCGAAAATGAGATACTAATCAATACTAAAACTAATACTGAAACTAGATACTCCTTTGTGCAAGTACTGTTACGAAAAATGTCACATTCACAGGACAGAAATGAACCTTTTCTGAATAACTTTAGAATGATCTTGAGCTGCATCAGAACAAGTATAAGTCCACATGGAACCTACCTGTGCGACTGAGGGATTACACAGATATAAGACCACATTAATATAAAAGAAAGTGCTATTATTTAATGTTTACTAATATTTATGTCACATTCTATCCTCTAAAGAGAGATTTAAAAACAATATATTATGATTATGATTATGATTATGATTATGATTATGATTATGATTATGATTATGATTATGATTATGATTATTATTATTATTATTATTATTATTATTATTATTGTGGTTGTTGTTGTTGTAGTGCAAAGTTTTATTGAGATTTTCATAATTCCAAAGGGTAAACTCACTCCCACTCTCAGTTTGAACCATTTTAAACACATCTGAGCCTTGGTCACTTCTCTCTGTGATTAGTTTGCAGATAAATTGAGTCCTCACATTGGCTTCTGTCATATAAATAAATACAAAAAGAGCCGGTCTTGTGAACAGCTCTTTGAAATTAAATGATTCAGAAGATTCAGATCCCATAAAAGAGCTGAAAATCCCATCACTAAATTTTAGTATCATGACATTACAACAGTACATTGCTTAAGGTTTAATTCGACTGCTAAAATATTTTCATTTATTAAATTTTGCCAGCATTTAAGTGTATTAACTTGCAAAACTGCATCATTAAAATGTACTTTTCAACTGTATTTTTAATCCAAGGTAACGTACGCTTCATTGTTTGTTTTTCCTAATCAGAAACAGATTACACAGGGTTAAACTAGGTGAAGGGTGATTTCGTAACACAGAGGTGACATAACTTAAAATACTGTGGTTCATCCAAAAGATATGTAGAGCAGACCCTCTGTCATGTATTGAAATTGGAATGTTTATGGGTGGTGGTACAATATATTCAAAATGACTGATCTTGGTACAACAACAATTTTGACACACAGCAAAAGAAAAAGACATGCTTAGCAGTAAAGGGTAAATGTATGATACTCATTAACATTAACAGTCAACCAAGTGCTCTCAAGTGTAATAAAAATGTTCACTGACTGTATATGTGACATTCATATTCATAATAATACACATTTTGAGATAAAAAAATAAAAAAAATCTATTTCTACATTTACACCAATGTGACATAATCACAATGTTCTGTTAAAACTTGGGGGGGAAAAAGCCCACTATTTTTGAAGACTTTCTATGGCAAATGTTGTCTGTAATGAGTCTGATAAACCTGATTAGTTGGAAAGTCAATCTGTTGTAAGGTGTGAATATTTTAATCAAACATGTCAAATTATTCGGGGGGAACAATGTATTCATGCTTGGTCAACTTTGGATAAGAAAACAGCTATAATAAGTATAGTATATATGTCAAAATCTTTTTTTTCCTGCCTATTTTTGTACTTGGAGAGTTTTTTAGCAAAAGACGAAGTTAAAATCAACTGGAAAAATCGTTGTAGGAGTAAAGATGTTTCGCTGCTCATCCAAGCCGCTTCTTCAGTTCTGGTCAGAAGGCTGGTGGACACTGCCTTATATCTATTTGAGGGGAGGGGAACTACATTGAAACTGTAAACATCTATTATCTCCAGTTTCAATCCAATCCAATCCAATCCACTTTATTTATATAGCACATTTCATAAACAAATTGTTTCCAAAGTGCTGCACAGAGACAAAGTGACATAAAATAAAAAGTCATTAGTTAAATTAAATGAGCACCTAACTGTACATAAAATCAATAAAACACATAAAAATCAATAAAAAATAAAAAAAAACACAGAGGACCACACAACTCACGCGGTGTTAAAAGCCAGAGAATAAAAGTGGGTCTTAAGACGAGACTTAAAACACTCTACAGTGGGAGCTGTTTGAACGTGAGGGGGCAGGGCGCTTCACAGTTTAGGTCCAACCACAGAAAAGGCCCTGTCCCCTCTGGTTTTAAGTCTGGTCTTAGGGACCACGAGCTGGAGCTGGCCCTCAGACCTCAGAGCGCGCACCGGGGTGTAAAGCTGGAACTACCCTACTCAGCCCATAAAGGCCCTGCTATTGTTTTCGTTCACATTTTGGTGCTAAAGCAACATTTGGTTTCTGTTTCTGTTCATTGACAGACATTCATCTAGAAATTTTAATTTGAGTTTCAACATGCTTTAATTTGACAGAGCCAGTGAAGATAATCAAGGTGATTTCAAACAGTAAAGGACTTAGAAAGAAGCCCTGTCGAGTGCCAAAATTATGAACCTGGTTTATTTGTGGTGACACACAACACATAACTCTTTTCATACAATAGAAAACCTTTTGGCAGGGAATGCAAACTTCACTTTGCACTTATGATGCGATGGATAAAAAGATCAATGGAGACCTTTAAATATGTTTGCTCTTTTGAGTTCCCATGAAGAATGAAATGTAAATATAACTTTTCTTTAAGGCTATTGGCAAAACAACCATAAGAAATTTTGAGCTTGGACCTGACTTTCTCACTGTTAATGAGCGCGTCAGTCATCAGAATGTTTATGATTTATCATTATTATATCATAAAAAAAAATAATTAAATATTCAAGTTTTACCAGCAGTGAACTTTAACAAACATAAAGACATGAGAATGACTTGTGGTAACCCCAGAGTTTCATTTGTCTGTTGCAAGATCATTACAACACAATAAAAAACAGAAATGCAGCTCTGGTTTGTAATGTAGTAGTAGGGCCTTATAATTTGGCATGCAATAGTGGAAACGTGTGAGAATTGAACAGCTGATATATCTCACATAAATGTTAGAGGTCTTGATTGGCTCAATGTGGGCAAATATATATAAGCCATGTGCACAGGATCCAGTGTTTTCATTGAACCATTGGGTAAAGACAAGATGAAGTGGCTCATTCTGGTGGCTGGTTTTGGGCTGAGTTTGGCCCAACACAACCCTCACCTGAAGCATGGACGCACCTCCATCGTGCACCTCTTCGAGTGGAGGTGGGCCGACATCGCAGCAGAGTGTGAGCGCTTCCTTGGGCCCAACGGCTTTGGAGGCGTTCAGGTGAGTCTTTAAACAAACTCATTCAAATACATTCAGTAAGTTCACTATCAAATTTTAGAAATGTTTCATTTTTTTCCTCATGAATATTCTATCAAATTATTTAACACTAATACTGTACATACTAATAGTATTATGATTATTATCGGTATTACATTCCCTCTTAGGGTAAGAGTGTTCAGACTACATGTTATTAGCCAACAGGCTATGTTACATTGTACAAGAGTGTAAAATCACAATTGTGATTCAACTGGCAAGGATCATAAATCCAGGGATTTTGAAGCAATTGTTTAATGTTGTTGAGATGAGGAACAAAAGAAAAGAAGATAATGATTGAGGCATAGAGATATACAGATACATACAGATGATAAGAATGTGAAGATTGGAGAAAAGCATAAGAGAGAGGAGCTGTGGCATGTTTTAGGTGTAAAAAAAGATTGGAACTTGACAAGTGGGAGTGCCTCAGGGATCAACACTAGGCCCTTCTTGTTTGATGGAGAAAATAACAGATGATATGAGCAAGGGGCAGGATGAAGAAAATGTATATATTGGTCTCATTCACTCACACAAGTACATCTCACAGAATGATATCTGTGGATTATAAAAATGCTACTTCACTAATATCATTCAACTATCACACTGAAAAAACATCATTAGCTTACCAATAAAATATATTGTTAAATATTTAATCTTGCACATTCCCAATAATTTTATATCCGTGGCATTCACAGCATACAGTTCTACTGTATGTATGTACCTAAATTAAACAAAAGTAAGAGTTACCCACCTCTTTTTCTCCTGTCAGATCTCTCCTCCCAGTGAGCACATCATCCTGAACAACCCCTGGAGGCCCTGGTATCAGCGCTATCAGCCAATTGGCTACAAACTGTGCTCCCGATCAGGAACTGAGGCCGAGCTTCGCGACATGATCACCAGATGCAACAATGTCGGGGTAAATTTAAACAGTTTAAACGGCATGCTTTATTTCACAGTAGCGAGATAGATATAACATATTCAAATAAACAGACAGTATATTGTCTTTAAACAAGTCTTAATAAAAAGTTAGTGAATGTAACAAATAAGACGATATAATTACATCCCTCTGTATAGGTGAACATCTACGTGGATGCTGTGATTAACCACATGTGCGGCTCTGCGGGTGGAGAGGGCACCCACTCCTCCTGTGGCAGCTGGTTCAGTGCTCCCCATGAGGACTTCCCGAGTGTTCCCTACTCCAGTTGGGACTTCAATGACAACAAATGCCACACAAGCAATGGAGAAATTCAGAACTACGGAGATGCCAACCAGGTAACACTCCGCTAAGGCAAGATCTCGTGCCACCAGATCTCTCCAGACATAATTACCATCAAATTTTGAACATATGAAAAAAATCTTGTGAGATTTTTTCCCATACGTTTACATTTGGATTAGACAAAAACTGTTTAAATGTCAGAATTAAATGTCTTCAGATGCTATAGATCCAACAGTCAGAGCATTCGTCAGAGAATTAAATATCCTGCTCTCTCTGTATCTTCAATGGTTTTACAGAAATTATATGTATGTATGTTTTCCACAGGTCCGTAACTGCCGTCTGGAGGGTCTGCTTGACCTTGCTCTGGAAAAGGACTATGTCAGGGGTAAAGTGGCAGAGTACATGAATAAACTGATTGACATGGGTGTGGCTGGGATCAGAGTGGACGCCTGTAAACATATGTGGCCTGGAGACCTGCAGAATGTGTTCGGACGCCTCCACAATCTCAACACCAAGTGGTTCTCCAGTGGTTCCAGACCTTTCATCTATCAGGAGGTGCTTAACGCTTATCTACTCCAAACTATGTACTTAAATATGGTCCTCAAAAAAAACAAGGGCACTGACAACACTGAAATACTGCAAGGGATTTTACTTAACCAGGCACGTGTTATGTGTTACAGGAAAGTTAATAGTTAACAAGATTGCATTCTCTAAAGTTGTGGGAGTTGGCACACAGGCTGCTAGATAAAGTTTATCTCACACACCAACAAAAATAAAACATGACAGAATCTCATTACCTTATCTGAGTAGCACAGCTGTCCACTACAGTGACTGGGTCTATTGTAAATAAGGCAACGCAACGCAGGTCTATTTGCAAAGCACAGTTCATACAGCAATTCAAATGATGAAAGATGAATTAAATCTACGACTAACATTTAAGAGTGAATAAAAACATAAAGAATATTGTATTTCTGCTAAAATAGGCTGAAGTATGTCCGTTGGTGTACCATATTGTTGCCCTGTGATTGGTCTGAACCATGGTGGTCTAAACCCAATCACGACTTGCTTGAGGTTAGGCTTCTCCACCAACCTGAGAGCATGGTTTTTGGTTTTGAATAAACAATAATGAACATTCTCCTCATAGGTTATTGATCTGGGAGGAGAGGCCATCTCTGCCAAGGAGTACTTCCACTTGGGCCGAGTCACTGAGTTCAAATATGGTGCCAAACTGGGAACAGTGATCAGGAAGTGGAATGGAGAGAAACTCAGCTACACCAGGTATAACTGAAAATAACGGCATTATATCAATGTTTGGTCAGTTTAAATTGGAGGAAAATTATTGTTCTTGTATTGAATGAACAGTTTTTGCCTCTATGTTATTTTGTGGTCAGGAATTGGGGAGAGGGTTGGGGTTTTATGCCTAATGGAGACGCCGTAGTGTTTGTGGATAACCATGACAACCAGAGAGGAAGTGGAGCGGGTGGAGCTTCCATCCTCACCTTCTTTGAGTCTCGGCTTTACAAGATGGCCGTCGGGTACATGCTGGCCCACCCCTATGGAGTCACCAGGGTCATGTCAAGCTACAGATGGGACCGTAACTTTGTTAATGGAAAGGTGTCATACTTTTAAAAAAATATCTAAACATTTGTGCTGTAAGTGTAACAATACTGTGACCATTGTGGTTTTTATAGTGTTGTCAATGTTCACTGTAAGAATAAGATTTAATGCAACTCAGTGGCTCTTTAATTATATCTTTGTTAATTGTGTGTGTAAATTCATAAAGCAATAAACAACTGCATATTTAAATTAATTTTCTGTCTATGGTAAAGAAATTGCATTACTTTCTTGAGTGAACTTATGAATACGTACTTTTCACATAGGATCAGAATTACTGGGTCGGACCTCCCAGCAACAGTGATGGATCCACCAAACCTGTTACCATCAACGCTGACCAGACCTGTGGAAACGGCTGGGTGTGTGAGCACAGGTGGAGGCAGATCAAGTAAGTTATCATTTAACAACATTTGGTTCTCCATATCTGCTTTTGGGATTTAAATTATTCTTATTTTGTCTTGTTCCTCCGACAGGAATATGGTGAAGTTCCGTAATGTGGTGAATGGACAGCCTCATTCAAACTGGTGGGACAACCAGAGCAACCAGGTCGCCTTTGGACGTGGCAACAGAGGATTCATCATCTTCAACAATGATGACTGGTGAGACTTTCATGCGTCTGCCGTGGAGCATTTGTATTCTGGTTTTGTATCCCTAGTGTCTAGCCAACAGTTGTGGCTGCAGATCTGTGTAGTTTTGTTTTTTAATTGTCAAAGTGCAAGACCAGAATAGCTGAGGTGACTGATTTCACTCTGCTGCCTAGAACACATCTGATCACACGTCTGATCACACAGGGGCTACAGTATTGCACACTGGTGAAAGTCGTTTACATGTGGTGAGGATCAACAGGTGAATTCTACAAGGAACAGTTTTATCTCCTCCACTTTACCCTTTATACATCTGACTTTGTATAAACGTTGTGGACTCTTCGTACATACATAAATATAAACTCATCTATGATTTTACAGACTTGTAAAAAATAAATTTAAAACTAAAGAAATTATTGAGGACAGTCAGGACAGGCAGGAATTATACTATATATACCTATACAGTTGAGAGTGATGTATTTGATATGTGGCAACAAAATGTAGTCATCTGTTTTATGACCATTTAATTCTTGCTAAAATGTGCCTTGTGATATTTTCAGGGACCTTGATGTCACCCTGAACACTGGCATGCCCGGAGGTACATACTGTGATGTGATTTCGGGTCAGAAGGAGAACGGCAGGTGCACAGGCAAACAGATCCAGGTGGGAGGAGATGGCCGCGCCCACTTCAAGATCAGCAGCCATGACGAGGACCCATTTGTGGCCATTCATGCCGAGTCCAAGCTGTGAACGACATCTTGTTTTTACCCACAATAATCTCTTTCTGAGTGTGAACATCTTCAGAGCTATACAACACAACCAGTAGATTAAGGTAATTCCTTGTCCGTCCATCATGTTATATTACAGCCACATGTCTCAGTGACAGAGATTTCCAAACTCAGGATAATTTTAGCAATTCTAACTAAGCAAAAAAGCAGTTTTGCCAATTTATTTGTAAATTTGTTCAATCAAATAAACCCTCCGTGTATAAGATATTGAGTGTTTACTTTCTTGAACATTTAGTAAATCACATGTCAGCCAACACTACATAAAATATTGTAGGCTATATACAGTAGAGATTTTTACCCTGGATCATTTAGGATTTTATTGAGATTAAAACAAAGTGTCAGCTGGGGAGATAATAACCACCACGAGGCCTCTTGTGTAATGTGGAGTAGAATAGGCAAAATAAACACATAGAAGCATAAAGCAAGAGAAGACAAGAGAAAATCAAGGGGATCTCAAACAGTCAGGGGCTCAGCGGGAAGCCCTGTCGAGTCCCAAAATTATGCACCTGGTTTGTTGTGGTGACCCTTGACCCCTGAAAACAATAATTTACACCACCTCCATTATGCTGATAAGTTGGTGTAAATACGGCATTCATCTAATTGAAAGCCTGTTTGGTATTGAATTAGAGTTTCAGTTGAATGCATCAACCTTTAAATATATTTGGCGATATTCTTTCTGATCCTCTCGAAGAATGGAATCTCACGTCTAGGCAGTGATAAAACAACTTTCACATTTTTATGTTTTAGATCACTTGCTTTTCTTGTTTGGTAAATGCAATTTTGTTAGGATCTCTGTCAGGATTCCAGTTTTTCCCTGTGTGTTCTTGTGCTGTTTCCCCCCTCCCTTCTGTGTCTGTGTGCCTGGAGCTGGGGGGAGAGTCCCTCACTACCCCCCCACTACTCACCTGCCCATCGCCAATCAACTTTCAACCTCTGGATTTCAAAGACTGCTTATTTCTCCACATGCTGCCAGATCATCAGTTTATCCTTCTATCTGCACCTTTTGATCAACCAGTAATTAGGATAGTCTCTTTACAAACTGAATTGCCCTTTGGGATTAATAAAGTTGTTGACTGATTGATTCTTTGCTTGAGTTTAATATGCCACTCTCATTAAAGGATGCTACCAGTAGTTATTCATATGGCATAGAATTAACTTTTATGACATTGTAATTACTGCAGAACTATGGTCGAACGTAACACACAAAAACAACTATAAACATGAATCAAAAGAAAATGTTTAACTGCAAAGAAAAAGGTTTCATGTTAAAGTTGCTAAAAAAAAACCCTGCTATATTGTTGTTGCTGCTATATTGTAATTCTGTCTCCTTGCATTCACCCATCTCCTTTTCTGGTCTTGCACAGTGGCTGCCATTTTGTCAGGCCTCCCGGTGAAATGCATTTTATGAATCTAATCTCTCTTTGAAGCCACATCCTTCTTCAGGCAGTATAATTCTGTACTCAGTACAATATCACCAATATCTGGTCAGCCTTACCACAGCAGACTGGTTTCCACTGGTTTGCTGAAGTGGATTGGTACACAAGTGTCTCCACAGTCTAAAGTGAACTGCACCACCTTTATATGTTGAGCCGATATGCGTTGCAAAACAAAGCATGAATGCAACAGCAGCTTCCAGTTCATCAATGCACAACATTTGCCTAAATATTATTATTATTTCCAGTGCATAATGCATCTAACATGACATCACTTTAGCTGTACCACTACAAATTTAAAGGATATAGAATATAGGTTTAAAGTGTTCATTCGGTAAAACGGGCCATGTGTAGAATCAGTGATAACTTTTGCTTACACCGATTATAAAAATTGACAAAATCATAAACTTTTGTCTGTGGCATAATTTTACAAGCTTTCACATGAATATATACAAGTATTTTCAAAGTTAACACAAAATAAAAAATTTTTATGTTTTAAATATAGTCCCCAAAAGCCTCAATGTGATAAATTCATCAATGTGATAAATTTAAGGGCCATTTTTGGACAATAATCTGATGTCCTTCTTCATGTATCATGTGATGACATCACTCTGAGGATCCTGGAGGACTCTAGTCAACACAAGTTTCAGATTTGGATTCTTAGTTTTTGCTGTTGACACCTTTGTCACAAGAATTACAAATGCCACAGTTTTGGCCATTTGGTGAAACATTCCAAATGTGTTTAAAATGGTTATATTGTTAAAACATTACATTTTAAGTCAATGTTTGGTATGAACAGTCAATGTCAATGCTTTTATTTCTCTTTGATGGATAAATTATTCACCAATTTATAATGTTATGTATGAAAAATGTCATTTGGTAAGACAAATGTGTCCTTCGGTAAAACGGAATTTGTCATTTGTTTCATGTGCTTAATGTTACCTACCACAAGCACATAACTCAGAAATATCTGCATTTATTTTACAATTTTATTTGTATCATTTAACTAACTACATATGCTACTATAGTGCAGTAATCATTTTCATTTGTAGAATAATTAGTAATCATTCAAAATGCAATTAGACAATAAATAGTTAGTAGTGTGTAATAGTGGTTAAATGGTAAAATATACACTTAAATATACATGAAAATCTATACATTTTTCATGGCATTATATTTACATTTTTTGACCATTTTATTATGAAAACTTGTAATGTTTAGGTGACGTCAGTGTCTCACAGAGCAGAGCCCTGTCCCTGGAGCCGTGATCGGGGCATGGAAATGCAACTCGGCTAGAGGGAGCCGCACCAAAAGGACCCGCTCCAAGGAAGCCCCAAGCGAACCATGCCAGAGAAAGAGAGGCTAACCTTCCTCCACAGATCCCTTGCATGGTCTCTACTCAGCTATTGGCTCTTAGTGTAGTAATGTGAGGTTGTGTCACCCAGCGGCTGGATTGAGAGTGTAGCATGTATTGCGTGGATGGCTTGCCATGAGAAGACTCATGTGTGTTGGGTGGCTTGGGCTGGCAACCGGGTCAAATCCATCTCGGCTCCTGCCAGCACCCTCCCCTTTAACTCCCAGGATTGATCCTGGTTGGTGGACAAGTGCAAGTGTTCTGATTCAGGATAAACTGATTTTATTTATTTAGTGTTGTAGCTTACCTAAGTGTTACCAAGCGGGGTAATTTTTAACCTTAGCAGTTTTGAAACATTCAACCAAGGCACACAGATAAGAAAACTGGAATGGACACACAACATTCCATTTGTTAGTTTTAATTATTTATTAATTTGTCCTAGTTTAGGTTTTTTAAATGTTTTTGTTAAGTTTGGTTTGACTAACTAAATTCACCATTTCAGTATCTTCACATTTACAGTTAAAACAATTTTCACATTTTGTTCTATCTGACTCAACAAAACAAACCATCATCATTGTGGGTAAATGGACATGGTACTTGATAACCAGTCGATTTATTTACAGTAATTCAAACTGGAACAAACAAGGTGCTTTCCTACAATTGAATATACAGTTACATTCACTCATCCACATTGACTTCACAGCTGATCATAGAACACATAACGTACCATTACTTTAGATCCACCTCAACACGGCTTAGGGTTGCCACTACACTGGACCATCAGGACCATCAGCCCAATCTACAGTGAACATCAGGTATCGCCCCTCCTTGAACTGCCACCTTAAGGTGTGGAGGGGTTTGAGCACCCGAATGATCCTGGGAGCTATGTTGTCGGGGGCTGGGGGATGGGTCAGACCAAGAGCGGTTCAGAAGCCCCCCATGATGAATATCACAACAAGGTCAGTTACGTCACCCAGACTGGCGTTACCGGGGCCCCACCCTGGAGCCAGGCCTGGGGTGGATGCTCGGCAGCAAGTGCCTGGTGGCCGGGCCTAGCCTGAAGGAGCGATGTGGGGCCGTCCTCCCGTGGACCCACCACCTGCGGGAGGATCCGTGAGGGGCGAATGCATAGAGATCTGGGCGACAGTCGAAGGTGGTAGGCCTCGATGAATGGATCTCCGGACATGGAGACTGGCTCTGGGGACATGGAATGTCGCCTCGCTGGAGGGGAAGGAGCCTGAGCTTGTGCAGGAGGTTACTGGCTAGATATAATCAGCCTCACCTCCACGCACAGCTTGGGCTCTGGAACCCAGCTCCTCAACCTCAACTGCCTCAAGTGGAGGAGTTCAAGTACCTCAGGGTTGTGTTCACAAGTGAAGGAAGGATGGAGCACAAGATCGACAGGCAGATCGGTGCAGTGTCTGCAGTGATGCGGTTGCTGTATCGTCCTTTGTGGCTGCTGAGCCAAAAGGCAAAGCACTTAGATTATATAAACAATCAGTCTCTACCTGCTCCTGCATCACACTGTTTGTAGTCAAACCACCCAGTCCAACAGTCAGCTTTCAAATTTTGGGGTCAGACACCCCCTTATGATAGACGTTACAAACAACCATGACCTGCTCATTCATACTATGACATAAGCAACTATTGTGATGTTTTAATGACCAAATGTGCGGAACTGTGTTATCACTGCGATGAGGAGCTGAAACCTAACAGCCACTACTGCTAGTGCTAGCTGTCAGAGCATCAGATCATAGTCAAACAGCTTTGTCTGATTGGATGTTGGCTCATATCCTGCCCTTCTGTGTTTTGTTTGGGTTCATCATGTTCCTTTCCAGTGGCATGCGGTCAGGGCAATCAAGGCAAGCAGTGCTTGTCCAATAAAATCTAATATCATCATGTGTCAAAAGTATAATTAAAAAGTTAAGAAATATATCCAAATTATGCCGTTTTCTCTTCACTTCTGCCTGTTTGATGCATGGTTGTAGTCATGCTGTCCTTTAGTACACCCTACTGGTCACTGAGCAGAATGCAACAACCGCGGTTCCCAATGTCTCATTAACTTGTGGTTGTCCCATGCTACGGAACCTGTCTTTTCACAACCAGAGGACCAGCCGGTTGTTTTAGAGGTGCGCATACATCCTGACGACCACAACCGGCTCAAACAGAGCTAGATAAACTCATATTGTTCACTTTCTGTCAGAAGTTGTTGTGGGCACTGTCATTGTCATTTGGGTTGGCAAATATGTTCTATACGAATTACAAAGCCATTTTAACACCTCCCAGATAATGAACCTTTATGATATTAAAAAAAAAAAAAATCACATTCTCCATTGAAATCAATGGGATTCCCACTTAACCGTGCCACTACAAAGAAATGGCAGTTTAGTCTCATTTACCGCAAAAGTGGGTGGGGCAGAATAAGGTCAATATTAAGATCTCTATGAGAGACTTCTAATAAGTGCACATTTGCAACAGGAAATGGCAGCAGCGCCAACATTCATCACAAGTCAAATGACTATAACAAGTTGCTTTTAGCTTCATGTTTCCAGTGCTTGGATGTTAGCATAACAAGCAGTAATTTAGTCAAATAGTGAGCTAGTTTTAGTACAAGGTGTTTTTTCAGTAAAACATGGTTTTGATTTGCATCTGTGAGAAGTGAATGTGAGTGCACTGTTCTAATGCAGGGTTGTGTTTAATGTGCATGACCAGTGTTTCATTATAGAATATTTTCAGCAGCATGAACAGAGCTAAGTTGGACATGTCTTCTAGCTACATTGTTGTCATAACTGTAAGTCTGGAGCCAGAATTGAATTTGTCTGTTGCAACATCATTGTAATAAAAAAAATAAAACTGAAATGTATCTAAGGGCAGGGGTCTCAAATAGTTGCTTGCAGACCACCAGTAGCTGTTTATCCCCTTCCAAGCAGCTCGCCATAGATTTAGGAATTATGTTATGCTGAATAATTCAAATTTGATTAGTCATTCCTATTCTAAATATACACTTTGTACACTACTAAATGGATAATGGTTTATGTTACACAGGCATTCGACTGTAGCCCAGACGCTTGCAACTGATAACAGGCATAGGTATGTTTAATACTCTCCCCTTACCTTTTAGTTTGGCTTGTGATAGTTTGGAAACTTCTGTGAGAATTGTGCAGGTGGTTTATCTCACATAGATATTAGAAGTGTTTTGATTGGTTGAATGCGGACTGTACAAATATATATTAGCCCAAGAGTGCAGCTGAGCCAGTGTCTTTTCCTCATTATTGGACCACTGGGTAAAGGCAGGATGACGTGGCTGATTTTGGTGGCTGTTTTTGGGCTGAGTGTGGCCCAACACAACCCTCACCTGAAGCATGGACGTACTTCCATTGTGCACCTCTTCGAGTGGAGGTGGGCCGACATCGCAGCGGAGTGTGAGCGCTTCCTTGGACCCTATGGCTACGGAGGCGTTCAGGTGAGTTTCCATTTTTGGTATATTATGTCAAATGATTTTAAAAACACTTGATATATAACATGCAATTTAACACAGTAATCCATACCATTAGTATTATCAGTAATTGTAGCATATAGAGTATAGGGTAAGAGGGTCCAGGCTACATGTAATTGCAGGTTGTACAGTACTTTAGAGCAAAGAACCGTGTAGAATAACATGTATATGATCGTAATTCAGTAAACAGAGATCATAGTGTAGCATGCCAGTTCCAGTCCAAAGTCTGGGTAAGGACAACGCTATGTGCCAAGAATGACAACACTGAAACCCATCAAAGGAGTGCAAACCAGACTGGTGTTGGTCAAAGTAGAGAATCAATGCATATGTGTACTAGTTGGGAGTTCACTGAGGCAAGAGCTGTTTTACCATGGTGTGGAATGGAAAAAATAATGAAATGGGGATTGCGAAAGAAAGTGTCAGACAGGGTCATGCAGTCAAATTAAAAAGCTGAAGAATTTGTTGAATGTTGTTGAGATATAAAGCAAGGAAAGAAAGTTTCTCAACTGACCCTGAAGTCATGCAGAGTATTCATGGAGGTGAAAGGGTGAAAATCATGGTACAGGAAGCATAGAGATAGTAGGAATGTGAACATTTGAGTTTATGACATGATACGTGGAGAGGAGCTGTGGTATTGCATGAGGAAGTGTTATGCAAGGTATTTCTAATGGCTTTAAAGCAGTGGGGACGTGTGCTCGGTGTCACAAAAGACTGGAAGTTGCCAAGTGGGTGTGCATCAGGGATTGGCACTGGGCTCCCTCTTGTTTGCTGGTAAAAATGAACAGATTAATAGATGCATAAGGAGCAAGATTACTAGAAAGGTGGAAGTATATTTTAGAGTAGCGTGACAGTTCATTGATCCCTTACTCACACACACAACTGCATCTGTTCAGGTATCATCATAAAAATGCAACTTCTCTAGGGTCAGCTAACTATCACATTGAAATAAACTATATATTTTAAACTCATTAAAGTTTGGGTATTGCAATGATATTTCTTCCCACTGAAGTTACATCCATGGCATTGAGCAATTGTTGTAGATGTCCTGAGCTAATCAGATTTCTAAAACTCCTGTAATTTTCTCCTGTCAGATATCCCCTCCCAGTGAGCACATTGTCCTGGACAACCCCTGGAGGGCCTGGTATCAGCGCTATCAGCCAATTGGCTACAAACTGTGCTCCCGATCAGGAAGTGAAGCTGAGCTGAGCGACATGATCACCAGATGCAACAATGTCGGGGTAAATTAAATTATACACATTCACACAGGAAAACAATTTTCCTTTAATGTAAAAATTTTAACAATTTTTCAAATTGAAAAAGTTAATGTAACAAACAAAGACTACTTTACATTCCTATGTATAGGTGAACATCTATGTGGATGCTGTCATTAACCACATGTGTGGCTCTGGAGGTGGAGAGGGCACCCACTCGTCTTGTGGCAGCTGGTTCAGTGCCAGCAAACAAGACTTCCCCAGTGTTCCCTACTCCAGCCAGGACTTCAATAACAACAAGTGCCACACAAGCAATGGAGAAATTAATAACTATGGAGACCCTAATGAGGTAACAACATAGGTCTCGTTATGTAGGGGACATAGTTTTGATTACAGACCGTGCATGCTCTCTATGTATATACAATGGTTATATAGAAATTGTATGTTTTCCACAGGTCCGTAACTGCCGTCTGGTGGGTCTGCTGGACCTTGCTCTGGAAAAGGATTATGTCAGAGGTAAAGTGGCAGAGTACATGAATAAGCTGATTGACATGGGTGTGGCTGGGTTCCGAGTGGATGCCGTCAAACACATGTGGCCTGGAGACCTGCAGAATGTGTATGGACGCCTGCACAACCTCAACACCAAGTGGTTCTCCAATGGATCCAGACCTTTCATCTACCAGGAGGTACTTAACTCCTCTCTACTCAAACAGGAATGACTCACTGTGGTAGGGACCCCAAACAGTGTCTTGCATAAAGATAAACCAGTCCTGACTACACTAAAGGTTTAGGTCCTGAAGGTTTATGTTTGGAAAACACTTGTTGTGTTATCTTCAGATCTGCAGAAGTTAATCTTTAATAGGATGGTACTATCTAAAGTTGTGGAAATTGGCACACAGGTCAAAAGTTGAGTTTATCTCACCAACATAAGTAAAACACGACTTTGCATTAACCTTATACAACACTGGAAATGCATGGTAAATAAGGCCGCCACCTTTTTCAGTTTGGAGTTAAAACTAGTGAAGAAACATTTTCCTTGTAGGTTATTGATCTGGGAGGAGAGGCTATCTCTGCCAGGGAGTACTTCCACCTGGGCCGAGTCACTGAGTTCAAATACGGCGCCAAACTGGGAACAGTGATCAGGAAGTGGAATGGAGAGAAACTCAGCTACACCAGGTATAACAGAAAATCATGGCATTATATCAATGTTTGGTCAGTTTAAATTGGAGGAAAATTACTGTTCTTGTATTGAAAAAGCTGTGTGTGTGTATGTGCAATTTAGTATGAAAATAATGGACCATGAATTCAGTAAACATGAGCTAATTAGCAGCTGATTATGTGATTATATCAGTGTTTGTCCTATAAAAATACAATGATCAAAAAATCATTGTTCATGTACTAATAAAGCTATTGAGTATACCTACCTAAACATTCTTTTTTGTTATTTTGTGGTCAGGAATTGGGGAGAAGGTTGGGGTTTCATGCCTAATGGAGATGCTTTTGTATTTGTGGATAACCATGACAACCAGAGAGGCCACGGAGCGGGTGGAGCTTCCATTGTCACCTTCTGGGATCCTCGTCTCTACAAGATGGCCGTTGGGTACATGCTGGCCCATCCCTATGGAGTCACCAGGGTCATGTCCAGCTACAGATGGGACCGTAACTTTGTTAATGGAAAAGTATGTTCATTTTTTGCAAAATCTGAATTTTGTGTGAAACAAGATTTTTTATATATATATTGTTCCTGTTTTAGTATTGAAATTTGTTCAATACGTCACTGCTAAAAACTAATGCAAATTGCAACAGTAAGAATAAGATTTATTGCAACTCACTTTATCTTTCTTGAAAGTTGGAAACATCTTTGTTGTTTTTGTGCGTGTTGATTCATACAGAATTCTGCCCTTCATTCCCTTAGAATTATAAGGTTTATTACAATTTATTTTTCGTAAATAGTTGTCCATACGCTATTGTCCCTGAATATTGTCTATACACTTTAGTAGTTTTTTTTTTTACTTTTATATGAGCAAAAAACATTGCCATAATCCAATGAACTCAATGAGTTTCCAGAAACTTATATCTCAATGTCTCGGAGCTACCCAGAGAAGACCTTATAATTCTAAAGTGACTCCTTGTAAAGAAATTGTGTTGAAGTTGCTGAATTGCGTGTGTGCTTTTTCAAATAGGATCAAAATGACTGGATTGGACCTCCCAGCAACAGTGATGGATCCACCAAACCTGTTACCATCAACGCTGACCTGACCTGTGGAAACGGCTGGGTGTGTGAGCACAGGTGGAGGCAGATCTAGTAAGTATATGGATTTCATGACTTTTTTTACAATGAGCTTCTCTGATCATGGGGAATACCTAAATGGTTGAATAGAAATCTACCAGCATTATGAAAAGGATATGTATAGTTACTCTTGTCTCTCTAACAGTAATATGGTGAAGTTCCGTAATGTGGTGAATGGACAGCCTCACTCAAACTGGTGGGACAACCAGAGCAACCAGGTCGCCTTTGGACGTGGCAACCGTGGATTTATCATCTTCAACAACGATGACTGGTGAGACCAGTATATTTCATTACGTAGTCTGGTCCTGGTTTTAAACAGATATGTGTGTGTGTGTGTGCGCGCGCATATGTGTAGTCCTTTTCATTATCTGACAAAATGTGTGACCAACAAAGTATTAACCACACAAAGGTTGCAGTATTCAAAACTCCCACTGTCCTCTCTTCACTTAATCATTTATACATCTGATTTCGTTGTTTAAAAAATTTAGGTTATCGCTGAATCTGAAACCAATGAATTATCTACTGTTTAGTTGACATTAAAGTTCCATCCATCTATTTTCTTACGCTTATCCGGGGCCGGGACATGGGGGCAGGAGTCTGTGCAGGGGACTCACAGACATGTCCTCCAGCTCCTCTGGGACCCTAAGACATTCTCAGGCCAGCCGAGAGACATAGTCCCTCCAGTGTGTCCTGGATCTTCCCCGGAGCCTCCTCCCAGTGGGTCATGCCCGGGACACCTCTCTAGGGAGGCATCCAGGAGGCATCCAGAACAGATGCTTGAGCCACCTCAGCTGGCTCCTCTCGATATGGAGGAGCAGCGGCTCTACTCCAAGCTCCTCCCGTATGACCAAGCTCCTCTCAATATCTCTAAGGGAGCGCCCAGCCACCCTGCAGAGGAAACCCAGTTCGGCTGCTTGTATCCACAATCTTGTCCTTTCGGTCATTACCTAAAGCTCATGACCATAGGTGAAGGTAGGAACATAGACTGCCCCGTAAATTGAGACCAGTTGTCGAGGTTTCCGCCTTCAACTGCTGCCCAGATCTCTGGGCACCTCACGGATCCTCCTGCAGGTGGTAGATCCACGGGCGGATGACCCCCATGTCTTTCCCTCAGGCTGTGCCTGACCAGGCCCTGTGGGGAAAGGCCAGACATTCTCTGTTGAGCACCCAACCAAAGGCCTGGCTCCAGGGAGCCCTGGTAGCGCCCATCCAGACGACATAGCTTAAACTCATCAAGGGCTTCAGACCAAGAGCAGGTCAGAAGCCATCCCCCAGGACCTGTTTGTCATGGGTGACCCTACCAGGGTCACCCATAGCAAACAACATAGCTCACAGGATCGTTCAGGTGCTCAAAGCCCTCCACCACATTAAGGGGGCCACTGAAGTTAACTTATTTAATTTTACTCCAATGTTCCTTGTGACATTTTCAGGGACCTTGATGTCACCCTGAACACTGGCATGCCCGGAGGCACGTACTGTGATGTGATTTCGGGTCTGAAGGAGAATGGCACGTGCACAGGCAAACAGATCCAGGTGGGAGGAGATGGCCGCGCCCACTTCAAGATCAGCAGTCGCGACGAAGACCCATTTGTGGCCATTCATGCCGAGTCCAAGCTGTGAACGACATCATGTTTTTACCCACAATAATCTCTTTCTGAGTGTGAACATCTTCAGAGCTGTACAACACAAACAGTAGATTAAGGTAATTCCTTATCCGTTCATCATGTTATATTACAGCCACATGTCTCAGTGACAGAGATTTCCAAACTCAGGATAATTTTAGCAATTCTAACTAAGCAAAAAGGCAGTTTGTCAATTTGTTTGTAAATGTGTTCAATCAAATAAACCCTTCTTGGATAAGACATTGAGTGTTTACTTTTTTAAAATTTCAGCCTAAATCACAGGTCAACGAACACTATATTCAATATTGTAGGCTATATGCAGTAGAGATTTTTTACCCTGGATCCTTTAGGATTTTACTGAGATTAAAACAAATATTGTGTTTCACAGCCAAAAGATAAACATCAACTGGGGAGATGAGAACTCCCACAAGGCATCTTACGTAATGTGTTGTAGAAGGCAAAATAAATGCATACTGGCGTAATGCAAGAGAAGACAAGAGAAATCAAACAGTCAGGGGCTTAGCAGAAAGCCCTGTCGAGTCCCAACATTATGCACCTGGTTTGTTGTTGTGACCCCAGGCCCTTGAAATAATAACACGTAATTTACACCAACTTCGTTATGCTAGACACACGTCTGCAGTTTTTCCCTTTCATGTGTCTAATGAATAGAGGGTTTTAAAAATCAGGCCACTGTACATGTATAAAATAGCACACTTTAACTAAAACTTCAGAGTTTGCATCTCGTCTATCTGTACTGTAGAAGACAGAATTACATGGTCTTGCTCCTCTGCTCTCTCATCCACTTAACTTTTATCTGTTCTTCTCTGTAAAGCCATAAAAACAGGGGTAAAATGGCAGAGTACATGAATAAGCTGATCAACATGGGTGTGGCCAGGTTCCAGGTGGATGAGCTATTGTCAGTTTGTGTGCAAATGTGTTCAATTGAAAAAAAGCCTCCCTGTATAAAACATTAAGGTCGTATTCACACTAGCACTGGTTAGTACGCTTTAATCGAACTCAAGTTCTTTTGGCCACAAAGTCCGGTTCGCTTGGTCAGGTGTGAATGCGCAATCGAACTCTGATACGGTCCAAAAAAGCGAACTCTGGTCCACCAAAAAACCTAGGTCTCGGTCCGGTTGAAGTGAACTCTGGTACGGTTCGAATGCATATGTGAACGCCAAGCGGACCACGGGCCGCTCCAAAGACAGGAAGCGGATTATATGCAGAGCATTCTGGGTAAAAGTCTTCTGATTCTGATTCTAAATAAAACCAAAACAAACACGGGTGCAAAGCTAGCGGAGCAGAGAAATGGCTCGTGGTCAGACGTGGAGTGAAGAGGAGGTAAAAGCCCTCATAGAAATATGGTCTGACGAAAATATATGTCAGTTACTCGTGACCACGCACAAAAACAACGAGGTTTATAAATTAATAAGTGAAAAAATGAAAGCAGTAGGATTCCCCCGCACTGTAGCGCAGTGTCGGACAGTAATTTTGTTTACAGTAATTTTGTTTACATTTCCCTGTGGAAAAGAAGTTGCGTTGTATTGACCAATAGACGAGCGGCGTTTCTTCTTTATGGTTTTTTGTCTCGTTTCCTTCCATGGTTTTTGGTACAGCGCCACCACATGTGAAGGATTAGACAAGCTTCTCAAAAGGTTTGGTTCGTTTGCCAAAAAGCAGTGTGAAAGCAAACCGCTCCAGTTGAAAATGTTAACAATGTTTCAATTTTGGTCCCGAATCGAACCGAGTCTACTGGACTATTAGGTGTGAAAACGACCTAAGTGTTCTTGAACATTTTCAGTGTAAATCACACATCAACTACCACTGTAAATACTATGGTAAGACTTATGATAACTACAACTTGAATATCCTTAATAATACATAAAGAAAGACATTCATTCATAATGAGCAAATACTTCATTAAGATTTCAGGCTTAATAACTACTTAATTTATAGCCAAACCCCTAAGTCCCCTAATTTAAATGACTAAGCCTGATTTAATATTGTAGGTTATATACAGTACAGCTTTTTAACCTGGGTCATTTAGGGTTTTGTTGTGCAGTCTCAGTCAAACTATGCATTCAGAGCCCACCTCCACCTTGTAACTTATACAAATATTGTGTTTCACAACCATAAGATAAGTGTCCAGTGAGGAGTTGAGTACTAGCACTGGGCCTCTTATGTAGCCTGTGGTAAAATAGGCTAGATCAATGTAAAAGGTTTAATTGAAATAAGGTTTAATTGAACTAACAGCATACTTTTAAGGAACATCTTGACAGAAAGAGTACCTTTTGGGTTGTAAGACTGTAGACTCAGTGGGAGGTCGGGTCAACATAGACGCATGAGGGAGGCATTCAATATTTACTCCTCAATTGTAAAGATTCAGTATTTCAGAGATGTTACTCAAATTTCTGTCCAACAATCTCTGTAAAGCTCCATGAGGCAACTGCAGGTGTATAGTCCTCTTTAAACAAACAAGCACACACAAATAATAATAATAATAATTGAATAGAAACATTAAAATCCTCTGTACACTTTTAATATTACAAGATCCTTTTACTTTATTTGATGACTGTTTATAATGATACAGAGATGACCTTCACTGATACACACCATCATTACACCACTGTAAAAATAGGAACTATACCTTCCCTTGATAATCCATTAAATCTCTCTTTTTATCACTTACATCACAAACCCCTTTTAGATAAGAAATGCCTTTATTAGTCCCACAGTCCCACAGTTCAAGAGCTTAGCTTGTCAGTTCAAGGGCTTAGCTTGTCTTAGTTAACTAGTTTGGTAACTTCTGTGAGAATGGTGCAGCTGGTCTTCTCCAGCTGTTGTCTCCTGATTGGTTGAAAACAGAATGTATATCTGTATATAAGCATGGTTGTGTGGTAGACCCAGTGTCTTCTCTTCCCTCTTGGACTAGTGGGTACAGGCAAGATGAAGTGGCTGATTTTGGTGGTTCTTTTTGGGCTGAGTGCAGCCTATCACAACCCTCACATGAAGCATGGACGCACCTCCATCGTCCACCTGTTTGAGTGGAGGTGGGCTGACATTGCAGCAGAGTGTGAACGCTACCTCGGGCCCAACGGCTTTGGAGGAGTTCAGGTAGGTGTACTATAAAACATTTGTAGTCATTGGTCTCCAAAAAAAGTTAATGATAACAATAACATGATGCTGCATTCAAATAAAGCTGTTACAACATGTAAACTGAATATCTCTATGTACTTCATAAGAATAAATGTTCCTATTTTTACAGGAAAAAAAAAGTTACAACAAATATCCCGAGTCATAAACAAAGTAATGTACTCCATTCAGTCTAGTGAAGAGTGCAATGAGCGTTACATTGGAGAAACTAAACATCCGCTCCATAAGAGAAAATATCAACACCGGCGCGAGAGCTCCTTTGGATCCCAGTCCACCGTTGTTAGGAAAGACAGTCCTTCCTTAAACAGGAATGGAGGCCTGAGACAATCTCTCACTGGTCTATAATTCCATCCTCAGACCCAAGGCAAACAATAGGAGGGCCATTAACAGTTGAATAGGGTCATTAAGGCTTAAACTGGAGACAGTAGCTGTTTACAGTTTCAGTGTAGTTACCTTCCTTCAGATTGAGATGATGCAGTGTCCACCAGCAATCTGACCAGGACTGAAGAGGTGGCTTGGATGAGCACCGAAACGTCTTCACTCTTACAACGATTTGTCCAGTTGACAGATTTAAACTTTGTCTTTTGCTATACAACAAATACCATTCTTCTAAGGAGCACTCATTCACAATAGATAAACCACAATAAACCAATACATTCAATGTATTAGTTTGCCTTTTAGCAATCATGATGGAGTTAGAGACTTCAAAAGGAAATGTGAAGCTCCATGTATAATCACATACGTCAAACTAGTACCATGTTTTATATTGAGAAATGCTAATATTTGAAATTTGTTTTTTCAGATCTCCCCTCCCAATGAGCACATCATTATCAACAGCCCCTGGAGGCCCTGGTGGCAACGTTATCAGCCAATTGGATACAACCTCTGCTCCCGATCAGGAAATGAGGCTGAGCTCCGTGACATGATCACCAGATGCAACAATGTCGGGGTAAACTAACATATGGTTTCCATGGATTACATTGAATGGCATTGTATCACACACCCAAAGTATCATATTAGACTTGGCCATTTGAACAGACAAAATAAAGTAAATAAATAAATAAAATTAAAGGTTTTAAAATACCCTCGCCCTCCTTAGGTGAACATCTACGTGGATGCTGTAATTAACCACATGTGCGGTGCTGGAGGTGGAGAGGGCACCCACTCCTCCTGTGGCAGCTGGTTCAGTGCCAACAGAAAAGACTTCCCCACAGTCCCCTTCACTGGCTGGGACTTCAATGACCACAAGTGCAGGACCGGCAGTGGCAACATCGAGAACTACGGAGATGCCAACCAGGTGAAAATATTGTATTGTATATATATATATATATATATATTTTTTTTTTTTGTAGAACGGAGGGCAAAAGACCAATGGAGATTGCCTCTTCTGTGTCCAGTGTCAAGCATGGCAATGGCGTGACAATTAACTATATAAAAATATACAGATAGAAATAAGGTCATAGCTTCTCCACGTTGGTTTAAGATTGTACAGTATTTGATGAAAAACTGATATTTACAAAAATGCAAGCTAAAAGTCCAGTTGTGCAAATCAGCACATTCCTTTGGTCAGATAGTTTATCTGATAGTTTATCAAACATCATATGAACAAAAATATCCAATGCATTTCTCCCCAGGTCCGTGACTGCCGTCTGGTGGGTCTGCTGGACCTTGCTCTGGAAAAGGACTTTGTCAGGGGTAAAGTGGCAGATTTCATGAATAAGCTGATTGACATGGGTGTGGCCGGGTTCAGGGTGGATGCCTGTAAACACATGTGGCCTGGAGACCTCCAGAATATATACGGACGTCTCCACAACCTCAACACCAGGTGGTTCTCTGGAGGATCCAGGCCTTTCATCTACCAGGAGGTACTGCTAACTTCCCTTTACAATTGAAGCAAGAATGTAGGAGATGTAATTGCTTTGCTTCCAATGTTCTACAGTATGGCATTAATGTTATCAGCTCTTTGGAGGTGGTGGTAGTGTGAGAAATTTCCTATTAGTTAAATTTAATTCAATTTCAGTAGCAGTAACCAAGCATTTTTTTTTTTTTGGTTTAATCTGAAGGGAGAAGGACAAACGTGATCCTAAATTAACATGGGATACACTTTCACTTAAGATATTAATATTTCTTTCCAGGTTATTGATCTGGGAGGCGAGCCCATCACCTCCAGGGAGTACTTCCACTTGGGACGCATCACTGAGTTCAAATATGGTGCCAAACTGGGAACTTTGTTCAGAAAGTGGAACGGGGAGAAACTCAGCTACACCAAGTATGTACTGGCTACCATCAACATACTTTTACATACTGAAAAATGCAATGAAATAAGGCTGACAAAACAACAATTAAATCTATTAATCAAATGTTAAGTTCAAATCGATCAGTTTGGAAGAAAATTCAATTTTATTTCCAGCACTTTCTTGCATTGGAAACACAGATGGTTCTTTGGCCGGCACTCACAACTGCACCAAGTCACACACAGCGCGTGTTTATATGCCTGCAGCAGTGCTAACACTTTAGTGCCATGAAATATATCTGTGAAATACTGAGGCAGATATGGCAGATGGAGGAGGCAGATATGCTCCTCTGTGAGTTTATGGATTAAACAACAGTGTGGAGCAGAGAGTACAACAGGGGACGAGGTGTACAAAGTTGTATATGTGCTCAGTCCTGACTGAAGCTGAGCATGGATGGACTAGGAGTTTAGGAAAAGAGTTCATTCACTTTTTCGTCTTATCCTCTGTCCTCTCCACACACAAAACAGGGTGTGTACGCGCACATCAGCAACCGTGCTGTGCTTTCCTCCAACTGGGCCAAGTCCCAACCAGGCCAATTCCCACGCACACAAGACCGTCCTGCGCATTAGGGGCTGTCTGGGCTTGAGGGGCTGTCCTGCTTTAGGGACTGTTCACTCTTGAGCACGGGTCCTTTGGGTTGGTGTGGATGCACCTTTAGAAGTGATGTGCTCTTTGTTTGTGTTTATGTGTTTGTCAAAGAATTGGTAAAGAATATTGTGAAAGTGTAAATCACGTCTTTTCCCCTCACATCAGCTACAATTTCAATGTAACAACACTGGTATGGTGAGTTTAATGTAACAACACTGGTATGGTTTGTTTGCTCTCATTCATAAAATGGAGATGGATTTCCCCCGATGACTAGTGAGTTAAATATCATCACTTCCCAATACAGTGTTGAAGTATCATCACATTCTTTAGCTGTTTTTGTTTTACATCTTGAATTTAAACCATTATACATATTTTTACTAGAGTGGGAAGAAAACATCTAAACTTGAATCGAAAATCAAATTTCTTTTGAAAAAACCTTAAATTCCTCTGTAATTTGAATATGTTGCAATTTATAATAGGATTGGAAACAATTCTCATCAATGGGCTTAAAAGTCTTAATGTGCCATTTTCTTGAAGAAAAAATCTAAATAGATTATGTTTTTGAAACATTAGTTTAGCAAATAAACAACTATATTAAACCAATTCGTATCTGCCCTCTGTTTTTTTTGTGGTAAGGAATTGGGGAGAGGGCTGGGGTTTCATGCCCAATGGAAATGCCTTGGTGTTTGTGGATAACCATGACAACCAGAGAGGCCACGGAGCAGGCGGAGCTTCCATCGTCACCTTCTGGGATGCCAGGCTCTACAAAATGGCTGTTGGGTACATGCTGGCCCACCCCTATGGAGTCACCAGGGTCATGTCCAGCTTCAGATGGGATCGTCACTTTGTCAATGGAAAGGTACAGTCTATTTTAAAAACACACAAGACCAGAACACAAGAGAATAGTATTAATAAATAGCGCATATGATTTGCCAATTTGAGTCAGCACCAAATTTAACAACTTCACACTTAACAACAACACATACAAGATAATGAAAGTATAATCAAGCTTATAACTAGCAAGACTGATGTAAACTTGGTAAATTGACTGCTAGATAATTGGCTCAGGACGGATGAAAGTGATTATGTAGTGCTGGTTCCTACGGCAAAGTGTAAACAAGCTTAAACTATTATATTTCTATTTTAATATGTTTTTGTTTTATTATTATTAGGCTAGTAGAAAATTACATGTTAACCACAAGTCAAACAATTTTCCTAAACCTAACCAAAACCTGTTCCTAAACAAAAACAAACCTTAACCATAGACAGTTTCTTAGTCTTAATTATAGGCCTAACTATTTCTAAATGTCTTTACTTCGAATGGCCAGTCACTGCAGACCGTCTCTCTGGAGCATACTGTCTACTATCTTCTATGAACCACCAACTGCGCTCACTCATGTTTGTGTTGTAGGATCAGAATGACTGGATGGGACCTCCCAGCCATGGAGACGGATCTACCAAATCTGTTCCCATCAACGCTGACCAGACCTGTGGAGACGGCTGGGTGTGTGAGCACAGGTGGAGGCAGATCAAGTAAGTCATCACTGGACTGCACTTTGATTCACCACATCTCCATTTGCGTTAAAGTTATTTATTTATTGTTATTTTGTCTTTTTTTTTTTTTTAACAGGAACATGGTGAAGTTCCGTAATGTGGTGAATGGACAGCCTCATTCAAACTGGTGGGACAACCAGAGCAACCAAGTCGCCTTTGGACGTGGCAACAGAGGATTTATCGTCTTCAACAATGATGACTGGTGAGACTTTTTTCTTGCATTAAATTGTATGTACTCATGCATTTATTTTTCAACCCACTTAGAGTAATTCATGGATAGTGCGAATAGCGATAAGGCTAATCTACAAATTATACAAATAGTGGGTTTAAAGTGGGACTAAACACCCAAACTCCACCCATAACCATATGTCAAATAAAGCTGCTGAACAGGGCAATACCTCGAGGACTAAAGTGAAGAGAGAGAGGAGGAAGAAGGCTCAGGAAGGATGAAGAATAGTGTGATTGGTCTAACACTTCAAACTCCGCCCCCACAGCCAGGTGTTTGTAATGAGAAACACCTGGCTGTAATCACACACAGTTTTTTGACTGTTTTTGACTAGAAAGCTGCAAATTTACTTAGTTTGCACAAAAGTTGCCAATAAATGACAAGTAGACAGCATTAAAACACCATATACACAGTTCAGCAGCAAAAAAAAAAGTAAATTTAGTCTTTAGTTCCACTTTAAACTAATTACACCCAGAACACTGCCCCTTCTGCTTGCTTAACCTTTGACCCTTGTTTCCCCCAGGAACCTTGACATAACCCTGAACACTGGCATGCCCGGAGGCACATACTGTGACGTGATTTCGGGTCAGAAGGAGAACGGCAGGTGCACAGGCAAACAGATCCACGTGGGAGGAGATGGCCGCGCCCACTTCAAAATCAGCAACCGCGACGAGGACCCATTTGTGGCCATTCACGCCGAGTCCAAGCTGTGAACGACATCTTGTTTTTACCGACAATAAAGCTCCATCTCATATTCAGAGTTTTATGTCACAATCTCCAATAATGCAGAAGTGTTTGGTTTGTTTTCATGTGTATATGACCATATTCAATAAAGTTGCTCTGTGTACCGCCAACATTTTATGTGTGTAGAGAATTCACTGCCTTTATTACTGTAACTTGGGCATCACAAGTCGCAAAGATGTAGTTGTATTTCTATTGGGGTGTAAAGTAAAAAATATATAATAAAATTGTAAAAATAAAAATAAAAATAATAATAAAACTGTTAAAGTTAAATAAATAAATACATAAATAAATAAATACATAATTAATAAATAAAAATAAATCAATCAATAAACATCTTATTTTTACAAACTGAAAATAATTTACAAAAAATAAGGTAAGAGGGTCAAGTTTACTATTAGCCCACAAAACTATACCTACATTGTTGAAGTTATGAATTGGGGTGCACAAGTTCTCCAACTCTCCACAAGATGGCATTGCAGCAGCGTTGTACAGTATATGACTTTTTAACCTGGGTCATTTAGGGTTTTGCTGTTTGGTCACTTTGGTCCACAATCAAACTAAAGATTTATTTTATAGGATATAATACTCCACCTGCTTCTTATCCGTTGCTCCATCTCTCTCACTTCACCCCTCTCTCTTTCTCTTTGCCCACTTCTCTTTCCCCCTCCCTCCCTCTCTGTCCCCTTTTCTTTACTACACTCTTCCTCCCTTCGTTTCTATCTCTGTGTCCCTTTCTCCTCCTTTCTCCCTGTTTGCTTCTACTCCCCCTCTGTTCTTTCCTTCTCTTGCTATCTTTTTCCTCCCCCTCTCTCTTTTTCTTTTACCCCCGTCTCTTTCTGTCTCTCTCTTCTTACTTGTCTCCCATTCTCTCTTTCTCTCCACCCTGCTTTCCTTCTCTTCCCCTCTCACTTCTTCCCTCCTCCATCTGTATCTTTCCCTCTCTTTCTCTGTACTCCTCTCCATTCATTCTCTCTCTGTCTCTTCCTCCCTCTTTTTCTCTCCCCACCCTCCGTTTTCCCATTTCTACCTCCCTCCATCACCTTCTCTTTTTTCCCCATCTCTCTCTCTGTATCTGTTTATCCCTGTTTCTTTCTTTCTCATTGAATATTATACTTCTGCGGGGTATCAACTGCTAACACACTGCTTATTTAGATCACCACGTTACATTTTATTGTTTGGAAAATCCTGTATTTTCCAAAAACAAGGTTCAGTTTTGATGCTCTGAGTCATTCTCCTTTTGCTCTCCATGCTAAGTCACTCCCCCTTCAGAGCGCTACCACATTACAATCAGCGTGGTGCCGTAGGATTGTGGGCTGAGCTTTGGGTAGCATCTTATTGCCAACCATAAGGAGGGTTTGAATAGGGCCCGGGAGAGATCACTAGATTACTCAAACATGCATGGATCCCAAAAACTACACTGTTGTACTGTCGAATATAGTTGGCATCCCTCACTAGGCCAAGTCCAGGTCAACCCTCACTCCTCTTCTCCGTTCCCGTCTTAAGTGGTACAAGACCCGAAGTTTGGTTCTTTGCTGTCATAGTAACGCAGCAACAGACACATTGAAGATCTGGTAAAGCCTCCACAACAATAGAAATATGATATGAGTATTGGAAAATAGAAAGTGTGTTTATTTCCGAACTAATGAGCAATGTTGAAACTCACAAAACCAAATGTTCTAGTGGATTATTATGTTATGACAATCTTAAAATTCCAATTCATTGTATTTTTTCAAAGCTTAAAATGCTATAGATTGACAGTAGAACAAACATAGACTGTATAAAGAAGTGGGCTAAGTGAGTGTGACGTCACCCATAGCGTTCAGCTCCAGTCAAATGAAGCTCATCGATGCTGGCAGTTATAATGGAAAATTTGGAGCCAAGTTCCACATTTGGATTTCCGACCCCAAGTATCATAGCAACTGAAGTGCCAATCCAAGGCTTTTGAAGGAACCCTCCTGCCCGCACCTCTGGTTTAGCATGGAGTGGGCGCTTAGCCACATTGTCAATCAAACCTGTTGCTAACGCTTGTGGGAGCAACCTCAGGGAAAGAAGGCATCTTTGTCTGTTATTAATGTTCATATCTTGAATCTTGAGAAAAAAACACCAGGAACACATAGCAGTTACAGAGAGAAAGGTAACATTTTTTCAATGTAAAGTGAAATGGAGCCAGAGTTGACAGAGCCGGAAGCGAACCGATGCTCACTTCCTATTTGGAATTTGGCGGCTAGCAGGTGAGGTAGGTCCATTTACATATACAGTCTTTGGAAAGAAGTAAACAGACAAAAAAACAAATAAATAAATCAAATGTAGTGATGTTTCTGTTATAGCCACCACTGAGTTATGTCTCCTGCTTCCCTCCTTGGAGATGTTTTTCACTTTGCCTGGAATGTTCCACAATATGACAATGATCTGATCAATCATGGAGACAAGAAGGTTGCAACTCCAAGCCAAGCTACCAGTCAGATCTTTGGAGAGGCGATCACGCTCATAATAAGAATCCATGTTATTTGAGGAGACTAATGAATACAAGATCAATGCATTAACTGCCGTACTTGGAACATTCCAGACAACGCAATAACATCTCCACGGACAATAATCGCACGTGAATTCCACCATTAACCAACAAAACCAAACCATAACTTTGAGTAGATCTCATTTCACGTCCCAAACCCTGATGGTGTCACCTCACCTTGTCATATAGGAGCCAGAGAAGACCCTAACGTTGGTCAGATGGCGGACATACTGCAGGTGTTAAATTATTGAGCGCTCCATCTCGCGGTCCTTGCGCTGTTGGCTCTGCTCGCTGCGATTAGACACAGACGTGAGAGGAGAGGAGGACTGATGCTTCGTGATGCTTCGTGACACCCGCGCCACCGCCTGGTCCTCGCTGTCCCTCGTCTCCTTCATTTTTTATAGAGCCCCAACCTGCACGAACCTGCCTGTCACATCACAACTCACTCACAGCTCAGAGACATGTGAGCTCAAAGAGGGGGGGACAAGGCAAGGGGGAGATTTTTGTCACTAAAATAACACAAGAGAAGGTATTTTACTTCTATGGGGTATTAACTGCAAACACAGAACATATTTAGATCATCATGTTACCTTTTATTGTTTTGAAAATCTTGTATTAAACACCGTATTAACATGTTTAACAAGTCTCACTGACGCTTTTTGAACCCTTTTTTCCTTTGCTCTCCATGCTAAGTCACTCCCCCTTCAGAGCGCTATCACAATACAATCAGCAAGCATCCCACTAATGAAACTACTGCACATTGCACCAGTTTTGTGAAGTTTTAGAGTATTGTTTTGAATCCTGCTTTTGTGTTTTTTGGAGCTTGTGGCCTGAGCTTTGGATAAGTTGTACTGGGAGGTTCAGTTTTGATGAGTAATTTCCATTTTTCAAATCAGCAACTTAAACTAAACTTTAAAAAATAAACTCAAATATAAATAGTATACATTTTTGTGTTGTTTTTTTTTTCCTAGCACTATTGCAGGTTTCTTCTACAAGTCTGTTGCTGCAATTTGACATACAGTCTAAAACTAAACATTGGGGGAGAAAAAAAAATCAAATGCTCCACTCCCGTATGCCACATGGGGGCAGTGTTGAAGCAAGTTCCGCCTGAAAACCTCCATAAAATGTTTTTATAATACTGTCTGCTCTCATTCAGCATTTTTATGATCATTTTTCAGCTTGTGTCAAATATTACTATAGGCTATTAAGTATAACCACATCTACATTTCTTCTAATTCAAAAGGATAAAACTGTTTCTCTATGTAAAATTGTCAATCACATCATCTGTTTTTGTTTATTTGTTTGTTTGTTTACTTGTGTATATACCTTTCAGCTGGTTAAACATAAATATAAGCTTTGCAATCAAACTAAGAACTGTTACTTTTCAGCTAATTTACCCCACATTAACATAAAAAGTAAATATCAATGCAAAATTATAAACTATATTACATATTAAGAATTGTCCTGTACGTATTTTTACACTTTTGTTCTTTTGCGTAAATTTGTCCTCTGCATTTGACCCGGTCTTCAATACTGCTGAGGCAACTTCAAGGACGCTCTTCACCAATTTCTTGAGTTATAGTTTCAAGACTATTTAGCGGGAGAGATAAGAGAGATCCAGCAAAGCCCCACCTGACCCAGGAATCAAACCCACCTCGGATGACTCATCAGAGGTGGGTAGTACTCAGTTACATTTACTTGAGTAGCTTTTTTAAGAAATTGTACTTTTCGGAGCACTTTTCTAGCAGTATACTTTTACTCCTACTTGAGTAATATTTGTATTTAAGCAACAGTACTCTTACTTGAATAGAAGTTGTGGTTACTCTTCCCACTATGAGTACAAGTGACATAAACTTTATGTTGACAAAGTGAAATGATTTGATCTTGCACCGCTCCTTCAGATATGATTTAGTTTTCCTCATTCTCATGTCTATTCTTATAATCTGGTGTCGTTAAAACCAAATTTTGTGTATTATTGAATGTTTTGTCTTTTAAATTATGCTAACTTCAAAGTGTTACATCTCAACAGTTACTCTTTAAGTTACTCGAGTATTAGTTTACCCAAATATTTTTTCACTCTAACTTTCATAGACCAGTACGTAACACTTAATTATATAAAAGGTGCTTTTTCAAATGTTTGGTGATATTATTAAGATCCACAGACAATTTCAGAATATCTGCAGTTGTTTCCACTGTCTGATGGTTTTAAAAGAAAAGGCTGATGATCTTTTTGGAACTGCGCAATTTCAGGTAGTTTGTTCGGAACAAAATTTTATACATTTTTTCACTGGAGGTGGAGCTGCATTATTAATAATTTTGAATAGGTTTCATAGATTTGAATACAGCATGAGCATTTTGTATTTCCTGAAGATATTACAACGGAGCGACAGTAGCTCAGTTGGTAGAGTGTTTTGCCCACTGATCTGAGGGTTGGCGGTTCAAATCCCAGTCTCAATATACACATCACAGGTTGAATGGTCAGATCCATTGACCTACAGGTTGGTGGAGCGATTCCAGCTCCCACAAATGAATGCTGTTGTCGTTGTGTCCTTGGGCGAGACATTTAACCCACCTCGCCCCCAGTGTCTGCGTACACCGGCGTATGAATGTGTGAGTGGTCCTTGAGGTAAAACGCTTTGAGTGCCTTGAAGGTGGAAAAGCACTGTGTTTATTATCGAGTGACTTTAATAACTGATTATAGATGAGAGATTTGAGCGCGGTCCTATTGGCCTGAGAACAGCAGGAAGCAATAGACCATGTGTGGAATAATTTACTTTCATTTGAGCAGTATTTTGACATAATATTACACTTACTTGAGTACAACCCACCTCTACCTACTCACTGTGAGGCAGGGATGCTAACCTCCATACCCATACACAGCACATACAATCAATCATCTATTCCATACTCCACAGTGAAGCCAGCCTTAGCCCTGCTCCTCTGGCTCTCCTGTCCCTTATCATGGAGCGATATACATCCACTATTCTGAAGTATTGATCTGCAGCAGCGCCTTGACACATTCTCTTCCATTTTCTGGTCAGTGGGCTGTCAGAATGCACGTCGTCTCCTCTGTCGCTCTCTCCTATCTCGAGCCAAAGAGTGTCACTTTCACCATGGCGACCCTTCTCACCTGCTCCGGGTCAGACCCAACTCCCGAGAAAGCCATTTTAACATTCACCTGCACAAAATCGGAACGTCTGAAGAAATCTCATAGTGGAGCGGGGACGTGCAAGACCACTGGAGATTATAAGATGGGGTAAGATGGAAGAGTTAAAGAGAAAAAGAGAAGCAAATTAGTTTGATGTTTGGAGGCGTGGTTATGCAATAAACATTTGTAAATCTGTCAAGCACTGATATTTGAAGGTGCAGTTTGTAACTTGTCTGGTGAGGGTCTGTCACTTGTCTCCATGGAGATGTTATTGCTTTGCTTGGAATGGTCGACAATATGGCATTAAAGGCATAAATGAACTGAACTTGTAGTCATGTTGGACCGTTGTGTTTTGTTTCATTCACAATCCTGCAATATTAGGCTATGTAATCTCCAAACATCAAAGATTTTTAAGCCTCAATTGAACAGATTTACTCTACAATACACTAAAATAACCTTAAGTTGTTGCCTAAAATAAAAATAAAAAATATATAAAATAAATAAATAAATAAATAAATAAATAAATAAATAAATAAATAAATAAATAAATAAAAAATAATAAAAAATAATAATAATAATAATTTTACTTTTTGTTCAATTGTCACAGAAAGTCTCCAAAATCAGCTGGTGTATCAAGAAGTGAAGATGTTTCAGCAAGACTCAAACAACAAATGTAGTTTCAAAATCTGGCAATATCAAGGCTGCAAATTATTCAAATAATTCTAGTGAAGATGGATGGAAAACATGAGGGGAGTACTTCCTGTATAACAGCTTAAGGTGGAATGGAACGGTTTCAGCTTGAGAAAACAACTCAAAAATGTGCACATTATAGGCCCTTCAAATCTATCTATCTTGCAATTTATTCAATAACAGCTATTTTTATTGCTCAAAGTAGCTCTTACTTTGAGGGTATACCACGCCATAGAGCCGACCTGTAACTTGGCCTGATGGTGTCACCCGTTTGTCTCCATGTTTAATGCCATACTGTGGAACACTCCAAGCGAAACAATAATATCTTCAAGGAGACAAGCAGGTGGCTGATCTCTCTCACCAGAAAAGTTCCACGCTGCACTTAAACCTGTTATAAAACACAAAGATCAAACCTTGAATAACAGCGTAACCTCCAAAATAAATCGTGTTACTTGCATTTATAATAATCAAATGGTGGAAGAAGTACAGTTGTGGAAAAAGTACAGATAAAATACTCAAATAATAGTAAAAGTATCACACAAAACCATCTACTAATTGATTTTTTCCTAGCTGTTTTATTGTTGGGGGTTTTTTTTGTATATTTTTGTTCACTCAAATAAAAAAAAAAAACACTTTTACTTTGGAGTCTGGTTCAAAACTGTAGAGTAGAGAATAGAAAGTACACATACCTGCTCTCAAATGTCGTAAAGTAAAAGTAAAAACTGTCCACTTTTAAATACACTTAAGTAAAATACAGATACCTAAAATGTATACTTAAGTACAGCACTTTACTATTTTTACTTTGTTATGTTCCAGCACTGTAATAATCCATTAAAACTAAAACTATATGTCCAAAGTCAGCAGTCCCCTTGGCCCACCCCTCTGCGGCGCTTGTAATGAGCTCAGAGCCACCAGTACACAGCTCCACTCTACAACATGGACCCTGGCCTTTCCTCCCACTGGGGACGCCTGTGTTTAGGTGTGTGCATGCAGATTCCTACAGGAGTTAGTTCTACTTTGAAAATGTTAGTATTATTATTTAATTTAAAAATACTGAACTTGAGCACATATTTAAAGCGCATACATTTTAACCAAAAATAACATAAATTAAACTATATATTTTTATTATGGATGTTTCTATGGCACTTTACCTGCAAAATCCTTAAAAAGCGTGCGTTCGTATTGTGAACAGGCTTGCATTTCCACAAACCTGATTCAAACTCCTTTGGGGCGACAGTAGCTCAGTTGGTATAGTCTGTGTCTGCTGATCTGAAGGGTTGGTGGTTCAAATCCCGCTCTTGACATACTGTAAACATCATTGGTAGATCCAGTGACCCACAGGTTGGCGGTGCAATTCCAGCTCCCACAAATACTGTTGTTGTAGTTCCTTGATGTAAAGCGCTTTGAGTGTCTAAAAGGTGGAAAAGTGCTATATAAAAATGTGACAATTTGCTTATTGCCATGGAAATTGTAATGTCTTGGATAAAATGTTCCACGACATGGCATAAAACATCTACAATCTCTTTGGAGAATGAGTAGTTTACTTATTTATTTCCGTTTTTATGACTCAAAAGTACCACAAAACTCATACTCTTACTGCGAGTGGGGTTGCCTTCTTCACTGATCTGACCCGTAATAACCATCAGATCATAAAATGGCTGAGCGGCACAACTTTGAAATAAATGAGATAAACTCATTCAGTCACGGCTCATTTAATACAATGAGCAAAGTGAGGCGTTCATTTGCATACTGATCAGATCCTCACTGCGGAGATAACATTTAATCAGAGCGTGGTTTACTTCACAAACACTCAGCAGAAGTGCAGGCTTTCAATTAGACCCATCACCTCAACAGAAGTGGGCCACTGGGTCAACAACTGCACAGTACTACCACAATACCACAATAAAATACTGTATATTTTGTATTTATTAAGCCAAAGTCATTTTTTTTTGTGTTTGCTATCATTTCACTGATAATGCATAAAAAGATTCACCTGGCCAGTCAAAATCACATGCTTTGACAAAACTTTACAAAGACGAGTGGGTCTGGAGCCGTATCCTGTCTCCCCGAGTGACTGACAGGCAGATTAACCAATTAGAGTCTGTAAATAAAATGGGGAAAGAAATACAAAGGATTGAGAGCTAAAAAATATCTATATACTTTGTTCTGAATGATATGAGAGTTTTTGAGATATGATATTTTCCATACTTGAGAAACATGAGATACAAATTATCGGCTGTGATTGGACTGCCCCAAATCAGGATGGAGGTTTTTCAGACTCTATGGTCCAGTTCCAGACCCAGAATGTAAGAAGAGACTGGCTGGTCAGGCAATGAAACGATATCAATCTGCAAACCCTTTTCCTTAAACCAATTCAGATTCACTATGGCCTGAGTGGAGTTGCTTAATTTGCGAACACAAATTTTACAACATTAACAGGAGCATGTTTAAGTCTTACAAAAGGCAGCTTGACCTGCTTGGTTTAATCACGCTAGGGAACCTTGACTTTGTTATCATTTGTGGTGAAGCTCCTCTCTCGGGAATCCCCTCCCCCAAATTTTCGGAGTATAAATTCAAATGCCTCTGCTCTGTGAATGCAAGTGAATTATGAGAGCTGCTTTGGCAGCAATACTTTTTAGAGATTTTACACACTTTCTTACTTCAAATGTTGTCATTGTAAAGCCATGTTTGCTTTATTTGAAATTAAGGTTAAAGTAAGGCTGTTTCCATGAAACAAATTGTTAGCATGACTGTTCATCTAGAGTGTAAGAATTATACTAAGATTTGAATGTGTTGCCTTCAGAGTGTGCAAACATGAAAGTGATATCCAGAGCACTTTGCAGTAGCTGCTGGTAAGCTAGTGCATATTACAGCTGATGTTTAGTGATTTTGTGCAGCACCATTTTGCAATATCAGTTAAACTAAAAAGTGTGATATAATAAAATCAGTGTGTCTCTTTCAGAAAAAGGCAGGACTTCAAAGAACCAAAACACAGGCCGTAGATGAACCAAGTAAACTAACTCAAACTATTTTAACAGCTCTATTTTTTACAACATAAACTTCCTAATGAAAATGTATCATCACTTGTATCCACAGGGTGGAGTGAGAGCCGGAGGACTTTGTACCTGATGCCCTGCCTTTAACTGAATGCCTCTTGAGAAAGTTGAAGATAATCACATGGTGAACGTTCTGTCTGTATGTTCTGTATAGTTCAGTGTGATTCTGTCTTGACGGGTCTGGTATTATATTTGAGAGTAATAAGTGTGTCAGTCTATTTACTTGAGTACAACACAAGGCAGATCATATTGTAGTCATCACGTCTTATTCCTGTGTCCACAGGCAGAGACCAGAGCTTCACACTGTCCAGAGTCTTCACACTGTCCAGCTCCAAACAGGCTGTCACTGTGTTCTCTGTGTTTGATTCATTTGTCATAATACAGAACTGGGGAAAAATAAGTGTACTGTGTAATTATTTTATTTTAAAAACTTTTAAGGACATTTGATGTTGCATGTAGGCCTAGATGTAAACTGAATGAAATAAAAAATAAAATAAATAAATAAGAATAACTATAAAAATTGTGATTTGATTAGGTAACGTAACATAACTATGCACATTCAGAAGGATTTGATCACATTTTATCAACATGAAAAAGTTATGTTTGTGATGTGGAAAAAATGGTGTATCGAATAAGTTTGAAAATCTTGAACATAATTTGATTGCACACAACTTCAGCAACTTTTTTTCTTAGTGTGTACATTTATGGACTAATATAAAGGCCATCACTCAGAAACGTCTTTGCTATATGATGAAAAGTACACAAAAATAAGTCATGCTTGTGTAAGAAGAAAGGCCTAGTTCGTTTTTCATCTTCAGATTTCCTCCCAAACAGCCTGTTGTATTTGGGCAGTCTTTATATTTGATTCCTCCGCGGGCTGTGGTCTGATATGTGCAGAGCCTGTGGGCTGTCACCTCTGCTCCTTTTATTGATCCCTGTTATTGCTCTGGAAGTCCCTGCTCCGCTCTCACTCTCTCCTCTGCTCTCTGCTCTGCTCTCTCCTCCGCTCTCTCCTCCGCTCTCTCCTGCGCTCTCTCCTCCGCTCTCTTCTCCTCTTCTCTCCTCACTGTCGGCTGGTTTGTTTGTGCTGTGAAGCCAAGCCTGGTGTAGAGCGATTCAATTAGTAAAACAGGAAGAAATAGCAAAATCGCTGAGAGCAGTGCCTTATTGGTAGTGGTCAGAGGGGCCAGATGGTGCAGATTGGCATCCTCCCTTCTGTCGACCTCAGGGCAGCTGTGGCTATAGATGAAGCTCAGAGCCACTGCGTAAAAAGTGAAGGAATAATGACTTTGAGAGATTTTGTCGAGCTGTAAAGTGCATCACAATTGTAACACATTTTAACATGCATTCTGTGAGTGGAATCAGTGGGTCTCTCCACAGATCTGACCTGAAACTTGGCCCGGTGGTGTCACTTACTTGTATCCATGGAGATATGTTTAATGGCATACTGTGGAACATTCCAGGGAACACAGTAACATCTTCAGTTTGAATACCTTTCTGACTTGCACTATACCTCATAATCTGTTTCATATGCTCCCTCTCTAACTTTGTAACCCAAACCCAGTTATATGTACTTTACTTAAGTAGCTTTTACAGTGGATACTTTTTTAGTTCTACTACACTAGATTTGAGAGCAGGTATCTGTACTTTCTACTCCACTTTTCATATGATTTGAGGGGTTATTTTGACCACGTCCGTTGTACCATCCTGACTAAAGTACAAGTACAAGCTGAGTACAAGCTTCGCCTTTGAGTAAGCAAAAATTAAAACTCATCAGAAAAAGAAAGAAACTGAATTCATACTGCTACTGTTTACCAAAATATGTATCATGTTGAATCAGTATCACTACATTTAACACTTTGCAAACAAATTTAAATACTTCTTTTTAGTCTTAAAGTATCTTTTAAACTTAAATACTTTTACTTAAGTAGATTTTTTCATGTGATACTTTTACCTCTGCATCTGTACTTTTACTTAAATAACTAAACTGAGTACTTCCTCTCGCCCTGCTCTTTTGTCTCTTCCTCACTGAGCTGTGTGTGTGTGCGTGTCTCTGTGTGCGTGTGCATGTGGAGGAGTGGGCCCCACACTGCAGCCCCTGGCCCGTGGAGCAGGCCTGTATAGTGAAGGGGAGCAGATGGGCCCATGAATACTGCATAAAGGCTCTGCTTTAGCTCCTCGCGTGATGCACATTACCACCACAAACGCAGCTCATAATTGATGTGTTAAAATGGCCCCTCCTCACTAGTTACTGCAGACCGGCACATTTATCAAGGTCATTATGACAGGCACACTCTATACCCGTCTGCCATTTTCGTTTCGTAAAAGTATCTGTCCGGGAGAAAAATGTTGAAGACCCGCACTCTGCATTCGGCAGGGTCTGGACCATAAAGTGTGTCGTCCAACCTCAGTCCTTACTTTGGACCATCAAATGTAAAAGAAGAAAATTCAGAACAAAATATATAACTTATTTTATTCCCCGTATTCCGTAAGTTGCCATGGGCGCCACCGTTGCCAATCGGGTTGTTTTACTTCGCACAGGGCTGCCGATCTTGACAGTTAATAAATTCTATATGGTCTACAAAGCCGTTTTAAAGCCTCCCAGAGAATCAGTGCAGTTTAGTGTTTTTAGTGATTGTGGATTCTGCAGAAAACCAAGCTGTTTCTTAGTCCTTTGCATTATGTCCCGTCCTTTTTTGATATGCAAGCCGCCATGTTTGTTTTGACGCAAACTGACCGTGCATCTCTCTGGTTAGTTAATTCGTCTGCTAGTGGCGTCCAACTGAAATTGGAGAAACAGAATATGGTTCCAGACCCATTCGTCTTTGTAAAGTTTAGTTTTAGTTAGTATGAAAAGAGTGTGGTTTTTGGCTTACTTGGCCTGCCAAAACCACACTGTTTTTGTTGTTTGTTTGGAGTTTTAAAGTAAGTGAAGACTGACCCGATATAAAACTTTATTACTTTACATAACGGACGGAATAGAGTACCTTAACATTAGCTTGAATTACTGTATTGTCCAAACTTTGTATGTAACAGTACAACTCTTTGGCAGGGCTCATGATTAAATTGGTAGTCACTGAAGCACTTTTGGACCAATGTCATGAGTTGGGGAAACATTGAAATATCTCAAATAATTGCCAGATCCATCAAAATCTTTCTCATTCAAGTCTCATTCAAGTATTTGCCCCTCAAGCATGGGATCAAATTTGTTACTAACTCTTATTCTATTCTTTTCACCAAGGGCCAAATCAGCAAAATGGTTGCGCTTTATCTTGTTAATTAACCGTTTCTGTATTTATTACGTATTCAAGTTACAAATATTGCATATGAATTTGCATAGATATAAAAAAATGGCTGTGCAACTTTTATTTTAAGACAGTCATACCTTTTAATTTACCTTGTCGCTGGCCACATAAAATGACATCGTGGGCTGCATTTGGCCCAGGGGCCTTGAATTTGACACATATGTTCTATGTTATCTATGCAATACAAACTACTATACCTCCCCAGTGCTCCCCAAAACTATATTATTTATTACCATTGATTTGAGCTAGTACTTGTTCTCCTGAGTACCCCAGAAGGTCAAGTAGAAGTACCACCAGTGAGAAGTGATGCCAGTCATAAACTCCAATCTCTGTCCTAAAAAATGCAGCTACTTTTATTCTTTTCAAAATAAATTTCTTTCACAAAAATGGGCACAAAATAGTAATGTTCCACGCTCTGCCTCTGTCTCTGGCACAGGGAGCAGGAGGGAAGCCCACAGAAAGCTTCATTATACATGTACCCTCACCAACACTGCATTAAACTTGTATGGCTGTTTGGACCCAATATGTTCCCATCTGTTTTGTGACTAAGTCGGTTCTTCAAGCTGAATTCATAAAAGCGTCTAGTGTTTATTAACATAACCTGCAGAAATCAATCCTTATATTTTATACATTACAGCCAATGCTCAGCTGCTCACAGAGACTGAATACATGACTATTAATCGCAGACACGGATAAAAGTGGAGGTGTATATTTGTGTAATATGGTAAGCACCTCAAAAGTACTGCAAACCGTACAAGATGGATCATTTGTGACAAGTACATAATAAAATATAATAAAGTCCAACATTAAGTTTAAAGATGCACTATGCAACTTGTATAGGTATTTCATTTCAAAATAAATAGTTAAAAATACAATACAAATGGGAAAAACATGTATTCTTACTGCGAGTGGGCTCGCCTACACAGAGATCTGACCTGTAACTTGGTCTGGTGCTGCCATCCGCCTTACTGTGGAACATTATAGGCAAAGAAAAGGCATTATATAGAAACAAACCGGTTGCTAACACTCCATGGGAATAGTTACATAGTGGACTATTAAAGTGGAACTAAACTCCGCCCACAACCACATGTCAAATAGAGCTGCTAAACCGGGCAGTACCAGGACTAAAGAAAAAAGGGAGAGAGAAGGAGGAGTGGGGTCTGGACATATGAGGAATAGTGTGATTGCTCTAACAGGTATCCAGCCCTGCACTGACTTCAGGGCAGTCCTGCTTGATGTCACATAGTACTTGAAATTGCAGTGGCTACCAGAGGAAGCACACAATCATTTTGTGAGTGTTTTTGACCAGAAAGCTGCAAATTCATGTACTTTGCTCAAAAATTGCCATAAAATCAATCACAAGGAACTGCAGACCATGCTCTTAAAACACCATATACACAGTTTAGTAACAAAGAAAGACGATTTAGTGTTGAGTTCCATTTTAACTCTATCTGACTGAGTTTATCTCACATAAAAAGAAATCCAGAAAAGAAATCCAGTGACCATTTGAAAAACTAACCTGCCAATAAAAAGAGTGTAATAAAACTTCCACTTAATTCAATGTTAAATATTTCATGTATAGTGTATGCCTCTGTCTCTTCCTGGTAAATCCAGAATCATATATCTGTATATTTCTTCAGAACTAAAGACGTGGCGTGGATTAGCAGCGAAATGCCTTCACTCAAATAACTTTTTGTCCAGTTGACAGTATTGAATTTTTCTTTTACTATAGATCATGCCTGGACAACTGAAGGATTACACAAACTTCTCCCTGTGATATTTCTTTTCCTCATATGCATGTCCCTCATTGGCTAATCCACCTGCCAATCACAACCATCTGAGATTCACCGGTGACCAGACTCACATCTTTATAAAGTTTTGGAGAAGTGTGTACTCTGTGTCCCAAATGGATAACGCTCTTTCCAACACTATGGATTTAATTTCTGATGCAAATAGAAACAAACACGTACCCTAGGCAGTGGTTTCTTATCAAATTGTAGAGCACATTTTTATCAATTCATATGTTTTGCAAGTACAACTACAAAGATACTGTATTGTTGATTCTGTGCATACATATAGGGGAAGAGGACATATGATATGATATACAAGTTAGAGGCTTACTCCTCATTGTAAATAAGATACAGTTTGTTGATCTTGTTTATGTTTTATGTATATTGTATGGATTATAACAAAAAAAACAAAAAAAAACTCCAGTCCATGCCATATACAATACATTGACTCTCCACAGATAAAACATTCCTTCTTATTGACATTGGATTTCCAAACTACGTCCCAAACGGAGCAGTGAAAACCGTGAGCGAAGTCGTATTTACTCCACCTACTGCATATATGGGCTTGAATCTGCATTGAGCAAAACAACAACACCAGTTGAGTGGCCTCTCCAAGGTGAACTCAGTATCTTATTTTATTTATACTCTGCTCTCTCTCGCCTCCCCCGTCAGCGTGTGGTGTCTTCTCCCAGGGGAGCCAGCTGCCGTGGCCCAGAACGGTTGTGCGCACATGGGGTAGAGGAGGCCGGGACGCTGGGGAGATGGGTGGTCATCAAACCGGTGGAAAAACATGCAATGGTTCCTATCCGAATGGACTTAAGCTAGGCAGATTTGACCTTCGCATGCTGTGTGTTTTCAGTGGAGTGGATATCTGTGTCGTGAAAGGTCGTAAGGTCCACAAAACATGTACTCAAACTGGGAAAAGAGGACTGAATATGTATGGGAGTGTGTACAGTATATGTGGGGGGGAACTTCTGCTAAGGTGCAATACAGAAAGCCTTATTGTCGCTGTAGAAATGATGTGTTTAAAGAGCCGATATTGCACAATTTTGACTCGTGTGAGCTTTAAGTCAAATTAGAATGTTGTTACCTCATCAAAATCATACCCGGAGTTGTGTTTTATTTCATTCTCACATGTTTGAGTCACCCTGGTTTATTAGTCTGTCTATATCTCTAAAGCTCAAAATGCTCTGTCCCACCTTGTGATGTCATGAAGTGGTAGTTTTCAGGTTCACAGCTATCTTTTATCTTCTGTTTGATTGAAAATTATAGGGCTGAAATCATCCAAATGATTCAAGTGAAGTTGTATGGAGTTAAAAAAAAAAAAAACAGTGCACTTCCTGTATTATCACATGACATCATAAGGTGGAACAGAGTGTTTTCTGTCTGAGAGAAGAACACAGAGTTTGTGTGACATGTGTAAATGAAACAAAACATAACTCTAGGTCTGTTTGTGATGAGGAAACAACATTATAACATACATCAGAAAATGTAACGTAATATGGGCCCTTTAAAAAACACATATTCAAAACTTGTCAGAACTGTTTGTTGTACTTTTGTTTTGAAGAAATGCCAGAAATAGCATAAAAAAATATGATTTGTTTTGTAGAGACTTGTTTTTGTTTAATTCAATCAATACTGAAGAAAACAATTTGTCTTTTTGTTTTGGAAAATGTTTTACTTATTTTGTGAACAGCATCTTTACAAAGTTACCTTTGTTACAAAAATAAAGATTTTTTGTTATATGCAAGACAGTAATTAAATCTTGTATGCTCTAAAACTGGGAGAGAATATAAAAAAGCATATAAATCCATGGTTTAATATTACATAAGTTAACCTCTAATTACTTTGTAACATCGATACTTACATTGAAGTATTATATTCACTTTAGTTATTCTTTTGACTGAAGTGACAATTAGTTTCAGTCAGAGGTGGAAAGTACTCATTACATTTAATCATTACTTTCCAGCATACTTTTACTCCTCTTCCTCCTTCTGAGACAAAAGCTTCATGTGACACTATTAAAAGATTTGAACATCTGTTTTTGTTGCACCGCTCCTTCAGTCTAGTTCTCTCGTTCTTGTGTCTATCCTTTGAAAATATTTTATTAACTTTAAATTATAAAGGATATGGCACGCTCCAACAGTTACTCTTTAAGATACTCGTACTTGACTAGTAGTTGTCCCAAATACTTTTCACTTCAGCTTAATAATAACAATATTATTTTGAAGTAATGTTACTCTTACTTGAGTACAATTTTTGGCTACTCTATCCACCTCTGGTTTCAGTTAATATTTAATAATGATTAAACTAGTTTTCAGATACTTTTAGCTGATGAAAATGTCAACTATGTTCATTTAGTTACTTACAGTACATGTAGTGAGACAACCACATTTCTGTATATTTGTACTAAATTACTTCACAAGACATATGGATCTAGTCTACACTTGTGTACGATTTTATACAATTTTTGGGTTTCTTTTATTGTTAGTTAATAAATATTGCAATAGTTTTTGTTATAGTTTTACAGTGGTGGATGAAGTACTCCAGTAAAAGTACAGATACAGAGGTAAAAAGTTGCTCATGTCAAAGTATTACATGAAACAATCGACTTAAGCAAAAGTATTAAAGTAGCTGTTTAAAAATGTACTTTAAGAGTAAAAAGTAAATGTATTTCACACAGATTTTGATTTGAAGTAAAGTAGTTAGTTAAATACTAGTTTTGTTCGACAGTAACAATCTGAATGCATTTCTTAGTTTTTCTTATGAATTTTGTATATTTATTTTTGTTTGTTCAAAGCCAAAGCTTGAACTCAAAGCTCAGGATGTTTCCACGAACATGGTAAAAATAAGTCCTCAAACCATATGAAAAGTACTTTTTACTTTTCAGTCCAGTTCAAAAATATAGTGGAGTAGAAAGTACACATACCTGCTCTGAAAGTAAAAGTGAAGTAAAAGTAGAAAAAATGTAAAATTGACTGTACTTTATTACTTTTACTTCATTAACATCCAACAATGTACTTTTAGTCATCACTGAATTCTTTATTTTTGTGTAGTTAATTGTAATCCACAAAAATCTGGCATTGACCAGAACTATTACAGTCACAACTTAGTCACCAAATTTTCAAAAACAACTTATTACTTAGATGTTCAATTTTTGCCAAGCTTTTTTCGAGCCTTCACACGACCCCACCCATATCTCTATATTCAACATTCCCATTGAAAATAAACTGTATTTATATATTACTAATGTGACAGCTCCTTATCACAGCCTCTCCCCTTTCCCTGTGTGATTGATTGGTCCAGAGGAAGACTGACAGCTTCCAGACATATGCCCAAAAGGCTGCCCCCGGTGGTCAATGCCCCTGACAGCTCGCTGACACCCCAATTTCCTGATCCTCCTCCCCATCCTGCCAAATGTCTTACACGGCTCTTCTTAAGACATCTCCCCTGCTGTCCCTAACCATTTACCTCTCTTTAATTTCCTCCTATGGCTTGTCTCCTGATTATACAGTTCAGTTTGTAGTGTCAGCAGATGGGATGGGCTAATGACCATGGGGGCAGGAGTGATTTGTATATATGTGGGTGAGACACTGCAGCTGAAAAGGAAAAGGAAAGGATCTTTAATTTAGAGAAAAAAATTACAAAACTGTATGGGAAATGTAAGTGTTGTAAATGTAAATGTTTTCATTATGTAACGTTTTCATATCAAATGAAGACATATTATGTGAAAAAATGGATAGAACCAAGTTTAAATGATTTACCGGTAGATTTAAATATCAGCAAATCCTTTTGTAAGATCTGTATGTTGCTCTTTAAGTTATTATGGTGAGTTGGTCGAGTGTTTGTCCACTGGGCCGAAGGTTGATGGTTTGAATCCCGCTCTTGACGTAAACATCATTGGTAGATCCACTCACCCACAGGTTGGCAGTGTGATTCTAGCTCCCACAGATGAGTGCTATCATTGTGTCCTTGGGCAAGACACTTAACCCACCTTGCCATACAGTAGTGTATGAATGTGTGTGTGAAAGTGAGTGATTCCTTAATGTACAGTTCTCTCTCACTATCGTGGTTCACCTTTCGCGGCCTTGCTGTTTCGTGTATTTTTTTGGTGCAGTTTTGCAAGCTTTCTTTAACAGTGTATGAACGCTCATTGTGTTCTGCGTTCTGATTGGCTAAGGGACTATAGATCCTTGTCAATCAATCTCGTCTGTACCCTGTCTCCTGTACAGTACAGAATGTGCTCAGCTTGACAAATTTACATAAATGTTTCATTGCTAGCAGTGTGATTCTAAAGTGCTGTTTGTTTGCAAGTTTTCTCCCCGATAAAACCCACAGTGTCAATGAAACGTTCTGCACTGACAAAGGCGCCAGTGGTCGCACCCAAACGGTCGAGGAAGATGCTAATCATCGTAGAAAAAACTTCTGGACATGCTAAAGAAAAATAGTAATTATGCGGCTGTGGGGCGCCATTACGGAATAAATTAATCTTCGGTTCTTTACATAAAGAAAGGATAATAACATAAGGACAACAACAGCAATACGTTTTAAGGATGCAAAAACAGTTGTAACTGCCCACAACAAGACCATCGTAAGGATGGAGTCTGCTTTAGCTTTGTGGATTAGTAACTGCAGGAAAAAGAACATTACACTGGATACCAACATGATCCGCACAAGAGAGAAATGTGAGAAAATGTTAATGCCTGTCTGAGAAAAGTGTATACAGTGTGTGGTGAGGGGTTTTACAGCTGCAAAACATATATAATAACTGTAAAAAAAATAAAGCTGACTACTTCGCAGATTTCGCCTGTTACACTCGTGTGCCTTGAAGGTAGAAAAGCGCTCTATAAAAATGTGACCATTTACCCTTATTTGAGTTTCACCAATACTTTTCTAAACTCTTACTAGAGTCATTTCTTGAACCACTACTTAATACTTCTACTTGAGTAACATTATGTACATTACATCCTCTTGATCAAAACACAACAAAATAACAATAAACACAAAATCAGCTCTGCCTGTAGTGTCTCGTCCTGCTGTCTCAAGCCTCTTTACCTTGCCCTAATACCTTCCTATGACTTGTCTGGTGATTATGCAGTAGTTGAGTTTGTAGTGTCAGCAGATGGGATGAGGGGGGGTAATGACCGAGGGTGCAGGAGTGCTTTTATTCGCCCCCGCGTTAGGGCATCTCAGGGCGTAATGGATTAGAAGAGGCAGGGTACTTTGAGTGACTGGAACTTGTATGTATATATGTAAAGCAGTCTATAAGTGGCAGGATAAAACATATATGCACTTACGGAAGGAGTGTTTACATCAGGAATATGACGTCTTAACATTTTTCCCTTCACATGCGATGATGATTACTGAGTTTGCTTTTAAAGAGCCTATATTAAGTGCATTTTTGAGCTACGTTATAATATTGAATCCTCATCAGTTTATTTATTTATTATTTATTATTTATTATTTCATTCACCCATATCCTGCATATTTAGGCTGTGTTCTTTTCTCAAACTGAAAACACTCTGTTCCACCTTGTGATGTCATTAAGTGGTAATGCAGAAAGGGCTCCAGTGTGTTTTTAAGTTCATACACTGTTTATAAGACAACAACTTAGGGTAATTCTAATGTACTGAGGTTCAAAATAGCTGTCAACGTCAAAAGTATCACTCAATGACATCACAATGAGGAACAGACGATTTTGAGCTATGGAGATGGACAGCCTGGTAACACAGGGCCACTCAAACATGAATGTGTGAATGAACTCATACCTCAGCTACAGGTATTTCTTTGAGGTGGTAACAAGGTCCTAACATGGATAAGAGCTCAAAGGAGTCAATTTTGTGTAATATCTGACTTTTAAGATTTTTACTGTGCCAAAAAATAACAGTGTTAAGAAATGAAAAATAGGAAAAAAGAAATTTCACCAATATTCAACACTCAGACTGTCTCGCATGAAATAGTTTAAAATGGTTTGTATTTGTTAAACACATTTAAATATAATGTGATACAGTTATACCAATCTTTTTATTTTTGGATACAATTTTTGGCCACTATTTTATTACTATCATACTTCATCTTTTTTGTTATGAAGATATGGTTTCTATACTGTATAATGCATTATTTCAAGTCCAAGTTTAATTCTAATTGGATATAACTCAACATACAAATCTTGAGTTAACAGGAACAGAACAGGAACAACTTTTCAGGTCAGACTTAACAACATGTCTCATAAAGGATTATAAGACACATTCCGTTAGAAGTAGTTAGGTAGCGGTTATATATAGTTAAAAGATATATATATATGAAATAATAATGAGATGATTTGACGTTTGATTTGAAGTACGTCATATGTATTCATTTTAGTATGGCTTGTGTAATTGTGAAGGAAGTGATTGCAGTCCAGATAGAGAGCTGAAAAAAGTTTTATCTGATCAGAAGAGTGAAGGTACAGACAGCAGGCACATGCGTTACATTACAAAAGGAGAGTTCCCTGTACTTATACACTGAGAAAGGTACTCTCTATAGAAGGCTGGTCCTATAAGAAGTTAAACAAAATTTACATACTGTCCGTAAAAGGCCGTAAATGGATATACCGTTAATTGTTACCAGAAGGTAGAATATGTCACTGAAAAGAATGTTTGCAGTCACTGAAAAGATGGATTGCAAAGGGCTCTTATCACAGGACAAAAGTAACAGGTGGCAGTGAGGACATAGTAGTATTTTTACTGAGACACAAGTTCACCTCAATGTTTGTAACACACAGTATTCAACACAAGGTTTAAGAGTAAATAATAAATAAATAAATCATACTTTCAGCTTGCTAGTCTCAAAAAGTCAGTGAAGGAAAATTGAATCTCAAAATAAAATTTGGTTTATGGATTCAGAACTACGTCTCTAATAAAATAATATCTTTGATAGAGTTGGAAGAGTATCAGTTTTATTGCTGCCTTGAACTACAAGTAATTTCCGCAACGCCTTTCACTAGTTACACATAGATGATGGTGGCAAATTATAGTCGAAATTTCAGCTTTTGCCTTTATACCTTGACATTTTTAACATCTTTACCTCGGGTTGTCAGGAGTATTCAAAATCAGACACTAAAACTCGTATCAAAACTAGATCCAATACTAAAAAAGTCACGTTCACAGGACAGAAATGAACCTTTATTGAATAGCTTTAGGATGATCTTGAGCTGTATTAACAATTATAAGACCACATAGACTAGTATACGCCCACCACTATGGAACATACCTGGGCGATTTAATGTTGAAAATCTAATTCTATTGTGCAAAGAAAGATTATTTTTTATTATCATTGTGATATTGAGTCTATTCCTTAGTATCGAAATCGAGTTTGACATTTCAGTATCATGGCAACATTACATTTACCATACCAACACAAAAACAAAACATATTCTACTAGTCCGCCCTGTGTTATTCCATGTTCAAATCTATGCCATAGATTCAACTCTCTTTACCTTGAAAATGCTAACCATATGCTAACACGGGGCCTTGGTTGTCTGCGAGGGACTGAATTCATTTGTGCGGTATAATGAGAGTCGGTATGGGGTCCGTATGGTTAGCGAGGATTGGCTGAAGCAGATATAGGCAGGTAGGGAGGGGGTAATACACCTTTTAATGAGAAGCTAGTCTCCGTGGTACACCTGCACGCCACCGATCTGTGAAGACTGCTCACTAGAGTCTAGAACTGTGAGGCCTGCAGCAAAAAGAGTCTTAGATGTATCAAAGAGAAGACGATATGCTAAAGACGGGGTATCTTTCTTCTATGTGGTATTAATTGCTAACACCTAACATATTTAGACCATCATGTTGCCTTTTTATTGTTTTGAAAATGGTATATTTATAACATGCATACTTTTTTGATACTTCCCTTCCCTTTGCTCTCTGCACTAGTCACTCCCCCTTCAGAGCACAATCAGCATGCATCCCGTTAATAAAACTACCACACCTCACATCAGGTTTGTCAAGTTGTTGTGCACAGTTTTATATCATGCTTTATGGAGAATTGTCGTGTGGAAGCATGGGTGCTGTAGGCTTGTGGGCGGAGCTTTGGACAGACTCTTACAGCTAGCCATAAGGAGGGTTCGAATACGGCGGGGGACTGATTGCTAAATTACTGAAACATGCATGGATGATGTCTGAAAGCTCTTCAGGCTTAATGGCTTCACACTTTTGATGAAGGACCAACATTATAACATGGTAAAAATCTATAAATTCAAAGAAATTGAAATTATAGGGTTGGTTTTAGTGCAGTATTATACTTGATTTGCACAATAGTCTTACAGTCTGCAGTGTATATTTCAAGCTTGGTACTTGACCCAAATGTCGATAATTTCCAACTTGATTTCTGTAGGAATAGACTTGATACTCAATACCAAATCTGATAACAAAATGATAATTAAAAACACTCTCTTTAGACAACAAAAAGATTTTTAGCATTAAATCGTAGTACTTTCTTTTATATTACAGTGCGGTCTTATATCTGTGTAATCCCTAAATTGTCTAAGTACCGGTAGGTTCCATAGTGGTCCACTGGCATATACTAGCCTACCATCTTTTCCGTACTATAAGTTGCGGGGTTTTTTTCATAGTTTGGCTGGGAGTGTGACTTATACTCAGATGCAGCTTATGTGTGAAATTATTCAAATATATAATTTTCTTTGTTATTGTCACACTAATAACCGCACAAGGGCACTCTAGGCTTGTGTACCAGTATCTACTACTCATGTACCACTGAAAACTTAAAATTTCAACATTATGGTGATTTAAAAGACATCTGAGAAAGACTGAACAAAAATGTCCCCTAAAAGAAAATCGTATCCTGTTGAGTCTGATGACAGCCACGCAGAAGAGGAAGCGGCACTTCATCTACCTCCAGAGTTGGCAGAGTTGTTCAGAAGCGACACTGAGGATGAAAAATTCAATGGATTTAGTGATTTGGAGATTGAGAGTAAACTTGTTAGCTTGTTTTTTATGCTTTAGTTATCCGATTAACTGTTAATATCTTACGTTAACATACCAGACACGTATTCAGTTTGTTGTCTATGCTTCATGTAGCAGAATAAATATAAATGTGTGCTGAACAGCAGTACAACACGCCATTTTATTGTTATAATTAAAACTTGCCTTTATAGATAAAATGTCTGTTCTTGGTCTCAGATTTTGTAAAATGCACCCCCCCACCCCCAAAAAAAAAAAAAAAAAAAAAAAAAAAAAATTTGAGTTATAGTCCAATACGACTTATATATATATATTTTTCTTCATTATTATGCATTTTTGGCTGCTGTGGCTTACAGTTCGGAAAATACGGTATGTGTCTTATATTGTCCTGATACAGCTCAAGATCATTCTTAAGTTATTCAGGAAAGGTTCATTTCTGTTCTGTAATTATGACTTTTTTAGCATTGATACCTGCTGAAATTAGTTTTGATACTACTTTTAATATAGATTAATATCTGATTTTTGATACTTTAGAAATGTCTGTTTGTTTTCGATCATGTTCTTCCCAATCTCTATCTGTTATATTGTGGTATATGGAGACACTCTTGAAGCAACAAAATGACATAACTAGAAGCAACATTTCGATCATATAGTATCATATATACGGTATGATGTCCTATCTTATTTCTATATGACTTTGAAAATGACCAGCTCAGACAGTGAATGTAAATGTTAACCGACGCATTGTTGTTTAATCAAAGCTGCATTTGACACAATCAGCTTCGACAGTCCCACACGTCTCTGTACTGCCTCTATAATCAGATCAACCCCGACACTACAACAGGGAAAGATCACAGCAGAATACAGTTAGCATCCATTAGCATTCAAAACACATGCTACATTTCAAATTGTGGCCATCTGGGATAGATTAGCATGGTCTGATTGGGCACACCAAACATTCTGACTAATCCAACAGAGTCTGGCTTTTTTTTTCATTAGTAGATTTATTTATTTTTTATTGTTGCCTTAGTCTGTCAATTAAAGATTATTATTGGTTGGTAAAGTTTATTTGAAAAATGAAGTATGTCCATAAAAATCATTAGTAATCGCCAAATCAACGACTGATATGAAATAAAGTATTTGTTGTCTCTGTGTCTGTCTCACAAACAAGGCAGACTGTCAAATGTACAGTCATTTTGGACAAAAAAAGGGTTGTGAGTTATATTTGTTGAGAAGCCCCTATTCATACATTTCCAAAAAGCGATGCAACTGTGAAGGCAAAAGTTTGAAGAAACAACAAAATTGGGATCCAATCTTGTCTTGTCTTGTCTCTACTAAATACATTAGAACTATTTTGCTTTTGGAAAGTGACAAACCACAAGAAGTAGTGCTGTGTCTCTTTAAAGTGGGACTAAACACCTAAACTCTGCCCACAACCACACTGCAAAAAGAGCTGCTAAACCGGGCAGTACCTGGAGGACTAAAGAAGAGAGTGATTGAGGAGGAGGGGCAGGGTTTGGGGGTCTAAGGAACAGTGTGATTGGCCTAACAGGTATCCACACATCAAAGTCTGCCCCTGCAGCCAGGTGTGTGTGATCAGAAACACCTGGCTGTAATCACGACAGTCCTGTGTGATGTCACCAACTACTCTAAATTGCAGACCCCACTGAAGGCAGCACAAACCTAGAGTTAGGCATCTTTTTGACCAGAAAGCTGCAAATGTACCTAGTTTGCACTAAAGTTGCAAAAAACGAACAAAACAAAAAAAAAAGTAAATAAATACTAAGAACAGTAGATAATGCTCTTAAAACACCATACACAGTTTGGAAGTGAAAAAAGTGACTTTCGTGTTCAGTGAAACTTTATGAATAGGGACACGTCTTTAATGGGTTAAGAAAAGGGTTCGGGGTCGTCTTTGTAGGGTAGGTTCATCTGCATGGATGTCCATGGTCAGATGCCTCTCAGCCAACTAGGCACCACATTGTATTAGTGAAACACCTGCTAACTATCTTTCATTTTTGTTTAGACATTTGGTTAAAAATATCTCACATGCTTTGGTATTCTGCAGTCGGATTCCTGGTGGAGCACTGGTTGTTTTTTAAAAAGCTTTGAGGCATGGCTTGGGTCCAGAGATGTGAGAGATCCTGGGGCTGCTGCATGACAATGATGTTAGCGGGATGAATGGGCATGAATGGAGGTGCTGGTTGTAGCTCACACTCACACAGTGTATATTCACATAATGACACAATTGGCTTGGTAGGAGTATTTCTTTCTAATAATATAATGTTTTTCTTGAAAGACATGTGTTTTGGGAATATAAGTGTCCCATGTCTGTATTGGGGGGTTGTTTTTAATCTCGCGGTGCATGTGTATGGTGTTGTACATGTGTATAGTGACAATAAATGCATTCTATTCTATTCTTAATTTATAATGTAACAATGAATAGTTTCGGCATCAACCACTGCAAATACACAAAATATCACAGTTTTACTATTTGATGATAATTTTACATAAAGAGTATATATTCAAATTTCAAAATACCAAATTATTTCCTTTGGGTTAGATGTATACCTGTCATGATGCGTGTATTTCTGTTCCTGTTGTGTCTCCCTGTGTGCTCTCCCCCTCCTGCACCTGTCTGAGCCTGGAGCTGGGCGGAGTTTCTGACTCCTGCCGTGCGCACCTGGAGCGCATCAGCGCAATCACCTCCACCTGCTGCGGAGCATAAGATGGACGAGCTTCAGACACTCGGTGCCAGATCGTCCGCATGTCAACGTTCCGGTTCTCCTGACCTCCCCTGCTCCTGAGTCCGTGCTCCTGTTCTGGTATCGTCAAAATTCCTTACCTTCAGCTCCTTGTCTCATCCTAGACCCAGCCTGCTCCACATCTCCTGTTCTGGCTCCCGCTCTCTGATCCGTCCCGGTTCGGCTTCCTCTGGCTCTGTTCCTGGTCCTGTCTCCGTCCCGGTCCTGGCGGTTTCCTGTTTGTGTCTCTGCTCCCCTCGGCGCGCCCCTGGCCTCTGCGTACACCCCGCTCTGTGCTCCTTGCTGGATTAATGGACTTTTGTTGATATTTTCACTAACTGTAAATAAAGCACTGTAAATCTGCCCCAAGTTCTGCACGTCTTTGGTCCACCCTACTCCAGCCGTTACGACAATACAAGAACTATAGTGTAGATTTCTAGCTACCAAAAAACTTAACATGGTAGTTACGAAATACAGAATCTAGGTATGGAACAAGCTCTCGTGCCACAAGATCTCAAAATTGTGCACACAAGTGGAAAATTCATGTATTTGTGTTTGCTTTGGACAAAAAAAGGGTTTACATTGTGAGTTATACTTGTTGAGGAGCCCTTACTTCTATATTTCCAAAAAGCAATGCCACTGAAGGCAAAAATTTGAAGAAACGGCAAAATTGTGCAAAACTGTGAACTGAATCTTACCAATTATTAACTAAAAATGATAACAAAATGATGTCTTGTCTCATCCCAACTAAATGCATCAGATGTAGTGTTGTCTCTTTAAAGTGGGTCTAAACACCCACAGAGTGAGACTCCGCCCCTGCAGCCAGTTGTTTGTAATCACAAACACCTGGCTGTAATGTGGGCAGTTATTTGTGATGTCACCAATGACTGGAAAATGCCCCTGAAGGTTGCACATCCTTAGATTTAGCCATTTTTGACTAGAAAGCTGCAATTTCACCAAGTTTGTACTAAAGTTCCAAAAAAAGGACTAGGAACAGTACACAGTAATATTAAAACACCACACAGTTTAGAAGCAAAAAAAAAAAAAGTGCAGTGCAGTTGAAGCATTAAGTACATGGGTAAAGTAGCTAACAAGATTTAAGCAAAACATGAAACTTTGGGATCATTACACTTCCCCAGATCTTGTGTGTGTTTCTTTGGACAGTGATTATATTTAAAGTGGAAAGCAGTGGTGCTAATGAGCCCTCTCTAAGCCCTTTTACAGAGAGTCTTGGTCAGTGTGTCCTGTTGGATTCTCTAACAGTTTAGACCAAACCCCTAATGAGAGACTAGGAACAAACTCCTATTAGCATGTACAGGGAAAAATACAGTATTTAGCAAGACAAGACGGGGTGGGGAAGTTTATTTATGCATTTATGATGAATTATTGCGACATGTTTTAGTTCTACACCGCTTCCCCTGCTTAAAATTTGCTCCTCATTCTCCCTTAGGGCAGGACTAGTCTAGCGCAAGGCAGTATATATCTTCTCAGTCTAGTACCTTTTAGATTGAAAATGACTTCTGGATGGCAGTTGAAACAGCCACATTCCAAAAGCATTGTCCAGATGACTACCTTTAAAACCTTTTCTAACATACATGGGTTTGAAGGACGCCGAGACTAGAGCTGCGAGGAAACAGGCCCAGAGGAAGACCAAAGAGGATAACAAACTTGAGACGTTTTAGGTTCTCATAGTATGCTATTTTCTGATCTGTGTTATAATGTTCCTAATCAAAAACACACCCAGAGTTGTGTTTTTGTGTTTTGTTTCATCCACACATGTTTAACACACAAACCCTACACATTTAGGCTAAGTTCATCTCTCAAACAGAAAACATCCTGTTTCACATTGTGGAACTGTGTTTTTAAACTCCATACACCTTCACTAGAATCATTTGAATGATTTCAGCTGTGGAATTGCCAATCTCTACTTAACAAAAGGTAAAAGGAGCTATTAACTTGAAAACAAGCACTTCACCACATCACAAGGTGGAGCAGTGCATTTTGAGCTTTAGAGATATAGACTAATAATGCAGAATTACTCAGCCATGTGTGAATAACAAAGAACACAACTCTGGATTGTTTTTGATGAGGTAACAACATTCAGTGTTGAAGAGTCAATATTGTTCAAGAACAGTCAGTGTTGTGTAATATAGGATCTTTAAAGCAACAGCATGTTGAGCACACCTGCATCTCCATGAAATATTTTGCAGTATGCAGAGCCGGATTTTCCTATACACAGACCACGCAAGTAGGGTCCCTGCAGTTGCGAAGGGCCCTGCCTCCTGAGTCCAGAAAGTTTTATCCATCTTGTTTGTCAATCTACATGTGCTTAGGACAAAATGGGCCCCTGGATTGCTCCTCAGCATCAAACATCACTTTCTGATTGCTTAAATGTAAATTACGCCACATTATGCCATGCCCCTCCCCACACACACACACACACACACACACACACACCCACACACACACACACATACACACACTCACAAACACATTCAGCGACAGCATGAGGACACTAGAACAGATGATGTAAGTTTACCACACTTATGTTTGCTGTCTTGACTTTGCCTCACGCTAAGAATTCAGCCACTTTAGGCTGCAGTGGGTTACTGGTGATAATGACAGAAGCTTTCTTTGCCTTTGCTGGTCATGTGAATGATCCATGAACGAGCCGCAGATGCACTTTTCATGCATATGAATGAGTTACGCTAATTTTTACCCATACATTTATGTGCATATTATACACATATTGATATGTTTAATCACCCGGTAATAATGTGTGCTTTTTTTTAAAGTCTTCCTGCTTTTATTGAACACAAATAATGTGATCATGAAGTGAAACTAAAGAGAAGGTTTCCTTAGCAGTGTATATGTCCTATTACATTATGATAAAAAGAGATGGTGGGCCTATAATATTTAGGCTATAATGGATAAATCAGTTTTGCTTTGAGCCCCCTGAAGTTACTATATTCGGCTCAGGCAGTATGCCATAAAACGTTTCTATCTCAAGGAGAATGTTTTAACTTTTTGACTGTCTATTTCCATGGAATCATGCAGGTGACGTGCCACCTCCAGAAACTTACATACTGTACCTTTAACCAATTTTAGAAAATAAGTGTAGTAAAAAAGTTAAGATAAGCAAGATACAAAAAATAAAAATAAAAAAATAAATAAAAAATGTAGGCAGCCTAAACACCAGTTGTACAGACAGTGAGGAAAATCACATTGTTGAGGATTTGACCAAAGTTTAGAAAGAAAAAAAAAATTCATAATAATCCATAATGGAAAGTTACTCCTCGGAACAAAAGTTGAATAAACATGATCTGGAAATCATTGGTCTATGGATAGGTACGGTATGTTCAGACTATGAGGAGATTAGACGACTTAGGAAGGAAAGCCGTTGGGGACAAAAAGCAAACACCAATAATAGAGGTATTACGAGTTTTAATCAAGGACTTACTTAACATGGCGAGGGCTGATGACAGAGAAGCCAACCCAATGATTAAGTGCTTATTGAGGACAATTGTGGACCTATTGGCTCCCCAGACTCCGCAGTTGTATTCATAGGATGTGGTTGTGCTGAATTTCTTTTCTGTCAGACCACTGTTTAGCATATTTAACAGCCTTGGATCGATTGGGTGTCCGCGACTGGCCTATCCAACTCTACGAGATTAATGCAGAGTTGTTGACCCCTGACTTGAGTTTTAGTGAAGGGAACATTGGGTGTCTGGTGATGGAACAGAGAGGGGACAAGGAGGTAATGGCCTGTTCCTATAGTTTTCAGTAAAGATAGCAGTCAAAGATCATATGTGGAGCAAACAACATGGATGTCTTTCTCTGAGCTCAAGGTGAAAAGTTGAAGTTGGGGACGGGGAGGTTAGATATTGATTTGAAAAGTTTTAATTATTTATTCAAAGGTGCACTATGTAACTTTTCTGGTGAATGGTCTGCAACCTGATTATCTGAAACGTCATTGCTTTGCCTAGAATGTTCCACCATGGGGTTTTTGATGCATTTATTTAATCATTTTTAGCTTTTAGTGCTGAAAAATGGGAGTGTACTGTGAGTGTGATTGCCTCTACACAGATCTGGCGTGTAACTTGGTCTGGTAGTGTGAAGTGCTAGAAAAGTTTAATGCCATACTATAGAACATCTTAGGCAAAGTAATAATAATAATGTTTATGGAGATAAGCTCCCTTCAACAGAAAAGTTACAAAGTGTATCAATATGTTTCTACAAATTATTGGACATTTTTGTGACTTAAAAAGATTACGAATCAACCAATTGTGATTTTATGAATGATATTAACTGAAATATATGCTAATTTATATTTAAAATGAAATAAGAGATACTGGTTATGTTTATAGCAGCAGAACTCAATGATTGTGTCTATATTATAAGTGTATTTTTGTTGGCTCCAAAATGGAATAAATCACGGTTCGGTAGTAGGAGGAAGGGCATCTGGCTTACAAAAAAACACACACACACACACTATACATATCAGTGTTTTCCAAGTTGATATGGAAATGACTATTGAGGTTTGACCCCGGAGGAGACTAGCCAAAGGGAACATTAGTTTTTTTTTAAGTGTATGGCAGATTGCATTGGCATTGCATATTTTGGCATTTCTAACATTGCACAAAGGTTACGATGCATATGTTATTGCCTTTTCCTTCAGACTGCATTTGGTAAAACCAGTAACATAAATCTTCAGGCAAGTCTTCATACACTTTACCCCAAGCGTTACAGCCTAGTATCATACCTCAGGCTTGGTCTCTGGAGAGGAGGGTGCCTGCTTATCTAGAGCCCCATAGATGACACAGATATGGGAGGGTAGGCAGATTAGATGAGTGTGGTGTATTTTGGTAGCGTGCGCCCGGGTGAGAGCGATGATGGATGGACTAATACCGCTCCTCTCCCGGCTGCGGTTTTATTGAGGTCTTTAGATTCACTTATCTTCGGGCCCTCAGGTTATCTCTGTGCGCCGCTGCTATGCCGAGTGCCTCCACACATTGCCCCACGAGAGGACTGCTGCCTACTCCGCAGACCAAAGACGTGTAGGTCCAAGGTCTAGACAATTTAACATTTTGGGGTCATCTTTACTTCTTTGTACAACATATAATGAAGACTAGTGTTTCTCAAACTGCGGTGGCACGCAAGCTCCTTCAATTTGTCGTTTGTTGTTTATGTGCAGTTTTGTCCTATTTTGGGGCACACCTTGTTTAAAACTAGTATTCACCTTATTCCAGAGTTCCCATAGGCGCTGCCATCGTAATTTGGGTGTGTATTTTGTATGGAGTTGCCGATCTTGACAGCAAATAAGTTCTATGGGGACTACAGAGCCGTTTTAATGCTTCCCAGAGAATCGGTGCAGTGTTGACTTGCTGTTGCATATAACCGTTGAACATTTGACACAAACCAACCTATTTTATATAGTATTTTTGCGTTGAAACTTTTACCAAATTCTCCATTGAGAGGAACAGGATTTCCACTTAACCGTGAGTGCTACTACAAAGAAAGCGCGGTTTAGTTGCATTTACGGAAAAAGTAGGCGGGGCAGAATAAGGTTAATATACTCCTATTTTAGAGCTGGTTTAGCCCTAGAATATAGTCCTGTTTCAGATCTGGTGGTACTCAAGCCAAATATCGATGGCCTCCAAGCATAAAGTCATTTATGGCCAAATTGAGTTATGGGTACAATTCTCCTTTCCAGACCTGCTGCATCTGTAGGTGTCATTGGCTCCGTCCTCGGCCAGTCTGAAAACTAAGTCATCCTCTTGACTTAGGCAGTTTGTGCGCCTCAGAAATACTTTGCAGAACCCATAAATACTGTGTCCCATAAATAACGTTGGATAACTACATTATATAAATGTAATCTATACTTCAAAAATAATACACGTATATGTGGATCATTTTTAAATTGAATGTCTATACAATAAAAAAGTCTTGTCCTCATAAGTGAGACAAAATTATCAAAATGAACAGTGAGGTAAATTTCTTTCTTTCTTTTTTATTTGTCAGAGACCGTGTATGAATTCATTAATCTTACAAAAGAAAAGATGATTTGTACCAGAAGTTTGCTACTGCTACTTTCCATCTGCAGTCCCTCGGCAGGTGAACACACATTAAAAATACACTGCACAAGTTCATTACAATTGCATTATAAGACTAACAGCTCATCATTAACATTAGCAGTAAAATACAACATGTCACCATTTCCAACAGTTTTTTTCCTACAGTCCATACAGATATTAAAAATCATTATGTGCAAGTTTTTACAGTGAATATAGAAGAGTACAAATGAACTAGACTGATGTCGACGCACTTGATTATCTAAAATGTGTTTTTTCAAATTTCTAATAAAATCATTGAGCTCTACGGACAATTTCAGACTGTCTGGGGCTGATTCCACTGTCTGATGGTTTGAGAAGCAAAGGCCGATTGAGCAAAGGCCAACTGAGCAAAGGCCCACGATCTTTTTGGAATTATGCAATTGCAGTTCACAGAATTCGGAACAAAGTTTGGTACATTTCTTTCAATGGAGGTGGAGCTGCATTATTAATATTTTTGAATAGAATTGCCCAAACTGAACATTTTGTATTTACTGAGGATATTACAGTGGTGATAATGAAGTGTTTAGATGTGTCCAAAATAGTTTTTAGAATGTTTTATTTCACTATTTGTGCTGTGCAGAAGTTTGGTCTCTGTGAGTATCAATAGAACTTAAGTCACGATCACAAGTCAGATCTGACCTTGCTCAGCTGTGTAAACACCTGTAATGTAGCTTTCTGTGTAACATCCCTGGCAAAATAATAACCTCTTCATGAAGTCAAACAGATTGTGGACACACAATATATCAATATATGTATGTGTGTAGTACACGTCCCATACTCAGAGATAGGTAGTACTCAGTTACATTTACTTGAGTAACTTTTTTAAGAAATTGTACTTTTCTAGTGGCATACTTGCACCCCTACTTGAGTTTTTATTGAGGTAACAGTACTCTTACTTGAGTAAAGGTTTTGGTTACTCTGCCATCTGTGAGTAAGTCTACATGTGACCAAACTTTATGTTGACAATATGAAATTATTTGAGAGTTCCACTCTGGAGTCCTAATTTTTAGACGAATCGCTAAAAAGTAGAGGTGGGCGGAGATAGGGGGAGGTAAAAGTTTGAGGCACTGCAGCCTCAAATGCATTGGATTAGTCAAACATGAATGAATCTTAAGCGCCCCTTTTAATAGAACAATCTATTAACAAATGTTTGTTGTGATACTGCACCTACTTTGGTAAGCAGATGTAGTGTTTAAGCTCCACCATTTGCTTTCCTTAGGCAGACAGTGAGTATGTGTTCAGGAGTTCTGACTTAATTACTCTGAGTATTTCAGAGGTTATGTGCTAGACTCCAAAGGCATAGTCAAAGTACCATGCTGTTTGCTGTTTTACAACAAAGGCCAAGCTGCAAGGGGCAACAAGGATATGTCTTCAGCCAAGTCGGGGAAACCACTTGTGGAGCCATAAGCCAATATCATACTAACACTATAAAGACTACCCTGAAAATGACAGATGAGCACAAGTATCTCCAGAGACGTGTTGAGTCCTGAATTCCCATCTTTCCTTGCTGACCACTTCCAATGGAGGATTTGATATTTTTGACACAGTTATCACATTCTTTTGAACAGATGAATCGTGGAGACTTTACGCAATCATGGACTGATGTTTTTGCCATGGTCTTCAAAATGTTACGGAAACTGCATGACTGTCACACAATCTTTTTAAAGAAACAATGCCTGGCTTCAAACCTCATTGTCCATAATGCCACGAGCGGGCCAAAAGCTTTGATTAAATGAGGATAATGTTCCACAAAATTGTGCTTTGGCATGAGGGTTTTCATGCGGAAACACATTTTTAAACCGTGCCTGTACTCTGAAATGAGGCTTTCCAAGTAGCTGATGCTCCCATCTGTGTGGTTGGGGGACACTATTAGCTCAACAACATTCTTTATCATCACTAATATATCTGCCATGCTTCTTCTTTCTTGAGAACTTTGATCAGTGGCAACAACATTTTGGTCCTGTGCACAGAAAAGTTTAGTGATATACCTTGCGGACAGTTGGTCCCATCTTTCCATTTGAACAGAAATCGTTTGATCCTTTTATTGAACTCCTCAAGGGTGAAGTGCTTCTTCTTTATGAAGACACTGAGGCCAACTCCATGTGAACTATGCCCTCTATCAAATCATGCAAAACTTCTGGAGGGAACTCTGATATGTTACATGGAAAAGGTTCTATGTGTAAGTTTTTTAACACCATATCAAAGCCCATTATTTCCCAACGCCTCCTGAATGTCTAGCGTATGCTGCCGCTTTGTTCTCAGAGAAAAAGCCTATTCTGACCTTAGCCTCTCCATATTGGGCACGCTGTCCCACACAGAACTAGCAAATGTAGGACCTACTAAAGCTCTGAACAATACCAGCCAGAGAGTGAGCACCAAGGTTATCCGTGATCACTACAAACACTTCAAGTTTGTCCCCAAACTTGGCACAAAAATGCCACTTTCTTCTAAGCTTCTCAAATCGCAATAACGGCTCCAAAACTCTTGAGTAGCCATATTTCTTCACATCATCAGCTTTTCACAAACCCCCAAATAAATAGAAGATAATGAAGACTGTAGGCCAGGTGGAACATCAGCCAGCCAACATTCAATAGACTGTTGTTAAGTAAAGTTATTCTTACTTGAGTAATCATGTTCCCAAATACTTATTTACTCTTGAGTACTTTCTTTGACCACTACTTTGTACTTCTATTTGAGCAAATGTATTTTAAAGCAACGTTTGAGTACTTGACTACATTTTTTGGCTACTCTACCCAACTCTGCCCATACTTCACCTCTACAATACAATTACACCCAAATGCACCTTTTAAATAATTCCAGTTGTATTTTTGTTTTGCCTGCAGTGCCATATGTTTATTCCTTATCTCATTTGTTGCCCAAATCAGCAGCATACCTTTGCATGAGTTTGAACATCTGTGTTTGGTGACTGTAAACATGGGGCTGTTGTCCTTGTTTTTCAGTGCCAGCTCAAACAGGCACACACACTGGAAACTGGAGATGGTCATTTGAATATTTGGTCCCACTTTATCCTTTTGACCAGGCTGTATTTGAACTAACTGTGTACGCTGAAAGAGGGGTGACCCGTTACTTTACCTCTGCTCAAACACACAAAGGGCTTGAATTGATTATTTCAGTTATGGAAAGAGATGATTAAATGATTTAGTAGGAGTAGCAATAGCAGTAGTAGTACTAGTAGTGGCAACAGCAGCAGTAATAGTATCAGTAAGTATCAGTAAGCGCTTTTAGATACAGTAGTAGTAGTAGTAGTATCACCATCAGGTTGTGTTGACTGGTAGTACTGGTATCAGTAAGTAAGCTTTAGAAAAAAAATGTAAATACGATATAGTAGTAATAGTACTAGGCTAGTATTAGTAGTTGAGGTGGGTAGTAAACAGTTACATCTACTAGCTACATTTACTTAACTAACTTTTGAAAGAAATTGTACTTTACAGAATACCTTTCTGGCAGCATACTTTTAATCCACCTTGATTAATATTTAATTGAAGTGACATTACTCTTACTTAAGTAAAAGTTTCCCCGCTTTACCATTGCAGGACTGAAACCGTGCCTTTGCAGAGGTCTATGCTTTGTAAAATTATTGGTTGGTTTTTAATGCTCCTCTTCTTTCCATTCATTTTCTATAATCTTTAATATAATAAGTTACTTACTAATGCACTATAAGTGGCAGTAATGCATGGTTTTGATTACACTGCCTATGCTATAACCTGTGTAACATTAGTGCCTGTATACTTTCCACAGCACATTAATCTAAGTATAAGACAGGCCATCTGAAGCCATGGGATCTACACACAGTGGTTTCTCTTAAAGCCCTGAGGCAGAGGAGCTCCACTCTTCTTCATATGAGTCTATAGAGTCACATACTGTCATATACATCATAAACACCAGGGCAGACTTAATGGAGGGTGAACTATAGGAGATAGACTGTAAAAATAGTTAAATTAGAACTCTACTGTCCCACCAAAACAAAGTAATATTTGGAACAACTAAATGTAAATCCTATTATTATTATTATTATTATTATTATTATTATTATTATTATTATTGTAGTAGTATTTGTATTAATTTATGTATTTACTTTATTATAATTATTTTTTCCAGTTACAATAAAATGGAGGATACAATTTTTAAATTTTACACAGACTAACGATACTATAACATAACAATAACAAGCTTGTATTCAAGTACATGTATTGCAAGAGAAATTTTCTAATGATTAACTGCAAACCAGATTTCTAATTTTTGCTGCTAAACTGTGTATATGGTGTTTTAGTAGCATTATCTACTACTAAATGTCATTTTTGGCAGTTTTGTGCAAACTAGGTAAATTTGCAGCTTTCTAGACAAAAATACCTAAATCTAAATTAGTGCTGCTTTCAGTGGCCTCTGGAATTTCCATTAGTTGGTGACATCACGAAAAACTTCCTTGATTATATCCAGATATTTCCAATCACAAACACCTGGCTGCACAGCCAAAGTTTGAAATGTGGCTGGTTATTAAACCAATTATGTAATCCCTTAGTCATTCAACCTGATAAGAAGTTAACACTGTCGACTGGACAGAAATATTGTAGGAGTGAAGATGTTTTACTCCCATCCAAGCCGCTTCTTCAGTTCTGGTCAGATCACTGGTGGACACTGCCTTATATCTATCTGAAGGGAGGAGCTAACGACACTGAAACTGGAAACGGCTTATGTTTATAGTTTCTGTATGTAGGCTATGTCTATTGAGCTACATTCAGCCACAGTGTGCACTGTGCCTGAGTCATACTTAGCATATTCGTTCAACTCTTGGCATCCTGGCTGGCCTCTGTTGTTCTCTTTGTTTCCTGCAGATATAGATGGGGGAAAGATGATGTCTAAGGGCCCCATTTCTGTTCAAGGATTGTCTTTCTGTCTATTAGACCAATCACACTGTTCCTCATGCCCCCCATCTCCCCTTAGTGCTTAGTCCCATTTTCAGACTAGTTTCTAAGATAATGTATAGGCCCTGTATCATTTCAGGCAAGTCCATTTCGCTTTGTCAATAGTTGCCGGGGGAAACCAAACTGTTTTGCTACTGAATACACAAGTCAATTTTCTATTGTAAACTGAACAGCACATTCTCTATTCTCCCACATGAGGTTGCTTCTACCTTGAGCCTAAATTTTGCATCAGCACTGTGTCTGAAGATGCAGCTGGAGTTGGTGAGACAGTTGAGAGGGGTGACACACGCCTCAGAGCAGGGGCTTGTTCCAGGGGATGCCCTGGGGCCCCCGGCTCCTCACACAACTCACCGAAGTGCCCTGACCGCCTTCAAAGTCCAAATGCAGCACAACAAAGGACTATTATAGCTGACTGGGCTGTAGCAGGACAGGCTCAAATATTTATGCAGCTTTTGATGATGGTGCACGGGTGATGGGATGGTAAATCTCACAGGACAAAGCCTCACACAGTGACTGCAGACTAAATGATGAGGGGGAATTTGTAGCGATAAAGTTAAAGGGATGTAGAGCAAGGTGTGTTTCGATACGAGCGTAAAGTTATAAGAAAATGTGTTTAATATAAGATAGAACCAGAACTTTTACATGTAAGTATTAAAACTTTACAGCTGCAGTATGTAACTTTTATGAAAGGTGTTCCGCAATGTCGTTACTTTACCTGAAATGTTCCTCCATGTAGCATCACATTTTTCTACCAACATTTATTGAATTGCTTAAAAATAGCCTGAAAACATATACTCTGACCTGCAACTTGATCTGGTAGCGTCACCTGCTTAATTCTGAGAAAAAAGATATCTTACTGTGAAACTTTCTAGGAAAAAGCATAACATCTCCATGGAGACAAAGAGATGGCAGACCTTCCACCAGAAAAGTTACAATAGTGCAATTATAAAGTTTAAAGTGAAACAGTAATTTCACTTTTTTTTGCATATATGGTGTTATAATAGTATTGTCCACTGTTCCTGGTCCTTATTTTTTGGCATTTTTAGTACAGACTTGATGTATTTGCAGCTTTCTGGTCAAAAGCAGTCAAAAACCTGAGTGTGTGCTGCCTCCACTGGCCTCTGCGATGCAAGTACTACGTGATATGACACATGACTTGATAATAGCCAGGTGTTTGTAATCTTGATCTTATACTGAAGAAAATTACTTGCTAATGCCCCAGTCTCTAAGTTTTGCCTCTATTAACCCCTCCATGTATGAAAATAAATAAATATATAATAATAAATAAATAAATACTTGCATGCTTCTGTTTCATTTAAGGAGAAATATTTTTTGCCACTGAAGTTGTTAAGGAGAGTACAAGATAGCAATGTTATCTGCAGCCTTATTATTCAACGTAAGAAATTTGCTTGTGAACACTACAACTCTCCCAGTGATGCATGTGTTGCCAGACAAGTACAAAGTATTATGTGGAAACTGCCGCCTCAGCACTGTCATGTATTGTGGGGGATTAAGCTATTGGAGAAGAGCCTTATACAAAAACATGGGGCAAACTTACATCTATTTCCCTGCAAATCCAATCTGGAGTCACAGCCACTGAACAGGAGAGAAACAATCAGCTTAAACTCTGGCAGCAGCGAAACCTTATCCCAATATAACACATGTAATTTATTTAATTCAGAGGTGCCAGACAAAATAATCAATTCTTACAGATGTTTGGAAATTAAAGATTCGTGTTTGCTTCCAGCTTTCTTTCTTTTTGGGGGCATCTCAACAAATCAGCTATGCTAGGATTTGCATATTTACTTGCCTTGGATTTTGAAGTTACCTTTCTTTCTCGGTTTTGAAATGACACAAATATAACAGTACGCATTGGGTTTTTGAATCAGAATTATTATCAAAGTATAAATAGATTCTGTAATGATTTGGAGGAATAATTTCATGTGGTGTTGAAATTGCCACATTCCAATTGTTGTGGTGATAGGCTTTAATATGTCTATTCTGATAAACAACAAGGGGCCGACCAACTAAATGAGACTGTTGTTTAAAATTGGGAGAGATTCCAATCAGCTTAACTCACCAATATTAAAGAGGGGCTATTATGAAAAAAATAACACTTTTGGAGCTTTCTACCATGTTATAACGTTGTTCCCTGATCAAAAACTTGCTTAAGAGGTTTCAGTGTCTTCCATGCATGTTTGAGTGATTTAGTGATCTCTCCTGGGCCCTGGGGTTAGCAGTACGATCCTGTCCAAAGCTCAGCCCACAATCCTACGTCATCCAAAGCAATTTTCCATAAAAATAAAAAAGCAGGACACAAAACAATATAATACAACTTCACAAATCTGATACGATATGCAGCATTTGCAGGTTGGAGAGTAATGGGAGAGTAAACAATATGTAAATATGTTGTTTTTCTGCAATTTTTACATTTCCAAAATGATTAAATGTAACATGGTGATCTAAATATGTTATGTGTTGCCCCCTCTTTAAAGGCACACTATGTAACTTTTCGGGTGGAAGTTCTACCAACCTCCAAAAATAACATCTCCAAGTGCCTGTCTCCATGGAGATGTTATAGCTTTTTGAATGGCATTAATAAACGTACGTGGCAGGTGGACTCACAAGGCAAAAATACAGGTCAGATCTGTGGAGAGGTGACCCAACTCACAGTAAGAATACATATTTCCAAGGAGTTTTAGAGCCGTTAAAATAGCTGATTAAACACAAGATAAGCTTAATGCCACACTGTGTAACAAACACTCCATGCAAGCTGTGGACCTCCCGCCAAAAAAGTTACACAGTTCCCCTTTACCCACTACTTACTCAGGCCTTTGTTCATTTGCATCCATCACCTATCTCTTTACAACTTCACAAAACTTCTCTTTTTCATCTCATCTTTCAGACCCATTTTTTTTTCTTTTAAAAGTAATTGTCCCAAATGTTTGCAGCAGGCACCAACTCTCCTCTGCCACTATCATCATTCATCGGCCCATTCCCCACACAGCACTGCAAAGCTTTCAAACCCCTAACACAAAAACACAGCTTCATTTGTAGTACGGAACCGCAGCCTCGTGCTATTGGTCCCTGTTCGCTGATGACTTTGAGAGAATAATTAAAGCAGGGCTAAATGTTGCCGGGGGAGATTTTACATGCAGTGGAAAAGGCAGGGGCTGGAATAGGGCCAGAGATATTGATTACTGTTGGGATTACACTGCTCTCCGTCCAGCAGTGTAATCATCGGCGCTGCTTGGGATGCGCAGGTTGGTTCGGGAGGTACCGGGGGAGAGGGACCAGCGAGACAGGCCCAACGCAGGACAGATGGCTTTTATCTGCCATTGTCCTTCAAGAGAGATGAATTTAAGGTTGAAACTCGCAGACTGGGGATTCGCTGTTTTTAAGATTTAAGGTTTTAAAGGGGCAGTGTACTTTTTTCTGAGGATAACTTTTTTTGCTTGGAGTGAGCGGTGGAGGGCAGTGACAGGGAACGCATTTTGAAGTATGTTACTAGTGGCGGGAAAGAGAGGCACTTGTGGTTAGTATCCCCCCAGTCCTTTTGACAAAGTTGGGTAGTACTTCAGCTACTTACATTCAATTAAACGGCCTATATTACATAAATATTTGATAGTTATAATGTTGTATTCTCATCAAACACCTGAATTTTTTTTTGTTTCATTCACATATATTTGACACACAAATCCTGCATATTTAGGCTGTGTTCTTCTCTTAAACTGAAAACGCTCTGTTGCACCTTGTGATGTCATTGAGATGTGACAAACTTTGAAGCAACAGCTATTGTTTTAGCCTCATTCAAACTTCTTCACTAAATTCTCTGTAGCAATCTCAGCTGAACAACAGGTAAAAGAAACATATTTATATAAAATGTAACAACTTACGGTTATTCTAGTGTATTGTAAAGTAAATCTGTTAAATTGAAAACTACCACTTGATGACATTACAAGGTAGACAGCCTAATAATGCAGGATTATTCAAACGTGTGAATGAAAGAGAACACAACCCCGGGAATGCTTCTGATGAGGTAACAGTGTTCTAACATGACTAAAAGCTCACATGAGTCAATTTCATGTAATATAGTTCCTTTAAAATAAGCTAACTACCAAACTACGCCACTGTGAAGTGAAAGAATGCAGTTATTGTAATTACAAGACTATTTGACTACTAATGAGAGTAATATTATTTTGAAGTAGTTTTTGATTTACTCAAGGTTGGAGTACTCTACCCACCTCACCTCCTTTTAGACTCTGCAGTATCTTTACATTACTTTTCTTACATCACTTTACTTTTAATGGCAAACCTCAGTAGCCGTAGTTGATGGACACAGATGTGACAGCCAATCTGTGCACAGTCTCTCTCTGAACAATCTGAACACCACATTCCAAAAACTGCTTGTTTCCACTGCAACATTATTGCTTTGCCTAGAATTTACCACAGTATGGCATTAAACCTGCCTATCACAATGGGGACAAGCAGGTGATGCAAGTCAGATCTGTGGACAAGTGACCCCAGAGAAAGAATAGATGTTTATCTATTGTATTTTGGCATAAAAGTACTAGTAAATGCATCATAAAGTCTTATTTGTTTAATGCCATACTATGGAACATTCCAGTCAAAGCAATAACATCTCACTGGAAGAGGACCTCTAACCAGAAGAGTTGGTCTGCTGGTCTCCATAGTGATGTTATTTGAAATGCTTCACAGTAAAGCACTGAACTAATCTATCTGGCTTTTATTAAAACACACGTGTTGTTACTGCAAGATACATTTCTTGAAAACATGCATTCCTACTGTAAGTGGGGTCTCCTCTCCACAGATCTGACCTGTCGCTTGCCATGGTGGTATCATCTGCTTGTTTCTGTGGAATGAGAGACATTTAATGCTACACTAAGGAACATTCTAGGTGAAGAAAAACATGTCCCTGGAAATAAGAAAGTCCTAGGCCTTCTTTCAGAAAAGGTGCATATTACGCCTAAAAGTAATTTACTCTTAATTCCGAGCATCCTGGCAGTGGAAAATGAACATATGTAGACTACTGGTATAGTCAAATTTGGATCGGACTCTTTGGGTTGTGGTGATTTTCTTACCATGCAAAAAGAGTCCAAGAAAGTTGAGTTAGTTTGAATGACCATCTGGCTCTCCGCAGTCACATTCTCACTCATTCTGTGCAATAGTGTCCATAAAAGACACATTTAGTTGTAATGATAGTGGTCAAAGCGTTTTGGCTGGAGTTAGCTTGTGTCTAGTATCACAGACTGCACACTGAGCTCTGAAAATCTGCTTTTCCATCACATCTGGTGGTCTTCACAAAACAGAGGGGCGCAGTGAGGTCCAAGGATGACTACACAAAGACAGGAACAATAGAGAGGATTGGCGGAGATGGTTACAAAGAGTCAATGTTTTTCCCAATTCCTTTTTTCAACATTTTTTCAGTAAATTTCAATTTTTTTTGCATTACATACATATATTATACAATGGGGATGTTTTTATTGGTATTTATGTTATAGAATATTTTTGCATTTCAATAAAAAAAATAACAAAACAAACATTCATCTTCCAAAGTTGTATATGACCAATTAATTATAGCAGAATCCTTAACTTTAAATATTGGCCAATGTATTTATTAAGGACATGAAAAAAATCCAGACACAATTCCCAGATATCTGAAACTTAAACCCACAGTATGGAACTTTTCAGCCAGAAAAAAGCATATGTATTTTCATTTTGGTTGTGTTTATTGCACCGAAAAACGTATGTCATTACTTTGAGTGGGCTTGCATCTCCACAAACCTGACTCTTATTTGGCCTCGATGCTAAAAAATGTATCTATCTCCATGGAGAGCGTTCCAAACCACAGTTAATTTCCTATTTCTATTCAATTAAGCAGGTGACGTGCCACTACCAGAAAGTTACATACTGTAGCTTTAAACTGGAATTGAAAGTAGGCGCTCAGTTTGGCAAATATCAATACAGAAAAAAATTAATCAATCAATAAAAATACATATAAATAAATAAACAAGACATGGTAATATTAAAGTCTACATTATTTTATCTTTTTTTATTTATTTATTTATTATATTATCATATTGGACAGCAAGCCATGGCCTTAGTATGGAATTCAAGTTTGAAATTTCAGTCTTGTAACAACATTTTTTGAATATCACAGCCACTGAAAGATGGACCAAATGCAGTCAACACATTTCTCTGTTGCATTGGACAAAAATTATACATCAAAGTCAACCTTCCACCCACAAGTCTTCAATCTACGGTCAATAAACATCTTTGTATTTGCCAGCACTGTACAGTCAACATGAGTCACTGCGGCCATTACACCATGATACCGGTGACTCAATAGAACATCACTGGGTTCTATGTGTCGCTTGCTCTCAGTAATTCCAAGGTTAAAAGCAGAACATGTAGAGGCCAACATTGATTTCTGCCAATAGAATCACAGACACTGGTCACGTCTGGGTAAGTTGTATTTCTGGTCAACCTTTGATGACTTATATTTCCGGCTCCAAACTTTGAAAGTGATGATGGAGGAGCAGAGTCTAAATTTAACTCAGTTCCTGTTGCATATTTCATCTGTGCTCGTCGTGAAGACAGAGAGAGGGAGGGGGGGTCAGGGAAGAGAAACAGAAAGAGGGAGAGGGAGAGAGAGAGAGGGGTCGGGGGCGGGTAAATATAAATGGACATAGCTAACCTGCTAGCCTCCACAATCCAAATAAGAAGAGAGCATGGACGCCCCATCGACTCTGGCTCCAATTCACTTTGTATTAAAAAACTGTTGCTCATCTCTCTGTAACTGCTGCTGTCAGACTCGTTATTTTGGTCTCTCAATTTCAATACTAAGGAATAAACTTATTTTCAATTTTAAATAATATGTTTAACTAATAGTACATATATAGTACTAGTATAGTTTAATTAATAATACTTTCTTTTGTATTACCATGTGTCCTTATAACTGTGTAATATCTCCGTCACCCCTGTAGTCTCCATAGTGGTTCATGGGCGTAGAGGTTCATGTCTGTCCTTTGAATGTAACATTTTTAGTATCAATACCTGCTCAAATGAGTATCTAGTATCGATACTAGTTTTAGGATAAATTAGTATCTGATTTTCAATACTTTTGACAACCCTAATTCCAGTTAAATCATATTATTTGTACCATGAATGGAATAAAAGTTACATACATATAATTAAAACTACTAATTATTATCTGACTTTGTTTATATAAGTGAGATCTGGGCAATGATAAGAAAACTTCAAATCATCTAAAAGTCACTTCACTAAATTGACTAATTAAGTCGTTTCTACATATGTTGAGTCATATGTGTTGAGTACTGTAATACTGGGGATTATAATGTTCTTATATGCAGCCATTGACTTGGGATTTCTGCCATGTTTTTCCCTCATCAAAAACATGCCTAAAGAGGTTTTAGATGTTATCCCTGTATGTTTCAGTAATTTTGCAATTTCACCTGAGCTGTCTTCGAACCCTCCTTACAGTTAGATTCTGTCCAATGCTCTGTCCACTAGCTTACATCACCCATGCTCCCACATGACAGTTCTCCATAAATATACAAAAGCATGATGTTACAAACCGTTAAGTAACATAACCCCAGTTGGTAAAAGGGCAAATAAGTGTCTTTTAATTATAAAATAAATGTGAGGGATACAATTGTCATAAACTTAGAGTTATACAGCTAACTAAATAACAAAAGGAGGCTCAGCGAGTTTCAGACTGGTATAAAATAAATCACAGAAGACCAAAACAAAACAGTCTCAGAATTAATTCAAAGGACTACAAGTGTCTCGATTTTACAAGGTTAAAGTTACAACAGTTTCACAGACACAGGTCAAAAAGTGGTATGCGGTTCACAGACAGAATCCAGCAGCACCGAGTGGCAGGGGGGCGGGTCCTTTTAAGGTGTGGCAGCTGCAGGTGAAGGCGCAGGAGTGGCCAGGCTCTGGGACGCCGCACCAATCAACACATCCAGCCCAGGAGCCAATCAGGTGCCAACTTGCGAGTAATACACCAAATGCAGTAGAGATCTGTCATTTCAAAGTTTGCATAAAGAAACAGATGAGCAGCACAGACAACACATAAATGGACGTATAAAGGAGGATGATGATGCAAAACTATACAACAACTTGACAAACCTGATGCGATGTGCAGTAGTTTCATTAGGGAGATGGAGGGTGATTGTGTTGTGATAGTGCTCTGAAGGAGGAGTGACTTAGCGCAGAGAGCAAAGGCTGAGAGCGTCAAAAACCTAAAAGTGAATATAGCATTTTCAAAACTATAAAAGATAACACGGTGATCTAAATTTGTTATGTGTTAGCAGTTAATACCCCATAGAAATAAAACACTCCCTCTTTAAACTAAACAGAATTCGAACTGCACTTTACCGCTAAATCTCTCACTGTTGTTTCTGACCCTTGTTTCCTGACTGCTGACTGTCTAAACGAAATTCCTCTTCTTCCACCATTTATTTCAGTTGATGCAGCGATTGATCAGGCTGACGAGGAAATGATGTCTTAAGGCCGGCTGTGAGTAGGTGGGCCATGACATTCATCAGGCGATCGATACAAGCTGCCGATTGAGAGAGTCGTGTTTGGAGAAGGATCGGCGAGCTGGACTGGGCTGAGAGACTGCACTTAGAGACACAATATACAAATACAGAGGACACTACTACAGTTAGAATAGGCTGAGAAGTAGAAGGGACTCACAGGGTTCTTCACGATTCAATACAAAATACATGGCTCACGATAAAATAATGTTACAATAGGGCGATACATGTGATAATCGATATGCTGCTTATGATATTTAATGATGTATCACTGTTTAAAAAAGGAGCAGATGCATATTTACAACTGTTTTTACCTGTTAAAGAGAGGGTAAGGCAAGGGTCTTTACTTTTTGGAGTTTTTTAAAAATCATTTTCTAACATTATTCCCTCATCCAAAACATGCCTAAAGAGGTTTTAGATGTCATCCTTGCATGTTTGAGTAATATAGTGATCTCTCCCGGGTCTTTCATTAGAGTTAGCTGTAGTTGTCACCATGTTCCCGCATAGCAATTTTGTATAAATGTACAAAAGCATGATAAAAACTGTACACAACTTGACAAACCCTAAGCAATGTGCAGTCGTCTCATTAACTGATTGTAATGTGATAGCGCTCTAAAAGGGGGGTAACTTAGCATGGAGAGCAAAGGGGGCAGGGTCTCAGAGCATCACCATTTAAACAGAAACTAATTAAATATTCAAATAGTCAAAACAATAAAAGGTAACGTGGTGATCTAAATATGTTAGTATTTAATGTCCAAATGAGTGTGTAGTTTCCATACTAGTTTTATTATTTATTTGTTTATTATTGATTTGTATTATTGATTTTTTTTATTATTGAGTATAGAGTTTCTGTTGTAAAAAACAAACAAACAAAACAACACCCTTTGCATTTATGCTCACTACCCAGAAGTTTTGTGGTTGAATACCTGCTCTGTGATTTTGTGGTGAAGTGCGTGAACAAACCACCAACTATTAAAGTAAATTTGAGTTTCCACAAACCTTTAGCTCTTTAGCATTGTAATGAGTAGCAAGTAAAGAGCTGGAGCTGCATTAGGGAGCACAGTATAGTCGAGAAGTTTGATTAAATAAATATAAAAAGTAATTTTAACTCAATTAAATTATCACCATCTGCCTATAGTATCCAACTGAATGTCCCTACAAGCCTCCCATGTGTACTCATTCATATGGTCAAGAAACTAAACTGTACTTCTGGCAGCATAAAATTGGACTCCCATTTTTGGTACAGTCAAAAGACAGAGATGAAACATACTGTGGAGCCGCAGTGAGCAGCTGAACAGGCGTCACCTCCAAGCCACCAGGGGGCAGACAAGCAGAGGGCTGTGGTCAGAGGTCTAAAGGTGGAGGGTGATTCTGCAGTCGGAGTCGGACAAGATGGCTGATGGAGATTTGGCAGAAAAGTAATGTTTTTAGATTATAAAGGCATCTCACATACAACGTTTTTGCAAGGTTTCTGGAAAATACTTTTTTCTCTTACTTGAGTAATTTCTTGCACCACTACTTTATACTTCTACTTGAGTAATATTGTTTTGAACACACACATTTTTCAACACATGCCACACAAGCCTCCAACCCTATTTTCTATTCCTTCACTTCACTGTTTCAGCTTGTGAATGAACCTGCTATGAAATATGACAGTACCTTCAACAGAGGTGCGTGAAGAGATACTCAAGTAAGAGTAACATTACTTCCAAATGTCTGTGTAATCCCTCAGTCATCCAGGTCTGATTGATAGCAAAGGACGAAGTTTAAACCTGTCAACTGGACAAATCGGACAATTACTTCCAAATAATATTACTCAAGTAGAAGTACAAAGTAGTGGTCCAAGAAATTAATCAAGTAAGAGTAAAAAGTATTTGGGAAAAATACTATTTGAGTAACTTTAAAGAATATCTGACATCTGATTTACAATTTAAAGTTAATATAATTTGAAGGGCAAAACATCACATAATGCACAAAATTTGGTATTTTCAAAGGATAGACACAAAAATGAGAAATAAGCATTATATCTGAAGGAGCGGGGCCAGAAACACAAATGTTGTGCTGCATGTGACTGTTTCATATGATACCACAGCACCGTACCATGTCCATAACCAGGTTTCTTTCTAATGAAATTTCAAATATTGTCCCTATACCCACCATTATCCTTCACACACATGAAACATTCAAAGAAGGTGCCCGATACCAGAAATGCACAACAGGAATGATCAAACAATACTGATGTTACTGTTGAGGTGAAATAGAGGTTGTGGTTTTCTTGATAAAAATTCTCCCCCATCTGCATTTACTCTCTTTTGAACATATGGCAACATGAAAAACTGAAATTTTTACCAATGCTGTTGCCAAAATGTGGGTGAAAATCTCCTGTTGTACATTATCTTTGAATGTGAGAAATTGGAAACAATAAATTTGCATTGTTTTTCTTTAAAATGCCTCAGTATTTTGAGGAGGGGACAAGGAAAGAAGCAATGCCATTAAGTGGTAATTATTACAGTAGTGACAGTAGTTCAGTTGGTGTTTGTTCACAGATCCGAAGGTTGGTGGTTCAAATCCCGCTCTCGACATAAACATCCTTGGTTAAGCTGTCAGATCTACTGACCCACAAGCTGGCAGTGCGACTCCAGCTCCTACAGATGAATGCTGTTGTTGTGTCCTTGGGCAAGACATGAACCCCCTATCCCCCAGTGTCTGCATATACCGCTGAATGAATGTGTAAAGTCCTTGATGTAAAGTGATTTGAGTGCGCTAAATTAAAATGTGACCATTTACATATAAAAGTTGTTATTGGAGGGACCATAGCAAAAATAAATAGTAACATAGCGAGGTGAAAAGGACAAACAAATGATTTCACAAGTCATATACAGTATACAGTATAGGGCTACAACTAATTATTTTTCAATTAATTGACTAGTCACATTATTATTTCTATTGTAAATTGAATGTATACTGTGTTGTCCTTAGCTGGGAGATTTTACCTATGGTGCATGTTTTGGATTAGATATGTTACAATGCTGTTACTTTCTCAAAAAACATAACTGGGATTTTGTTTTGTTTCATTCACACGTTTGAATAATCCTGCGTTTTTAGGCTGTCTGCATTCCTGATCAATCAAAATGCTCCATCTCATCTTGTGATTTCACAAGTTGGTTGTTTTAAAGTCAACAGAATCAGAATCAGAAGATTTTTATTGCCATCGTTTGTGAACACAGTTCACAATAGATACACTGCCTGGCCAAAAAAAAGTCACCACCAAAAAAAACAAAAGGTCACACACTCTAATATTTCATTGGACCACCTTTAGCTTTGATTATGGCACACATTCACTGTGGCATTGTTTCAATAAGCTTCTGCAATGTCACAAGATTTATTTCCATCCAGTGTTGCATTCATTTTTCACCAAGATGTTGTATTGATGATGGTCGAGTCTGACCGCTGCACAAAGCCTTCTCCAGCACATCCCAAAGATTCTCAGTGGGGTTAAGGTCTGGACTCTGTGATGTGAAAATGATGTCTCATGCTCCCTGAACCACTCTTTCACAATTTGAGCCCGATGAATCCTGGCATTGTCATCTTGGAATATTCCCGTGCCATCAGGGAAGAAAAAATCCATTGATGGAATAACCTGGTCATTCAGTATATTCAGGTGTCAGCTGACCTCATTCTTTGGGTACAGACTTTTGCTGAACCTAGACCTGACCAACTGCATCAACTTGTCAGTGTATTTTTAGCTTTAAATATACTGCCTTAAGTTGTTCTGAACACAGCCTAAATATGCAGGTTTTGTGAGTTTAAAATTTGAAACAACTCTATGTATATTTGTGATGAGGAAAGCAACATTATCATATAGGCCCCTTAATACTTAACTGGTCACGATTATTCAAATTCATCATTGCAGCTCCTTAGTCTTATTCTCTGGACATTTCAGCTTCTTACAAATCTTGAATTCGCTTTACTGCCTGGACAGCTGAAAACACAACCCCACATTTAAATTAAGTGTCTAAAATGGCTGCCGTAAAGTCTTCCCAAAACTCCTCATCATCTTCGTAACTTTAACTTTGGACAGCGCGGTTTTCTCCTCGTCTCTTTTTCGAGTTGCTTTGAAAGTGTCCTTGTTACGACGTAGTAGAGGAAGTACCTGATTGCACTAAAGCTGTCAGCCGCGATCATTATCTCCCCAAAGTTTACCCACCGCGAGCAGCTGGGAAATTGTCAAAAAACATCTTGTTGTGGATGCAAATGAACCACTTTGAACTGGTTGTATGTATGGAGGTGTTTATGGCTGTCAATCAATGTTAAGACTTTGTGAATCTGGTAAATAGTGCAATGCCGATCCCTCCAAGTCACCTTCTGTTGTTTGAGAGCTGCAATCATGTGCAATCATGAACTAAACTATGGGGATGTTTACTTAGATGAAGTGATTTACAATAAAAATTCTGATATGGGAAAGGAGTGCCTTATGTTGTACTGCTAAGTCTAGTCTACCATGTGCGACAGTATGGGGTTTCCTCGCCTAATGAGGTTTTCACACTGGAGTTGGATGACTGTCAGCACGCAGCAGTAGTGATGTTATAATGCTCAAGACAAGAGGAGATTAAATTATGTACATTCATTCAACAAAGTACTAGTATTACAGGGTTAGTATGTAGAATGACTTTTTAATGGGAGTGTGCAATAGAGAGGTGGGTAGTACTCAGTTACATTTACTTGAGTACTTTTCAGTGTACTTTTCTTACTTTTATTCTACTATTTTTTTTTATTTTTTTTTATTAAAGTAACAGGACTCTTACTTGAGTGAATGTTTTGGTTCCTCTTTCCACAATATGAAATGAGTTAAACATTTATGTTTCCTACATGCTTCTTCAGATGTTAAATTGCAAAGGTTAATTAGGTAATAGAAAGCCTGTCACAAACAACAAAATATAGTTTCTTTCTACAGAAAAAGTAACCGTATAGTTTTGACAGCTGCATACATTTCAGAACATTCAAACTGTTAGTATACTTGTATTAGTTAAGCAGTTCATATTTTGTTCACAGTTCATACTCCTGGACCAAATTTGAAAACTTTAACCATTATCAATTAATATTATTAAAAGTAAACTGTACTGCATGATTTTGATCAGACGTGGGTGGAGTGGCCAAAATTGTACTTAAATAAGAGTAACATTATTTCAAAATAATATTACGCAAGTAGAACTACAAAGTGTGGTAGTAGTGGTGCAAGAAATTATTAATAGTAAAAAAGTATAACTACTACTACTAGTAACTACTACTCTCTACAAGTAACTTGTTACAGTGTCAAGTTAATATAATTGGAAGAACAAAACATTAAGTAATTCTCAAATCATAAAATTGAAAAAGTATTTTCAAAGGACAGACACATGTTTTAACTGATCATTAGTCACTATCCTCTGCATTATTCACACAAATTCCTGTTGTATTTCATCACAAAACTACCCTAAGGTTTTATTTCACATGCAATGTTTAACTTTTATGGTCAAATATTCATTGTGTGTCATATCAATCCAGTTCCAAGGCTATCCCTGCTTCTTTGACGTCACTTCTCTACATTGCCTTTCTTAAAACTGTTCATTCTCGTGGTGAAATATTCACTTTTGGCTCTGACTCAATGACAGAGGAACAAAGCTCTCCTGCAGCTCATGACTCCAGGGTCGATGGGAGATGACGAACTCTCTCTAATGTTAAAACACTGACATATCTGGAGCACTACAGACAAAGAGAAGGATCAATTCTGAAATATGAATGCTTTAGTATTGTTTAAAGTGGACCTATTATGCAAACTCGACTTTTTAGAGCTGTGTTTGGAGTGATTTGTGTTTGAATAATCTTTATACTCCTGTATTCAAGACATCATTGCTCCGATCAGCCGAGTTTTTACCACCACGGTATATACACACTGCTCTGTACTTAGGTCTAGGCCTGTGCCAAAAATCTATAGATCAATAGACTGTGATCTAAATTTTGGTTGATCTCGATGTCAAGGCAAGTGCATTTTAATAAACAGGTCTACAGCCGTGTCCTGTAGCAGTAAGTGTATGGTGCTGAAGAGGACTTACCACCCTGCTTACTTTGCTATTTTATCTTCTTAATCAGTGATGTGCGTAGGATTCGATGCTAATGAAAAAAAATCTGCTACTTGCTAGTGTGATGTGCAGCTATCCATAGGAAGTGCCAACAGCTGTGAGGCTCTTTGTTGCAAAGACGTTTATGGCATTTTCAGCTCCCACTGGGCGAAGCAGTTTTCTAATGCAGAAGTAAGCTGACTTGTTTCTTTTATTATGGCATTTTAGATTAAAATTGCGATTTAAAATGTCTAAATTATAACATAATGATCCACGGGTGTCATAGATTATAACTATATAGCAGACACAAGCACAGCATCTTCTTTAGAAATTCTTTCAATCTGTAATCCCTTAAACTTACGTTGCATTTATTGAATTAGAGGTGTTTTATTGCTGTAAATTGTCCTGGTAACATCACCTACTTGTCTCTATTGACATAATTAAGTATAACACCATAATGGACACATACATTTTAGGGAAAGCAATAACAATTCTATGGATACAAATACATGACAGAACCTCAAACCTCAAAATAACTGCACTGTTGCACAATATTCAAATGGTTGAGGTGGCTATCCATAAAAAACAAAACAAAAACAAAACATCAAATAGAATAAATAGCAAATACATCACATTTCTGCTGTCCTAATCCCTGCTTCATTATTAGATTATGATTGATGCCTGCAATTCTTCCTCATCTTACCTCACGTTATGATAAATTGCCCATGTTCTCGCAGCACATTTACAATATTTCAAATTGATTACTCTGATAACCACTCTGCCACTATGTTTTTGCTGTGTATTTTGTATTTGTTATGTATCCTTGAAATATAATTCCACAGTATGGCATTATTTATCATTACATTACATTTATTTCATGTTAATAATATGATATGAATTCTTACTGTGAACAGGGTTGTCTCTCCACAGACCTGACCTGTAACTGTCATACTGGGTAACTTTCAAGATAAAGTATGAACATCTCCATGCAGATAAAAAGGTGACGGACTTGAGTTGACACCTGTAATACACTCTATGTTAGTGAGAATCAGCCTGTAAACAATGGCATAGCTCCAGTCCTGTGAAAAGGTCTGTTATTGTCATGTTTGACTCTTTGTAAAGTTGTCTCGTGCTTCACACCTGCATTATCACTGCATAACAATCAGTCAGAACGCTGCTGTGTGAATGTAGCCGCAGGGGATATTCACCAAGTGTTAACTTCTGCAAAAATAATACCAGATTGGGGTTTGCCACCAGAATGATCATTATATACACTGTAAAAAGTTATATTTATTCATTATTTCTCAGTTGAATTCAATGAATCCTGATTGCACTACTTTTGACGACCATTTGATGCAGGGATTTAGTACAGGGAATTATTTAAAAGAAAAGTTTTTATTTCTTTTCCCTTTTTTTCTTATTTCCCAGAGCAATTTTTATTATTTTATTACTACATTACTACAAACTACCATAGCTATGGAACAGTGATGCGATACAATGGTAAAGTGGGACTGTGCTGGTTTAATAGCTTTGTCAACTGTCAATTTTAGTGCAAACTAGGTAAATGTGCAGTTTTCTTTGTTATTTGTGTGAGACAATTATGCCAAAGAAGACAAAGGTTAAAAACTAAAAAATTATCTGAACTATAATAAGCCACCTTATCACTATTCAAGTCAACATTAAACTCAGCCACTGACATGTTATGTGAGGAATATGAATCATTATGGTGATGAGCTGATGTATCTAAATTGATCTTTGCCATAGGCTTTAAATGCACTGATCATGGACATGAATAATCAAGTACAAAATCCAAAAAACAAGTAAATCCACTGATTTACAATGCTAATAGTCTAAATGGATTATAACATTGCCAACTATGTTAAATCCAGACCAATATTCATCTGTTACTGAAGTTACAGAAATTTAACTATAATAAATACAACACAACTAGTGATGACAGTGATGAAGACTACTTATCAGCAAACCAGATGACACCTTTGATAATACTGATGAATAACTTATTTTGTTTTATTATTATTATTATTATTATTATTATTATTATTATTATTATTATTATTATTATTATTATTATTATTATTATTATTATTCTTTTATTTGTAATTATTATTATTGATAGGATAAGGATAGGATAAGCCAAAAATAAAATTGCACAAAAGCAAAGAAATAACATATCTGATAAATTGTACCAATAGCACCTTGTTAGATGGTTTTCACTATCATTACATCATTATAATACTCCCTACAAAGGAAGCATATACCACCACAATACCACCACCATGTGTTGAGTTTTCATGTCTCCACGCCCCATACTGATGGTAAATAAACATCTCTGTTTTATGCCACAATCCTTTAATAAAACACAATCAGAATCCACTATAATACTATGGTAAATGTCCTTTTCACTGTTTGATATGTGTGAACTGCCTCACATGGCCACAGCACCAGCAGGGCTCCCCCATTACCACATGTGAGTAATATACCTCTACCTTAATGTGGGACATCATTCTTCCAATGTAAATATCCTATTACCATTCAATAGATGGAGAGACAGGCGTTGAGTATGTGAAAGCCACGTGCCGTACCTGCTCACGAATACTAAACATGAGATATATGTATGCGCTCGGGCCACTCACCTCCATGAATAGAGAGATGAGGATTTGCCCACTTCTCCGTCAGTGGCATTTTAATCCAGTGTGGAGATTAAAGTGTAATCCAGCCTTATATTTGATCATTTCATATACACTACAGTGCTGCCTGCATAAGTGATGTGGAAGTTTGATAAGACAAACAAAAGAAATGAAGTTAGAACTAAAGGATTTAAGGCTCCCCAAGATTCAAGATGTTATTGACAAGTTTTAAGTGGTAGTTTTATATATTTTGGCAATACAGGGTCATTTGTAAAGATTATTTTAGAATAACTGTTTCCTTGATGTAAGATTGAGACTGGTGAAGTTGATAGCTGCCTGATTGCTTGTGCAAAAGGTCACACTAGAAAATAAATGATTTGTTGTGTGGGTGCCAGGGATCGTTTTTAACATCCATCCATTTATCTTCTTCCGCTTTATCTGGGCCAGGTCTAAGCAAGGATGAGCAGACTTTTCCCGAGGTGTTCCCAGGTCATCCAAGAGACATAGTTCTCGCGTATGACTGAGCTCCTCACCCTGTCTCTAAGGCAGGGCCCAACCACTCTGTGTAGGAAACCGCTTATGTCCGCAATCTTGCCCTTGCATTCAGTACCCAAAGATAATGAGCATAGGTGAGGGTAAGAACATAGATTAAATTGAGAGCTTTGCCTTTCGACTCTTTAGCACAACTCTTTACCGATACAGTGATCCACCCATGCCTCACTTGTGAACAAGAGCCCAAAATACTTGAACTCCTCCACTTCAGGCAGAGACTGACCATCCACCTGGAGAGGGCAAGTCACCATTTTGGGTCGAGAATCATGACCTCAGATTTTCATCCCAGCAGCTTCATACTCGGCTGCAAACCGTCCCAGTGCATGTTGTAGGTCCTGTTTTGAAGGAGCCATCAGCACAACAGCAGAAATGCAATCCTGTGGTCCCCAAACCGGCCCCCCTCCAGGGCCCCTGGCTGCACTCAGAAATTCTGTCCATAAAAGCAATGGACTGAACGAGTGACAAAGGGCAGCCCTGGTGGAGTCCAAAATGCACCGGGACCAGGTCTGAGTTACTGCCGGCAGTGAGCACAGCTCCTGCTTCGGTCATACAGGAACTGTACAGCTCTTAGCTAAGAGCCACGGAACACATACTCCCCAGAGCCCGGACACCTCAAGGGCTGAATGCCTTTGACATGTGATGTGTAAAGTACTTTATATTGCAATCTTTGTATAAAAGCACTTTATACATGAAGTTTGATTTGACTGGACTAATGTTGTACATCACAGTCAGTCTTTGATTGTAAAGGAAGGTGCACCATGGAGATATTATCGATTTGCTTGAATATTCCACCCTTTTGGCATTAAATATAACTATTTTTAATTTGGTTTTGCTGCTAAAACACCCTTTGAAAAACTTGCATTCTGACTGTGAACAGGGCTGCCTCTCCACAGATCTGATCGTTAAGCAGAGAGTGTTACCAGGCGCACTTGTGTCCATGGAGACAGATACTTTTAATGCACAGTCTGGTTTGTATGTGCCAGTCGTTGTTTTCAAAAGAGTTTAAATAAAGCTCACGTTTCCAGATCCACTCAGTTGAATCTGGAGCACAAAAACAATCTCCTCTGACTCAAATTAAACTTGAGCCAATTCTTGCTAATCTCATTTGGTAATTTTCTTTTCAAACTCGTTTACCTCTGAATATTTAACCAGGGCCTCCTCTAAGTGCATGGGAGGAATCTCAAAACGTTAATGCATAAATGATTCCAGTTGGTGTAAGTGCTTCTTCTAATGTACAGACCAGACATAACACACTTTAATGCTTGTATGCCCTTATTTTGCCAATAGGAGCACATTAGAGTATTTCTGAATGAGCAAAATAGTGCACATAACCAAAGGACAGTTATTATTATGGTTATTGTTTATTGAATGCATGTAATATCCATATTTGTGTTGGCTGGTAACTAATTAAGTTGAATATTGGAATTATGCCAAATAAGCTTCTTAGCGCTTTTAACCATGTTATAGTTGTTTTCCCTTCTCATTTACCCTCTCTAAGTTGTATTTAAGGATTCATACATTTTTGAGTAATCTTTATAATCCTGTATTCAAGATGTTATTGCTTCAATCAACATTTACACCAGCAAGAAAATAAAACTGAACAAAGTAAGTAAGAGCGGTGGGTGTGTCCATAGATTGTCCATAGGGTGTCATTCTTATAACTATGAAGCAGACTCAAACACGATATGTCTTTTTTAAACCATGTTATAATGTTGTTACTTCATAAAAACATATCCGGAGTTGTGTTTTGTTTCAGTCTCACATGTTTGAGTTATCCTGCATAAGTACAGTCTCCAAAGCTCAAAATGCTCTTTTCCCCCTTGTGATGTCATGTAGTGGTAGTTTTTAACAGCTGCCTTTTACCTTTAGTTTAGTAGAGATTCCAAGGCTGAAATCATCCAAATGCTTCTAGTAAAGGTGTATGGAGTTTAAAAACACAGTGAATCACTTCCTGTATTACCACATGACATCACAAGGTGGAACAGAGTGTTTTTCATTGGGGAGAAGAACTCAGCATAAAAGATAACTCCAGGCATGTTTATGATGAGGATACAACATTATAACATAGACCAGACAACAGTGTAATATGCGCCTTTACAATGATCCATTCTATACTATCCTTGAACAATTCCCTATGTCCATCTCCACTGTTTCGCAGCTCAAGTGCAGATCCGATGACCCGAAAACGCCAAAGATTTGAAGTTTTCAAGAGGATTACATTCAGACTTTGTCAAACAAGGCCAGGACAAGGAACCCACTAATCCTCTCCTCTGATGTCCGCGCTACAAAATGTCTTTTTCATCAGCGATAATTGAACAATGAGACTCCTCCATTCAACACGAGTCCTGGCCTGCAGCCATTTGACTTTCAAAGAATTTGCTCTCCTTTCAGTCTGGTGAGCGCGCTGCCGGGCTCTGCTCCTGCATATTACATGATTCTCTTCAATGTGGCATAGACTTGTGCTGAAGATATAATGGCAGCTGTTGTAGTTTGAACCAGGGAGCATTTTCTGCTGGGTTTTTATTGATTTATTTACAAAGCAAGTGGAGATATTAATGTGTTGGCAGTTGTGGTTAGTTGCCTGAATTAGTACATTTACTTCAAAGTAGGGTTGTCAGAGAAGATACTTATTTGAGCAGATACCAATACTATGAAAGTCATATTCACAGGACAGAAATTAACCTGAATTTCTTGAATAGCTTTAAAATGATCTTGAGCTGTATCAGGAGAAGTATAAGACTAGTATACATATATATCTGGAATTTCCACTATGGAACATGCCTGGACGACTGAGGGATTACACAGATATAAGGTAATATAAAAGAAAGTACTTATATGTAATCACACTTACATTCAAAAAATCACATTCTGTTATTTAAAGAAAGAGTGTTTAAATTTTGATTGTGGTGTCGGAATCTGTATCAAGTATCTAATCTAATCAATAGTCGAAATTGAGTTTGAAATTTTAGTATCGTGACAACACTAGCACACTCTTAATAAGTTACATGGAATGTTTTTTTTATTTCTATGAGCCGAGTCTTTTTATTTTTTATATTGTCAACAGTACTTAGAAATGCATTTGATTGTAGATTTTGTGCTGTCAAGCTGCTGTGTGTAATTAGATTCAACAGCACTGTAACTGTCATCCACCAATACAACAGGAGGTAAACCAGGGACATGTTTCATTGTTAGACATGATATGACACCGTTCTATTATGTCCCGGCACTACAACTCAGTATTTACACAATTCAGAGGGTTGTGGTTCAATGGTGAAAAAAAATAGACAGTAGTATTTAGTATTTTACGTCTATGGTGTATTAACCGATAACACATAACATATTTAGATCACCATGTTACGTTGTATTGTTTTGAAAATGCTACGTTCACCAAAAAAACAACAACAGCAACAAAAAAAACATATTAACATGACTTTATAAGTTTTAATTTTCTATTGTTAAATCTACATTAATCTTTAGATAAGTTTGACCTTGACAATGCCCAATCTCCTCAGATCTCAGAAGCTAAGCAGGGTTGGACATAGTTAGTACTTAGATGTGACACTGCTGGGATTACCAGGTGTCACAGTGGACAGTGTGAGTGATGCTGGTCGGAGGGGCTGACTATGCAGGATAGCAGCCTTGATTCCATCAGTCTGCCCCAGGGCAGCTGGGGCTAAACAAGTACTTTAATACCATCAGCATAGAGTGAATATAATATTATAGTGCATGACTTTATAAACCCCTTTGAACATCTGGGAAAGTGATAAAGCAACATATGCATTATTATTAATATATCAAGCAGTTTTACATAATTATTATTCATATTTTTTACTTTGCAGCTGATGTCATCAACATTACCTTCCCTGGGATTGTTATGCTAACTGTAGGCACTGCTCTGTCTGAAGCTCAAATTAGACTTTAATTTGTTTTAACACAACCTGACCAGAAAGAACTGATTTAGTTAGAACTACAAGCAGGTGTGCTCATTTGTGTTGTCAAATTAATGTCCCTGTCAAATTAAATTACAGACACATGCTAGCTAGTATTACCAGGTTTTCAGTCAGTCTCACAGTCAAATGCCTAAATGGGACCATGAACACTTGTATTGATCAAGGCTCCTAAAAATGTGTTAAATTCATTTCATATTTTTTCTTAAGTATTCACACCATCTTGAAACTTTTTCTGTGTTTACTAATATTTTCATTGTGTCACCATGGTGACTGCTGAACATTCTGCCATAGTCATATTTGTAGTACACCCCCAGCATTATGTCACAGCAAAGTATCAATATTATAATATATCAAAAACAACATCTAATGACAATATTTTCTTGTGACCTTGTGTGCCATGAAATTCCCTCTTTCTTCCTAAAGTTGTTGAAAGTGCTGCTTGAGTATTTGCGGTGCGTCTCTGCGGCAGGGCGGTCTCTTAAAGTTCCTGTTGTTTGGTGTTGTCTCGATGGGCTGCGGGGACTTCTTAGACCCGGCTGTCTTCACACGGGACAGAGCCTGCGGCGCTTTGAAACCCTCCCATTCTGTCCCTGCTCACCTCCGCTCCTCTCCGCTCCCCATCTCTGTCTGTCACTCTCTCCTCCACTATCTTTGTCTTTTTTCCCTCGCTGTTCGGGTTTGTGGATCCCTCAAGTCTGCAGCCGACCTCTTCCTTCCTACCCCACTTCTTCCTTTGACATACACAGCAAAAAAGCCTGTCTGTCAAACTGAACATTGACAGGATGGGGGCAAAAGCAGAACCAGAAACTCGGAGCTCAGATGTGTACCTACACACACAATGGAAGAGCGAGGAGGGGATATTAGTTTTGCATGCATGTGGTGTCTGAAAGTAGCGTGGCCATAAATTACTTAGTGTCGACGATTTGAGTTGTGGTGTGCATGTGAAGTAGAGCAGCTATTTACACAAAAGTACAATATATAATCATTGGTATTTACTGGCAGTTTGTGTTTCACCAGTTTTTATTTTAAGTGCCACAGGAGAATGAAACTTACCAAAGCACTCAAAATTCGTGTAATTTGTTTTTCTTTTCTTTTTTTCTTCAACGCTCAAAGACCATTCCAGTATCTGTAAACCAATCGCCTGCATTATAAAGCCTAGTCCCCTTCCATATGCTAGCTCCAGTGCATTTCCAATGGGAGAGTTAGCGTTAGCCTCCAAACATCACAAACAATGAAAAACCAGGGCTGTTTTGGCGACTGACAAACACTCGACCACACGTAAGTAACACCAGAGCCCTGTTAGAAGTAGTTAGAAGTTTGACAGTAAAATTTTAGTTTTATTTCATTAAGCATCAGAAGAGCAAAGTAAGACAGGTTTAGAAAAGGGCTTTCTTGTTGTGTCTCCAGAGTTCACCTGGCTCCCCCTGGATCACACAGGGAGAGAGACACTTTTGTCCTGAGAGCTGCGACTCTCCTAAGACAGCAAAAGGAGGGGGGACTGAGAGCATCAACAATGAAAGTGAAACTTATTAAACATGGTAATACATTGTTTTATAGCATTTTCAAAAAAAAAAAAAAAAAAGGTAACATGTTCATCTAAATATGTGATGTTTTAGCAGTTAATACCCCATACAAGTGTAATATCCCCTCTTTAAACCAACCGTCTTTCAACTCCCTCTTTCAATTCAATTATCATCATCTTTACCTTATGACTTCTTGCACTAACATGAAGCTAATCGACAGAGGACAGAAGGTTGCATTGTCTTGCATTGGTCTTTTTCCACTAAATACTTGAGAAAAGGGAGCAGCTGGACAAATTGGCTGCTTGACTTTGCTTTATGCCTGAAGGGCGTATGCTCCATCCTCAGCCCTCCTCACAGTGCCTTTGACTGGTGCAGCGAAACAAAAACCACTACACCTTGTTTCAACAAATGAGAAATGACAAATGCATAAATCATTCAAGCTCGGGTGCGTCCGGAGTCCAGGCTGACGTCCCTCTGAAGTCGACTGTCACCTCCGCTCTCTCATGGGTCTAAATGGGCGACTGATCAACTATGCTGCTCATATTGCTGCGTTTCAGATGACATCACAACATTCTATAGGCCAGTATTATTTAATACAGATTGGGGGCAGCTAAAATTGGAATTATTTATTTATACCACCATATGATCACTCTCTGGAAGCTGGTGGAGAGACCTGAGTTGCCAAAATAAATGAATACTGTCCTATTGTGTGTATTATGTAACTTTTTTCACTTGTAAACTGTGTATATTGTGTTTTAAAAGCATTATTTTCTGTTCCAAGTCATTTTAACTGGGTACATTTGCAGCTTTCTGTGTGTGTGTGTGTGTGTGTGTGTAGGGGGTGTGTGTGTGTGGGTGTGTGGGTGTGTGTGTGTGTGTGTTCTGCCTTTAGTGGCATCTCCAATTTCAAGTAGTTGGTGACATCACAAAAAACTTCACTAATTAAAGATTAGGTGTTTAGTTCCACTTTAAATCAGAGTTTGCAGAGCAGTCCTGTGTCTGTAGTATCGTCCCTCACCCCACACCTGTGATTACAAAATGAAAGAATACTAGTCAGCAAAAACCTGTGATATTACCCACTTCTACTTGTATCGATCCATAGAAATTGAATTGTAATCACAAACACACACAGTCAGTACTCTAACTTTACAATAGGTCTTTGGTTACTGGGCCTGGCCTCAAGGTGTTTAGGTCGAAGGCTCTCATTGATCACTGAACCATTAGATTATGTCCTATAAGACTCTCATTATCTGAATCAATAACAAATAAAGATAGTACTAAAAGTGACTCCTGCAAAGACATTTTAAATTGTGTGGCTTCCTCAAGTGCTTCACTACTACCTTGCATAGTAGTACTGGTTTAAATGACCACGGCCAATATACAGATGTGGAATTTGAATCAATAAGAAATAATAAGGTTTAAAGGTCAAAGGCCAACATATTGCTCGATGAACCATAACGACGTGCTTCTTCTATTGACTCCTTAGGCCATTGTTTGTGTAATCCCTCAGTCGTCCAGGTATAATCCATAGTAAAAGAAAAAATCTAATCTGTCAACGGGACTGTGACTTCTACAACTTTTTTTCCAGTTGATGGATTTGAATTTTTCTCGTTAGGCCAATCCAAAGCAATAAAGGTCTATCGAACTTTTCTGGTGCAGGGTCCGCCACCTTCTTGTCTCTGTTTTATTGTTTTGACTGGAAAGTTTGTCAGTATGGCCTAAAACGTATCTTTATCTCCATGGAGACAAGCCAAGGTACAGGTCAGCTCTCTGGAGAGATTACCCCACAGTAAGTATGCATTTTAAACAACAATAATAAAACTGTGATTGAAGAAGTGCAAGATAGATTAGTCACTTTGCAACAATACAGGCAAATACATAACAAGTCACATTTACATTACATTTGCTCAGTTATATTTACTTGATCAACTTTTTAAAGAAATTGTGCACTTTTCCAGCTACTTTTACTCCTATTTAAGTTATATTTTATTGAAGTAACAGTACCAGTTTTGGTTACTGGTTACTCCACTATGAGAAAGTGACAAAAACTGTATGTTGACAATATAAAATAATTTGAACATTCATTCGTGTTTCTTGCACTGCTCCTTCAAATATACTGTATGTTCTCAAATTTTTGCTTTTTTTTTTTTTTTTTTGCATATTTGTGCATCATTTAATAGTTTGTCCTTCAAATTACATTCACTTTATACATAAGATATTACATCCAGACAGTTACTACTCACTTGAGTAGTACCAAATTTCTTGAACCACTGCTCTGTATTTCTACTTGAATTATTTTATTTTGAAGTACAATGTTTGCCTATTCCACTCACCTCTAGCCAAGTATTTCTTTGTCTGGCATTTGTGAAGAAGCAACAGTACACAGCATGAACAATACTCCAATCTGTCTTCAAAGCACCGCAATTATCAGTTTAGTGTAACGTATAATTACTTGTCTGAACGCCACTCGTGTCTATTAGCATTCTGCACAAGCAAATTAAATTGGCCTATAAACAATTTAGCAGCCATTAGCGAAGCTCGAGGACTGATTCAGTTAAAATGAGGGGCGGGATGGGACAAGGAGCTGTAGACAGAGGGTGTTGTGCTAAAGCGCTTGGGGGAAAAAGACAATTAGACTTGGGCAGGCTAAACTGTTATGCTCACTGTAATACATGCAGATGACTGGTGTGAAATCAATATAATGAGATACATGTGGAGCGACCAGGGTTTTTTAATTACACAGGCTCGTTAGAAGAGCACTTAGGGAGGAGGAGATGCGAAAGAGGAGGAAGATTTAAATGCATATTGCTACTGCTAGATTTGGATGGTGCCATAATGTGTATATATTGGTATTGATTGTTATTCTATGTCTACAAGTTAATGATTAGGAAAAAAATATTAGAAATGTGTGTGATGTTGACCCTATCCTTAGCTTCGCTCAATATATGTATTACATCTCAGATATTTTGTTCAAAATTGATCACGCTGTTAAGTTGTTTCAGTTAAAATTAAACTAATTAGAGGTTAATAGGTGCTGTATTACACAAAATTGACTCTTGTGAGATTTAAGCCATGTTGGAATGTTCTTACTTCATCAGAAACACACCTGGAGTTGTGTTTTGTTTCATTCACACGTGTTTGAGTAACCTTTTATTATTAGTCTGTCTACATATCCAAAGCTCAAAATGCTCTGTTCCACCTTGTGATGTCATCTAGTGGTAGTTTTCAAGTAAACAGCTACCTATTAACTTGCAAGTCTTGTATTACCACAAAGCAAAGCGGAACAGCGCGTTTCCCATTTAAGAGAAGAGCTCAGCCTAACTATGCAGGGTTTGTGTGTTAAACATGCATGAATGAAACAAAACACATTTAATTTACTTACTTAATTAAAGTCTTGCCTAAGGACACAACGGCAGTACGCACTTTAAGGGGACAGGGATTTAACCGCCATCATGGATCTGACATCAAAAACTGTTTGCTGTGGTCCAGATTCATTGCTCATATTATGCTCATTTATCCTCAAGTACCTGAGTTTATAAGCGCTTTTCAAAGACCAAAGTCGACATTTGCCATCAAGTTGAATAACCACTAGCATGCTAACAGAGCACTTCCTGATTACCGGACAGTAAACTGCTTTGTATGTAATCAGATGCAGATAGTAAACAACCGACTTACTGTGACCTCTAGAGCTGCTTATACAGTATATCTGCACTAGGGCAAGGTACATTTTGCTCAATAATGGATAAAATTGGTGTATCTTATTGTACTGAATTGTAATAAAGTATGAATTCACAGTCTGAGTCATACCGTTCACTTTTTTGAAATATAAAGTCATGAGTGAAAACATTTCCGGGCCCTGTTGTTGTAGTTGATAAAACACTTCTCAGCGCTGGGCTCACCTCTGCCTCTCTAAACAGGTGGGGCTTGTGCAGAATAATAATATGCTCCGCGGTGCATGGCCCTGATCATGGCTGTCTCCTGCTCCCCACACACTCACAGTTCACCAGTGGACCAAACCAAACTGTGTTACTTCCAAACCTGACAACCTCCTGCTGCTCCACTTCAAACTTATGGCAGTTTGAAAAGTGTGCATTTTAATATGGATGTTTTGTCGACCCAAGTAAAAACACTCAAAGGTCCCATATTACGCAAAATTGAGTCCTGTGAACTTTAAGCCATGTTATAATGCTGTTACCTCATCAAAAACATACATGGAGTCGCTTTGTTTCATTCACACATGTTTGAGTAATCCTTTATCATCACTTGGTCTACATTTCCAAAGCTCTAAACTTTCTGTTCCACTTTGTGATGTCATGACTGAAATGATCCAAATGATTTTAGTGAGGTTATATGGATTTTAAAAACACGATGCACATCCTGTATCACCACATGACATCACAAGGTAGAACAGAGTGTTTTCTGTTTGAACCTAAATATGCAGGGTTTGTTACATGGTATGTTTTTGGTGAGGAAACATTATAACATAGATCAAAAAATACCTTTCCATAACATACACTGCCCTGACCAATAGAAATAGAGCAAATATTACAATGCATTTGAACTTGCATTTACTGTTTTTGTGGCAGGAGACTTTACCTATATTTCCACAGCTAAATGCTTTTAAATCTGAATATTTATGTCATATTAAAGCCACAGTACATAACATTGTAGCTAAATAATTGACCAAAATAATAATTCACTAAATAATTAACTATAATAAAAGCATTTCCAACATGTGTCCTTACCATGACCGGGCTTGCATTTTCACAAACCTTACTCTGATTTGACCTGGAGGATGGCCTCGTCCTACTTGTTTCCATGGAAATGGGGGGTCAATTGCGGCCTGCGAGAGGATATTTTGTGGCCCGCAGGATAATATGAAAGTTTAATGTTAGTGTGGCTTTACCATGTGCCACTCGCACTGGGTCCTCCCGTCGCAAAACATTCAACAAATAACGATGTATACCCATAAAATCCACAAGAATTGGCTATATTTCCTCATGTATGTTGAAAACAGCGAATACGTTTGAGAAAATTTTAAATATCTGATAAGCCCAGCCTCACCCAGACTTTGCCTCCTGCGGCCCCCGGCTAATTTGAGTTTGAGACCCCTGCTGTATAAAGAAGAGAACTAAGGGAGTGTGACGTCACCCATAGCGTTGAGGAAGCTCGTCAAGACTAGCAGTTATAGAGGCCAATTTGGAGCCGAGTTCCATATTTGGAATTCCGGCAGCAAGTATCATAGCAACCAAAGAGCAAATCCAAAGCGAGGCTGATGAAGGTAACGCCCCTTTCCGCCCGCACTGCTCGTTTGGCAGAGAGCAGGTACATAGCAACTCTGTCAATTAAACCTGCTGCTAACACTAGAGGGAGCGACCTCGGGGAAAGAAGGCGTCAGATTCATGTGTTATTAATGTTCATATCTTGATTCACAGACACAATAGCGGAATAAAAAAAGGAACATTTTAAGACCAAAATAACGAGGCTCAGAGCAGCAGTTACGAGAGAGGGGTGACAGTTTTTCAATATAAAGTGAATTGGAGCCGTAAGCGTGACCATGATCACTTTCTATGTCCATTCACATATACGGTCTATGTTTGTTTGGCTATAATCTTCAATAGTGTGGTATAAAACATATCTATCTCCATGGGGAATGTTAAATGAATGATGTATGGGTTTAACGTGCTGTTTCCATTCCACCTCCAAAAAGTTACATACTACTATCACTTTAAACAACATTTTTAGATTCTTATGGAGGAGCCCTGCATCAGTAAGTACAGCCAAACCAGCTCATAAATGACACCTTTTAAAAACCTCTCTACATTTTATATAAGCGATAAACCTTGGCAATGTTGCAAAGTGCCTGTTTCTGAGTTTTCTGCCACACTTTTTTTTTTCTTCTCACTTCTCTTAAAAGTAAAGGCGTCACTCTCACTCATATATACAGTAAGGGCACGGTTTATGTCAACGCTCCGTAATGCACTGTACTGCCTGTCACCCCGAAGTGGACTCAACAGAGCGCGTGGATGAGACAGGAGAGGAGAGCCAGACCTCGGGGGGTAAGTGCCACGAAGAGACCGAGACTGTAACCTCAAGAGGAGGGGGAGGACGATTCCACTGAGATGCCTCCTCCAGATGGGAAGTGGCAAGTGGGAGAAGCGGAAGGGAATCGTATCGACATGCTCTGCCTCTGCAAGCCCTCAGCCGAGCCATTAGCTGCACCGGAGGGCCACTGGGGAGGGCCGAGATTTCACTTCACTGTCGGAGCGAAGCAAGTGGCTGTTCCTAAGTCTAGCAAAGGTACAATACTAATGAAGAAAGGAACTGATGGAAAATGCTACAAATGGACAAAGCAAAAAATAATTGATGTGGTTTAACTAGATGTCAGGCTGTGTAATGAACACTTCTAGCCCTGTACATTTGTCAGACACTTGGAGTAATCATATGCAATACTGTGACATAATGTGAGTCACTGCTGGTACAATACAATATAGTACATACTTTACATAGGGAAATTTGCCCCCTGCATTTGACCCATTGTTCAATGCCACTGGGAACAAAGAAAAAGTAGTAAAGTGCTGTACTTAAGTAGAATTTGTAGGTATCTGTATATTACTTAAGTAGATTTTACAGTGGGTACTTTTTACTTTACTTGACTACATTTGAGAGCAGGTATCTGTACTTTCTACTCCACTACATCTTTGAGCAGGACTGAAAAGTACAAAGTGCATTTCATGTGATTTGAGGGGTTATTTTTACCGTGTTCGTGGTAACATCCTGAATAAATGTGTAGAGTTCACGCTTTGGCTTTGAGCAAACAAAAATAGATACACAAAATTCATACGAAAAACTGAGAAATATATCCGTATTGCTACTGCTGACCAAAATATGTATGTACTTTTTAAAACTGTATCACTACATTTACCACTTTAACAAATTAACAGCATTTGCGTGAAATACTTTTGCTTTTTGTCCTTAAACTTCATTTTCAAGCAGATTTTTTCATGTGATATTTTACTTTTACTTAACAAAATGGAGTACTCATTAGGAGCAGTGTGCGTCGCAGTGCAGTACAAGTGCAGTACCCATCTCCATGATCTTGTTGCTAGGCTCAGGACTACCTTAGCTGGAGGGTTGTACCTACTGTGCATGTTTTGGGTTGATGGGGGAAACCAGAGTGCCCGAAGGAAACCCACCCAGACATGAGCAGAACATACAAGTTCCACACAGAAAGCATCCCAGAAATTGAACCCTAAACCTTCATGCTGTGGAGCGGGAGCACTTATTTTGTCCATACGGTGTACTATATAGTCATAGCCACTAGTTTTGCAGCCATATAATGAAAATAATTAACTAGATTTATACAGCAAGTTTCAACACACCCAAAGCTCTAATCATTCACTCCATACTCAATGGTAAAAAGCAACTATTGACCATTCTGACCACTACCAACGCTTATACACACACTGCATGCATACTTATATTTTGACTCTACTCTTTGTAGTTGAAATCAGAAAATCCAAGAATGACACTTTCTCTGTCTGTGAATTTTTCTTTCTTCTACTTGCACGGCACCTTTCCTCTCACACGCTGATTAAACTGAAAACATCCAATCTTAAACACTTGATACAATCTCACAAAACTCTCCTTATCACGGATGCATTTATTCTCAGCTATTTTTTGTCTGATCTGAAGAAGTTCTCTCAGAATGTGTCAAATGAAAGCAATCAACATTCTTTTCAGACAACAGTAATACATCGAAAACAGATTTGTCCTGTATTCGAATGGATGTTAAGATGGTTGCTTACTTTTAATTTTTGTTCAGTTGAAGCACATGGAATTCTCAGCATAACTCTTCCCCAAAGTATGCATTGGTCTTAGGCATGATTGTTTTGCCTGGAAAGTTTCTCAGTATGGCATTAAACAAGGCAAGTGCACAATTCGCACACAAAGCAATTCAAAGTGCTTTACACAATAAGAAAGACATTAAAATCCCAATGCAAGTGACGTCACATCTGCAGAGAGGTGAATCTGAATGCATGGTTTTCAAGGATTAAAAAACTGTAATTGAATAAATGCAAAGCAATGTTTAAAGTGAGACTAAACATCCATATTTCAAGCCTTATTCGGCCCTGCCCACTTTTGCCATAAATGCAACTAAACTGTGCTTTCTTTCGCATAAATAAATGGTATAAACTAGGTTGATTTGTGTTAAAATGTTCCATATTCATGTGCCCCAACAAGTCAGCAATGCCTCGATTCTCTGGAAGCTTTAAAACAGCTTTGTAGTCTGTATAGAACTTATTTACTGTCAACATCAGCAGCCCTATGCAAAATAATACAACCCGAACGACAATAGCAGCGCCCAAGGCAACTTCTGGAATAAGGTGAATACTGAGCAGTGCCTGAAGGACTAAAAAATAAGAGAAAAGTAAGGGAGAAGAGGCGGGGTCTGGACATAAGAGAAACATTGTGATTGGTCTAACAGCTATCCACACTTGAAACTCCGCCCTTGTAGCTCGATGCAATTGGGCCAGTCTTTCGTGATGTCACCAACTACTTGGAATTGCAGAGGTCACGGATGAGTCTAGTTACTGTGGATGGGACATTACAAGTTAAACAATCTCCGTGGAGACAAGCAAACAGCAAACCTCCCCTCTAGAAACGTTGTAAAGTGCACCTTTAAGTCCACGGCCTTGTTGTAAAGTGCACATAATCTTGCCCTTTCTCTCCCCCCCTCTCTCTCTCTCTTCTTTCTTTCTCCCCTTTCCCTCCATCTCCACCTCCCCCTCTCCACTTCTTGACAGCAGTGACAGGCTGTGATCCATATGCCAGGCGCCCGTTCAGATGTGCCCCAGCCCGGAGCAGGATATGTGGACCGAACCCTGTCAAAACCTCCTCCAGCCGCTCTTCTCACCCAAGACAGCCAGTGCCACCGCCAATCACTCTCGGCCCTCCTGTCTCTGTCGCTATAGGAGGAAATCTGACTGTGAGGCTGTGAATGCATAATACAGTACAAGTCTGCTGCCTGACACTCCGCCTTAACAGTAAAAGCAAACAGATGTGGCCAGACAAGCAGCCATACATTTTTAATAAAGGCCACCACTGGAGAGAGCAAATATAAGATGGAAAACTTTGGAAGAAACAAGATTCAAACACATTTTCTGGTCTTATGAATTATAGAACATTATTATGATAGAGTTTTGTTGGATCATACCTGCTGGGATTTTGTGATTGTTCTAAACACTAAATCAAATGTTTTTGCTATGAAATTGTGTATATGATGTTTGAATCGCATTATCTACTGTTCCTCATCAGTTTTTGGCAACTTTAGTGCAAACTAGGGAAATATGCAGCTTTCTGGTCAAAGATACCTAAGTCTAAGCATGTGCAGCCTTCAGTAGTCAGGCTTTCTAGTAGTTGGTGACTATACAAAAGACTGCTCTGATTACACCCAGGTATTTTTTATTACAAACAGCTGGCTACAAGGGCAGAGTTTGAAGTGTGGATACCTGTTAGACCAATCACACTCTTTCTCATTGTCTGTTCTTGTCCAGACCACGCCCCTCCTCTCACCTCACTCCTTCCCTTTAGTCCTCCAGTTACTGCGCAGTTTAGCAGGTCTATTTGAAAACTGGTTTTGGGTGGTGTTTAAGTGTTTAGTCCCACTTTAAGTTGATGTGTTAGAGGTTATGCAGATGACATCACAGTATTCTGAATTTTAGCAGTGAATGGCAAAACTGTATGAATATCAATGGTGAGAAATGATATTTTCTCACGTAAAAGCTCAAAACACAACTCCTGAAGCAATATGCAGGGAATTAACTACACTATGAACAAATAAAAAAATCAGCCCATTGAACCGTGAAGGCCATATATACACTACACTACACATCACACAATTGTTACACCTGTGTAATTTAATATATTCAAAACAATGCATGGCGACGTGCCTCCACAGCATGTTTACCCGTGTTGAACTCTACACCACCCCTGGTAGAGCAGATGCTGTGTCTCTCACCTTGTACTATATGTGTCTCTGCTCCTATAGTTGTCTATCACACTACTGTATATGCGTTGGCATGAATTCTCAACCTGACTCCCAGTCTGGGGACCTGTCGCCCCGCGGTTGCCCTGGTTTCCTTTGAGAGAAAAATGAGCATATCCGGCAGCAACACCAACCCGGAACAAACCTTCATAAGAGCAACTGTGAAAAAAGCATGCCAAATATAGATCTAACAGAGCTCAGAGTAATGATGCCGATTGCCAGTTTTGGCTAAAGTTAGCTGATTTATCATATTCAAGTGGCAGTGTGCCACTAAGAGCGAACACAGTGGTTTTCTGTCTCTGGTAGGCTATTTAATTATGTCATAGCCACAGATGGGGGGCAAGGGCCAGATTAAGAGGTATCTAAAAGATGAATTCACAAATGTTGAACCTGATTTTCTATCTGATTTTCTATCATTGACTAGACTCTAAAACTCGAAACTGAATTTTAACAATTGCAGTTTCACCTGCCCACATCTGTATTGTATTATTGACTTATACAATCTTATGATTTAAACTAAAACTGAAACCGTGCATAGCAAGAAGGATTCTCACGTTATTTGAGTTCACGAGAATCCTTCATGGTACCTGCTGTAAGGATAATCAGGTGAGAGGACCAATCACAGAGCAGCACTGAGGTTTGTGTAGAAGCCAAAGGTGAAGCGCCCAAGCCAACCAAAACAAACATGGTGACACCGACAGACGTACTTCAGCCTATTTGAGCATCAATATGGATTATTTTGTTTGTGCAGACATGCAGAAGTGTGATTTTTTTGTTTTTTTGTCTTGTTTCGCTGTTGTGATGCCATCCCAGATTGATAATGTTGACAATAACTTAATTCAGAGTGCTACACATATCAATCTGGCCAGCGGTAAGATGTTAAAGTGTTGATTGGGAAATGAACTTAATTTTGAAGACTTTTTTTTTTTACAAGTTCTAAACAAAAGTGTCAGGCAAACGCATGTCTCACATAGTTTTCTCATTCTAAATCTAGAACAAGCAGAATAGGCTCCCATTTGAAAATAAAACTCCTGTAGAAGTTCAGATGGAGATGGGTCCCCAGGCACCCTCTGCTCCTGACAGGTCGTCCCAGTGTCATTGAAAGATGGGTCAAATGCACAAGCCAAATGTCCCTGAGGGGACACTAAAGTATATACATTTATTAGCTGATTATATTGTGCGAAAAAATTTATTCATTTTATAGACAATGAATGACAAATATATAAAAAGTTGTGTTTTCCATGCAATTCATTCAAGGTTAGAACCCAAAGAAGCTACAGAAAGCATTTACTCAAACCCTCAAAGAGAAGTGTGCAAGATAATGAAATATGTAACAGAACTTTTTTTGCCACTGCAGGGGTGCAAGTATCCTCTTGTTCCAGGTATGTTTTTTTTTACTGTATTTGATGAAATAAGTCATAACGAACCTGACAATATTAGAGGGAAACTCTGCATGATAGATTTTAATGATGTTTCTATTTTCAACTGTGCAAAAATCACGGCAACTATTCACTTCACAATACTGTTGCTAATTTGACAAGTACAAAAAATGAAAACCGGTATTTCTCTAGTTTGTCAAAAATGTTACATTTTCAGTGAATTCAGTGAAAGAGGTCTCTCAATACCACTTTATTATTATTATTATTATTATTATTATTATTATTATTATTATTATTATTATTATTATTATTATTATTATTATTATTATTATTATTATTATTATTATTATATTGTATTTATTTATTTATTTTTATCAGTGTTTTAATTATTGTGAGAAGAAGCATCATAATTACACCATAAATAACAATTGTGAAATCCTATATTATACTGTGACCGGAAAATCTCTGTTATTAATTAAAGCTGAGGTACCTGATTTTCAAATTGAAGTAGGAGGAAGTAGGTTTTTATCTAACTTGTTCGTAGGTATATTTGTATATATCTGCATGCATTTTTGGCCACTTGCACAACTTTACAACTGCTTTTTCATATGGGAAAGTGAAACAGAGTGGACCTTTTTTAAACAGAGTGTCATATAGTGACTCAATTGGCTCTTTCAATTTGCAATAGATAAAATGTTTTGTGATTAGATGAAGATGCCATGTATTGGTCTTTGGAGGGTTATGGTTAGTTGTGGGTTGATTTATGATAAAAAATTGTTTGTTACTTCAGCTTTAAAGTGGGACTTGATGCCTAAACTCCGCCCACAACCACATTTCAAATAGAGCTGCTAAACTGGGTGGTATCTGGAGGACTAAAGGGAACAGTGAGAGAGGAGGAGGGGCAGGGTGTGGAGGTATAAGGAACAGTGTGATTGGTCTAACAGTTATCCACACTTCAAACTCCATCCCTGCAGCTAGTTGTTTTGTATTCATAAACACTTGGCTGTAATCAAGGAAGGCATGCGTGATGTCTTCAACTATTTGAAATGGCAATGGACAATGGAAAATGCTACAAATTTACCTAGTTTGCATTAAAATAGCCAAAACATGACTAGGAACAGTAGATAATGTTATTAAAACACCATTTACAGTTTAGCAAAAATAACAAAAGGTAGATTCGTTTACTGTGTATTTCCACTTTAACCGAATGATCTTGAGTTGGACTGCTACTGTACACATTTATGGAGAGGTTGTCAATACATTATATAAACAAACAAACAAACAAACATAAGCAAAGTCAATGCAAAAGTACCCAGAGTGTGGTCAATAAGCGGCCATAGCTACACATATAAACAAGCTGAAATATTGATGCAGATGGAAGTCTCAGGAGAGGAGGAACCAAGGAGTTGTGTGGTGCCATGCAGTCTGACTAACCCACACCACTCCTCCTGGTCAACGCTACTCCTACACTACAAAACACACATAACTAGATATTCTTTCCTTCATTTTTATCTAACTTGACTTGGGAGATATACTTAATGAGGGGGGGTATAACACTTCTATGGGGTATTAATTGCTAACACATAACATATTTAGATCAGCTTGTTACCTTTTATTGTTTTGAAAATTCTATATTCATCAAAAAAAGACAAGTTTCACTTTCATTTTGATGCTCTCAGTCTCCCCTTCCTTTGCTCCCTGTGCTAAGTCACTCTCCCTTCTATCATAATACAATTAGCATGTATTCCGCTACTAGAACTACTGTACATTTCATCAGGTTTGTGAAGTTGTAGTGTATTGTTTTGTATCTTGCATGTGTATACTTTGACTAGTGCACAGGAGAGATCACTAAATTACTCAAACATGCATGGATGACATCTAAAACTTCTCCCTGCGTTATGGCCACTGCCCTTTTGAGCATTATCACAACACAATTAGTGTGCATTCCACTTTTGAAACTACTGTACATTGTATCAGGTTTGTGAAGTTGTAGTGTATTGTTTTGCATCATGTGTATATGTATGTGTATACTTTGAATAGTGACCAGGAGAGATCACTAAATTACTCAAACATGCATGGATGACATCTAAAACGTCTCCAGGCATGTTTTTGATGAGGGAACAGTGGTAGAAAGCTCCAAAAAGTTGGTTTTGCATAATATCTCTTCTTTAATATGCACTTTTTTTTTTTTTTTACCCCACTGGCAGCAAACTTTGTCTTAAATTAGAAAAAAATGAAAATATTTTTTAATTGCTGTACTATATGATGTTTAAATCCATGAAATCCTTATTTGATTATTTCTTTATTTTTGGTAATAACAACCAAAATTTCCATAGTAAAAAATAAATATAAAATCGTCAATAAACATATTAATCTAACACATAAATCTACACTTTCTAAGTATGTATAACTGACACAAAGTTTGTTTTTGCAGTGTAACCTCTTTTACTTGTTTAAAACATAATATGCACTTTGTTGTACCGCAGCAGTGTAACTCAATCCGCGCAGCAGTTGTCCACTCATTCAATTAATCGATTTGCCTGTCATAAACCTGAGTCTGTAGCCTGTTGTAATGCCCATTCTCTCTATGGGCTGAATGGACTTAGCCATAGCCCCAGCAGGACTTTAGAGTTATTTAAGCTTTCAATGGCTTTGGATAATGTGCATGGAGAGCACAGCGGCTAAAAGTGTAGCTATACTCAGGTCTCCATAATTCGTTTAGAGGAGTCCGCCGAGGCAGCAGCGAGGAAATAAAAACATCAACAGCAGCAGAGGGTTCAGATGGGAGGCCAGACAAACTGCTTTAATACACGCAAGGTAGAGCTTCAAATGTACACCTATACCTGAATATTAAAGGAAGGATAGCACAACAAAATACAATGCGTTAGTATACAGCTCACAGTACATGCACTGTTCTGTCCTATGACTTGCTATGGTTGCTACGGTGCATTAAAGTGCATGTAACCGATTTCTTTAATAAAGGAAAAATTGTCTTACTACACTAGATATACAGTATTGTAAATCCAACTTTAGACTCAAAATGAGACCACTGTGCGCTGTCTGCATCTAGTTTTCAAATATAGCGTTTCGATAGCTTGTGTACCAAGAAGTAATGCTGCCGTTAGGTTCATTTATGTGCCTTTTGTAGTTAAAAAGCACATTGGAAAACATGTGAAAGAAGCTCAAAGTCCACTATAAAACATTGACTAGGATAGGCCCTGTATTTACAAAGATATTAACCATAAACTGTGTAAAAAAAAAATCTGCAATTTGACAGTTAAACAGTAAATTCAAACATTTAATTTTACCCACCATGTTAAAAAATGTTGTTCCCTCATCAAAAACATGCCTGAAGAGGTTTTAGATGTCATCCATGCATGTTTGAGTAATTTAGTGATCTCTTCTGGGCACTATTTGAAGTATACACATGCAAAACAATGCACTACAACTTCACAAACCTGATACAATGTACATTAGTTTCAATAGGGGAATGCACGCTAATTGTGTTGTGATCCATACATGTTTGAGTAATCTTGTGGGAGCACTTCACCCATACTCCCACACGACAATTCTCCATAAATATACAAAAGTATAATACAAAACTGCACACAACAACTTAACAAACCTGATGCAAGGTGAGGGAGCTTCATTAGCGATCTGATTGTGTCGTGATAGCGCTGTGAAAGAGGAGTGACTTTGCGTGGGGAGCAAAGAGAGGGGAGACTCGAAGCATCAGAAATGAAAGTGAAACGTATAAAACATGTTAATATGTTGTTTTAGGTGAATATAGGATTTTCAAAACAGGAAAAGGTAATATGGTGATCTAAATATGTTATGCAAGAGCCAGTTTTCTCTGTTGATTACATGTAATTTTTGTTGAAATATCTAAAGTAAATTCACAAATATTGATACTGAACCCTAAATCCGGTCATATATTACAACAAAAATCTGCACTTTAACAATATAAATTTGACCTGCCCCCCAACTGTACAATGTTGTAATGTTATCTGTAACCCAGCAAAAGTAAACATCTACAGCATGTATTTGTGATCAATTGCCTTGTAGATAGTGGCTCCTAATCTTCATTATGTGTCCTCTTCACTCAACCTCACCATATTGTCCTATATTGAACGCTCAGCAGGCATAACACCTACAGGCTGATTTACACTTGTCTCTTACGTGCCTGTACAAAGACATTCCCTGTGACTTCATATTGCCCACTTTGCTGAACTGTGGTCAATGCTGCGTGACAGAGCCATAACTCACCGCACTGCCTCCCTGGTACAGTGTGTGGAGATACAGGCCTGGATAAGCAGATCACAGGTGCTCCGCTGCAGCCCGGAGTGAATGGGATTACCTGTCCTCTGCGGGCCGAGCTGAGAATGAGGTCAGGAACGCTCATAAGGCCAGGTGTGCAGTGTCTTTGAAGACGGCACTGCAGTCTCCTGGGTAACCAAGAACTGAAAATATTAAGACTTCAATAAAGGAAAAAGATAGTGTTGGTTTGTGGTTCAGGTTTAATAAAAGCTGCAGTGAAATAGTATGCATTACCCGTATTTTTATTGGGCTTTAAATGTGGTCTTGAGTAACTTTGGTTTGGAATTGCATGATTTAGAACTTAAAATAATGCCTAATTAAAAATAACAGACATCATTCCATAGCCTCAGTTCTCAATATACCCTGATCTGGTGCAGCTTACTATCTACTGCCACAGTGAAAACAATTAAACTAGGTAATGAGGAACATGTCCGGAAATGTAAATTTTAAGCAACGCAGCAGTAATGAGCGCAATTAAAAGTTAGAAATACTTAACACAAGTCTAATGATGATTTATTGACTAACTAACTATGACATCACAATCATGGGAAATTTCAAAAGGAGTATTTAGTTAGGCTCAGAGACAAAAGATGTTCTACTGATGATTACTGAAACCAGTGTGAATGATGTGAAATACAACTCCAGGTATGCTCTAATGAGGGAACAATATTCTAAAATGGTTAAAAGTTCAAAAAGTAAATTTAGCATAATGTATTCTTTAATAACAAGAATTAGTTTTCAGATTCATGATGTTGTATAGGACTGAGGCACCGGGGAGGTTTGAGTTGCTGGAGTTTTCTGTGTCTGTCTGGGTTTCTTTTAGGTACTTTAATGTCTCTGATGAACTTTAAAGCCACACTATATAACTTTTCTTGTGGAGGTTCAGCCACTTTCTTTTCTTCTTGGAGATGTTATAGCTTAAACTGTAATGAGTCAATACATCGCCCCACTCTACTCCTGACCGTTTGCATCTTCGGAGCCAGTCTTGTACAGCACACAGAATATTGATTTCATATAGTTTATAGCTTACATTAAACCCTCCATGCTCGGGTATTACTACACATTATGTAACAGTGTTTCATAGATGCATACGACAAACTAGCTACAGTCAAATGGGTTGTATAGTAGACATAAATAAGTCGTTTGATATGATTGTAGTATACCGTGACTGACAAAGAATCAAGGTAATCCGAGTTGCTTTGTGTCTTGCTCAGAAAAGTTAGAAAGTTATTGGTTTGGGTTTATGAGAGAGCAGAATTTCCCTGACTCCAGTGTTGTTTGTAAATGTCAGTGGATATTAGATGTTTTCCAATATTGAAATTTGATTGACTTTTGTGCAAACTGTGAGCTGTGTGGACACATGCTGACATTTATTTTATTCATTCTGATAATGGCATTTGAAAATATGTCCAAATACGACTTATGGATGTGTTACTTGGTAATAGTATGGTAATGCTCTAAATAAACCATCACATTAAAATCGCTGCACCTGCTGTTAATTGACTTAAAAATGTGAAAAACAAATAAAACAATATATTACAACTTCACAAACCTGATGCAATGTGCAGTAGCTTTATTAGTGAAATACAATTGTGTTGTGCTAGCCCTCTGAAGGGGGTGTGACATGTTATTACATTGTTTTCTGCAAATATAGTATTTTCAAAACAATAAAACGTAGCATCGTGATCTAAATTTGTTATGTGTTAGCAGTTAATACCCCACAAGTGTAACACCCCCTCTTTAATATTTCTGAAACTTGGATTTGAAAGACAGGTGGCAGGTTTTTGTGACAATGGCCTTTCGCTGTCATTTTAGGAGCAGATCTGACCTCGCTCACATGGACTTTGTATTTGGCATCCTTTGACTTCCCTTTGCAATGCCAACATGAAATAGAATGAGCCCACTTTGAAGCTGGGTGTCAAAACATGAGTCCTTCACTTACTACTGAATAAGTCATGTCCGTATCTCTTGTGGTCAAACTTCCATCCTTTCAAGGTTTGTTTTGGAAGAAAGTTCAAAACGCCAGAGTAAAGTGAAGATGATAGTGGGATAGACATCAAAACAAGGACAATAATAGTTATGAAGTGCAGCTTTAGGGAACAGATGAGTGAATTCATTAAGGCTTTAAATATATGTGATTCCAGGTTTTCCGCTGAGAATTTTTACTTGTGAAAATTAATATTATGTGTTAGTTTTTCATCATTGTAATGAGCTGTAAAATTGAATGTGGTACAAATTAATGATCACTCTATTCAGTTTTAAACTACTTGAGCAACAACCTTATACACAAGATAATATAATATGAAATAATAATAATAGTAATATTAAAGGTTTGTATCTTTTTTATAAACTGCTTGTCTCTAAAGAAGTGTTATTGTTTTAATTTAGCCCCAGTTGCCAAAAAAAACTAAATAAATAAATAAAATGCACTAAAAAACTAAATAAATAAATAGAAAATTGGTTTATTACACTGAAAAACATAGAAAAACAAGGTTTACTTTGAACGGGTTTGTATCTCCACAAACTGACCCTTATTTGGCTTCAAGGAGGGCCTCCTCCTGCTTGTTTCCATGGAAATGTTGCTCTTTTGACTATAATATTTCAAATTATTTTCCAAAAAGTAAATGGTCTTATCTCCATGGAGAATATTCCAAAGTATGGTTTTAACTTTCTATTTCCAATCATGCAGTAGACTTTGTATCTGCAGAATGTTACATACCATCACTTTAAAGTTACATTGATGCCATTTAAAAAAAAAAAATGCATTTACACTTAATAAAATATGTGATACCTGAGGATACAATGGGGTCACCCTTCACAGACCTGGCCAGTAACTTTGCCTGGTGATGTCACTTGCTTGTCTCTATGGAGTAAGAGAAGCTCTTCATTGCCACACTGTGAGACATTCCACGCAAACAATACAATCTCCATAGAGACAAGCTAAACAAGTTGCAGAAACAGAAAAGTGACATATCGCACTTTTGAGCTGCACTCAAATGTTCTCAAATGTATAAAATAACCATAGAGGTCTGCATTTAAAACAAACATTCACCACAGCAACACATTTTTTTCGATCAAAAATGACAACGATTAGAGTCTCCAACTTTATGACACATTGTTATCTGTATTTATAATTCACAGGCACAAAACCAAACTGCTTTGACAATATTAACATCATCAACATTTGATAAGACATGAACGGGCTAATTAAAGCATGAGAAAAATAATTACTTTTGGAGTGTGAGCGGGAGTGCTATTGTGTTGATAGCTATAGCTGTACATGTCATAAGTATTACACATTACACATGGTCTGGGATACTTAAAATCCTACAGAAGGATTCATTTGATTGTTTTATTCTAATGTGAATTTACATGAACTGAAAATATAAAACTTTGTAAGCTAACTATTTAAACCATGCATGCACATTAGGCTGATGATCCAGGTAGGCCACTCCTGATAGATTAGGATGAGGATCCCTGGAACTGAGCCAGGGGTTTACAGTGGGAATCAACACCTAAACTCCGCCCATAACCACATTTTAAAAAGAGCTGCTAAACTGGACAGTACTTAAAGTAAAAAGTGAGGGGGCAGAGGGTTTGGACATATGAGTTACAGTGTGATGGTCTAATATACCCACGTACCCACACGTCAAACTCTAGGTGTTTGTATTCAGAAACACTTGGCTGTAATTAGGACAGTCCTTTCTGATGTCACATAGTACATGAAGCTGGAGTGGCCACCGGAGCCAGAACACACTTATTTTTATACATTTTAAACCAGAAAGCTGCAAATTTACTTTGTTTGCACTAAACTGAGCAAAAAAGGACTAAGAACAGTTGCAAATACTATTCAAACACCATGTGCACAGTTTAGTAGCAAAAAAGTTGATTTGTTTAGTTCCACATTAAGAATAGGTCAAATACAGATCTTTATGTATTTATTAATTAATTATTAATATTATTATTATTATTATTATTAGGCCCGAGCCTGGGAGAACGTCCTGGCGAGGGACTTATTAAAACCGCGTCCGGAGCGTGGAAAATGGCAAAAATCAAGTAGTAAACACGCCCCGACATGGCAGTGAGTGGTGTCACAAATTATAACTCAACGAGCTCTAATTGCCACCGAAAACCCCGAGAAAAAATAACAAAAGATGACTCAGTAGCGCCCCCTCAAACTTTCATTTTCATGGGTCCCATGGGAGCCAAACTTAGAAAAAAGTCAACGTAAAAATCCCAAACTCACATCAAAAAATAGAACATGTCAGGACATGACAAAAATGATATTATGGCCCCGCCCTAAAATGTACAGGATGTCAGCCATATTGGATCAAACCTGGGAATGGCAAAAGCACACACCCTCACATTTAGGACATCTCCTCGCACAATTTGCATCACAAACGCTTCATATTTTGTCAACAACCCACAAAACCCATGTGTGATTAAAGATTATCAATCACATTTTGACTATGACTTTGGGAGTGGTCATGGTAAATTTTCAACAAAATCGCACTCTTTGGAATATTTAAATAAAATATTTCTCTTTCACATATTTTTTGTTGGGAAAACGCTAATACAGCGTTTATGCACATTTGTGAGTTGAACACAATGGTATGCAAATCAAGGCACTCTCTCACAAAATGGCTCTCTAGCGGCCTCTTCAAATTTCATTTTCAAAAATTCGTAGAAGACAATCGAGTTGTCGTGGACCTGTGAAAAAATTCACAGGGGCCTTATTTGTGATGGGGCACAACGTGAGAAAGTCACATGACTGTAGCTTTTATTGTTTAGGAGAAAAATATTGGGTGGAAAAAAAATGTCCATTAATATTTATTATACTTACTGCTTTGAGGCCATTTTTGACCCCCTGAATGTTAACGAAAAGTCAAGTCAGTTTATTGGACCCAAAATTCAAGTTTGACAAAAAATTTATTATTTTGATGTTCACAAAAATTATTCTTTCAAAATGACTCAATAGCGCCACCTCAAAAATAAAAATACATTACGGCAATGATAGACCTTTTTTTATCATAGACAAATGAAATTTGGTACAAACATAGAACATGTTAAGACAAAAATTAAAAAATTATATTATGACCCCACCCTGAACCCTACAGGAAGTCAGCCATTGTGGCCGGAACCCATTTTTTTTCAAAATTTTACCTCTCACATTTGAATTTTTTACACTGTGAATTTTAATTCAAGAAACTTGCAAACTGGACAAAATGAACTAGACCCATGTGGGATTATAGGCAACTCATTTGAAATTTTCTACATCAAAAAATGTAGATGTGGCGGGCCTGTAAATAAAAAAGTAATTTTTTAAAGTTTTAAATTACGGCCCCCTCGGGCCCCTCGGCCACTTCAATGCCACATATTCATATTTGACAACATCATCACAACCACTTATAAAAAAGGATACAAATTCTAGAGGCTCACAACAGCAATAACCACAAGTATAACAGTATAAAAACATGTAAGGAAGAGGAGTCTGCCAAAAAAAATGTTGTTTTTTTTTCTTGGTTTCTGGTGCATTTTAATGTTCCATTTGACTAAAGTGGGCTTACATTTATCAATTCTTTATGTCATTAAATGCAGAATTAGATAGAGTAGCCAAATGTTGTACTTAAGCAAGAGTACACTTACAAAGTAGTGATCCAAGTTAAGAGTTGCATAAGAGAAACAGCCCGGACATGCCATCAGATTTATAATGAAAGGAGTGAACATTTAAAAAGAGAGGATTTTAGGATCACATTATTTTTATGTATATTGTCAGGCTTTGGATGCTGAGACTCTACGTAAATGCATCTATGAATGAGTAGGGGTGCACAGATACCGATACCAGTATTGAGTGCCAGTACTTGTGCTCGGCAATGGGCTGCCGATACCAAGAGCTGATACCACTGTAGCTGTGGTGCCTCTTGTTTGACTCACAGCTCATCTCTCAGCTGAGCAGTGAGCTCTGAGCAGAGCACTGCACAGAGGTCCACAAAGATGCTCATTAACTGTTCTACACATATTAAGCACAGCTGTAATCATATGTGACTGTCACATGAAATATACAAATATTTAGGACTCTAAAGATTAAGATACACAGCACATCATGATTGTAATGGACCAGTGATGGGCTAGCGATGCCGTGCCGAGCATTAGTGAACATTCATAGTGGACTTCCCCAGAGTGAGTACCGGACACTGCAGCCTTCTCTTCAGATTCACTAAACTCCCACACGGTTCGAATGTGCACAAAATCACAGAGGATTTAAGTCTGATCTGTGTCTTTCACTCCCACTGGTCTCTGAACCACCATCCTCCTCCACATTCAGACTAACCAAGGAGGAACTACTATGGTGAGATGAGATATATTTTTGTTTTCTAATGGTTTATACTCAAAAAGGTCTTATCATGAAGAGTGAAGCAGTTCATGTGGCTAGAATCTGCAGTTTTCCTAATGGTCTTATAGGGCTCTACTTCAACAAATCTCTTCTGTTTGACTATGCATACAATTGAAGTAAACATATGCGTAGTAAGTTTGCTAGTGGAGGGTCAACCACCTGCTGCATCTCCTGCCTCTCCATGGAAACAAGCAGGTGATGAAACCAGGTTACATGTCAGATCTGAGGAGTGGTGACTGCTCTCATAGTCTGAACCAGTGTTGTCGCAATACTAAAATTTCAAACTTGATTTCGATACAAAGAAATTGACGCAATACTTCATACAGATTACGATGCCAGAATGAAAATGAAACATGCTCTTTGTTTAGTAATAGAGTGTCAATTCATTTTCAAACACAACATAATAGTAGTACTTGTCACAGTTCTGCCTGTTTGTATTTTCCTCAGTCCAGCTCCGTTTTTCAGCTTGTTCCGGCCCTTCTTTTGGTACCTCCCTGTTTTCCCTGCAGCTGCCTCTCGTTTTGTTAATCAGCCCAGGGTCATCTATATATACTGCTTCTGTTCTGTCAGTTCTTGCTAGATTGTTGAACAGTCAAAAGCAACTATCAAGCCCTATATCTGAACTACCCTGTTTGCATTTCTGAAGTTCTTAACCTGCATTTGTCTCTGTTTGACTTACCAGTTCCTGAGTTTATTTGCCCAGCCTGTTTCCCTTATTGAATCCCCAGTGTGGAAGAGATTTTCATTGATATTAAATAAGACATTATTCCTCAGTTGTTTAGTCCCTGATTCACCATATTCTGAGTTACCTGCTTAAAGGACTTTTTCTGTTGCAGTTTCTAAGACATTTGACTGTTCTCTTTGTGTTGCATTTGAGTCCAGTTTACCAGCGTGACAGTGCTGTTTTGTGTAAGATCGTAAAGTAGTTCAGATGAAGCTCAAATTGACACTCAAACTGTTCGGGGCCCTAATATGAACGCATCTTGTTACAGCGTATTTTTGAACAATAAAATCTCCTGAGTACATATAAGAAGTTTTTACTATATCACACTGTCCTATACATGGAGCGCACTACTTTTTCACCAACTACATTCGGACACCACTAAAAATAGCGTGACCCCTAAATAGTTTCCTAAGTAGAGAACTGTGAAAATGTGGTTGTGGGAGGAGTTTAGGTTTACATATTACACGTAATACTTTTAGCGTACTGTTATTTATACCTCAGTCTGCTTTAAAGAAAACCTACTATACAAACAAACTCCGATTACATGTACAAACCCATGTAATTCTTCCACCAATCCTGCACCAAGATAAAAATACATGTCGATCTGAGCCTATTCAAATCTATGCAATGACTTCCCTGTACGAGACCCACACATCCCTCTCTGTCTCCTATCTGCCTCCCCCCTTTTTTAATGTCCCTGTAAATCCTGTGGGGAAATTACCCGCGCCCGGTCACCTGCGCTTGTGCCAGACAGAAAACCTTTCCAAAGGGATTATTACGCCCTATACTAGCTCTGCCTCTCATTTCTCTCAAAGCCCAGGTATCAGGTATCCTCCATTGCAGCACCGTATTGCTTTGAGAAGAGGAAATTCCAGCGTTACGACCCCTAAGTCTGCACACCACTCACATTTGTCAGCTAGCACAATGGCATCCTAATGGTGTAAGGTGGTATGATTTTTACCTTATCACCTCTAGGACAGAAAGGGAGGGCCAGGTCATGAGGAAGGATAAAATAACCATAAGTGGGAAGAGTAGCCAAAAGTTGTACTCACATTACATGAAAATAATATTACTCAAGGAGAAGTACAGATTAGTGATTCAAAAAATGTAAGAGTAAAAAAGTATTTGAAAACGACTACTCAAGCAACTTAAATAGTAACTGTCCGGACGTAACATCTGATTTATAATTTGATAACTGCTTTGATGGACAAAACATTAAATCATCCATGAGCATTGCAAAAAACAAATGTTCAAATCATTTCATATTATCAACATAAAGCTTTTGTCACTCTTATTGGGAAGAGTAACTAAAAAAAAATAAAAAAAATACTGAAGTAGTACTGTTACTTAGTATGCTGCTAGAAAAGTACTCTGAAAAGTACAATTTCTTTAAAAAGTTACTCAGGTAAATGTGACTGAGTACTACCCATCTCTGTACTTAATAATGACTGAGATTCAGGGACAAGGAATCAAATGGTGGTGGAATATATGGAGACAGTAGACAACTTTGTTTAAAGATAAACTGCAACTTTTCTGCTCTGAAACACAGCCTTAAATGTTATAGAGCAGAAATCTATCTCCATGAAGATGACTTTATAGGGCCTAGTATTTTATATATGTTATTATAATAATGGTGTGTTCAAGAAAAAAAAAAAACTTGCAATGCAAACTGGTAGTTACCACTTAAGCACTACAAAAACAATGTATACACTTGATACATGTTAAATCCAATAATATTCTGTAATTTTACAAGTTACAGATGTGTGTGTTGTTGGTTTTTTTTTACATTTCTTTAGCCTTCATTTTATTATTGTTTACATATGGGTTATTTCAACTGGGACACTCTGAGGTCAGAACTCATAACGTTCTTTCGGATATTTCTGGGAAATGTTCGACCTCCTGGTTACCTGGAGTGCAGCACTCTGACTTTAGTTCTACTCATCATCAATCTGGGATGGCTCTTGCAGAAAAGGATCGGAAAACATGGAATGTCATGACAACATTATTTGAATCTGATTAATCAAAGCATCACAACAGCAGAAGAATCTAACTTTTGTTGTATCATTTGAGAAAAAAGCACCAACATCTTCCATATCCACAAATGCACAAAGCACTTATACTTTTAGCACATTTTTCACAAAAATAATCTGTATTGATGCTGAAATACTTCTTTCGGTGTCACCATGTTTGTTTTGGTTTATTTGGGCGCTTCACCTTTTGACCCCTACACAAACCTCACTACTGCTCTGTGATCATCTGCTCACCCGATGAACTTTACAGTGGCTGTTTGCCCAGATGGATTCACGTGAGTTTGTGAACTCTCAAATATCACAAGAATCCATCTTTAATGCGCAAGCTTAGCATAACAGCTGAAATTTTATAAATGCAAGACATATAGTTCTCTGAAAGGCTGTCCCTGCTGCACTTGGTTGAAGGATGTTTCAGAAGCAGAGAACGAATTACCCTTATAAAAGAATACTTACTTTGTTACTTTTACAATAATTATGCCTGTCTTGTACTTACAACTTTAATACCAGATAAAATAACCTGAATACAACAATAACATGCATTTATGCTTTAACTGTAAAGTTGTGAAGTTATGATAAATGAGATGAATGTATTATCTGCTCTGTATATAGTCTGCACAGTGACCCTTGACCCCAAGCACTACAGGTGCAGATTACCTCTTCAAGTACAGTCTGCCTGAGCTATGGCTGTATCGGTCCTGCATTTGATTTTAAAGCTGAGGGGCAGTGAAGTGTGAACTTTCAGAAGAAGAAGTTTACATAATATGCAAAGAACACATGGTTCATGACAACCTCAAAATTTATAACAGACATTTATTTTTTTTTGCCATGGTCCACCATAAGTGCAGTAACTATAAGTGGATAAACAAAAACTTTTATTTCACATTCACATTTGTTCCCTACTAGTTTTGACAACAAAACAGATGAAGATGGATACTGCCTACATGATTGTTAATTTGAGCATTCAGTATAATCCTCCAGATGGACTTTGATTCAGGTATTAAACTGACCAAAGCCGACAAACTGCAGCCCAAAAGAACACAGCAGGGAGTCTAATCTGAGGAGAAAGGCTGTCATTTCACTAAGTGACTCATCAAAGATAGACATTTAATCCAAGATCTCACACACAAGAGGGGAGTCTTTTGATCAGGAAATGAGGCCAGCACCAGCCCCCAGAGAAACCCAAATCCATTTTGGGAATTGAACTCTCTCTCAATTGAGAGAATGAAAAAAATCAACAAACGCTTCCTGTGGTTTGCTAATGAAGTTAAGCATATATATAAGAGGGCCTGGGGCTGTGGAGCTACAGAAGAGGGAATGACAAAATACAACTATTAAAACAGCTACCTGACATAAGTGGAAATTGTGCATATTAAAAGGTTCTGTACTTTTTGACACCCCATAAAAATATACCTGGAGTTGTTTTGTTTCATTTACACATGTTTGAGTAACCCTTTATTATTAGTTTGTCTACACTCCCAACCTCAAAATGCTCTGTTCCAACTGGTGATGTCATGAAGTGGTGGTTTTCAAGTCAACAACTATCTTTTACCTTCTGTTCTGTCAGAAATTGGCAATTCCAGAGCCCAAATCATCCAAATTATTGTAGTGAAAGTGTGTGGAGTTTAAAAAATCCTGTATTACCACATGATATCACAAGGTCTCTCTTTTTGGAGAGAAGAACTCAGCCTAAATAAGCAGGGTTTGAGTGTTAAACGTGTGAATGAAACAAGACACAACTCATAATATGGGCCCTTTAAATATTTTCAAAAGAGAATGTGTATCTCTTCAACACTTCTATAGAGGCATCCCTCATATGTGAACAGGTTATAGTCTCCGCTAAATGCCTCAGTGGTCAGAGCTCAGAAGGATTTCTATGAAGCGGATTTGACGTGGATTTCCTTAAAATTCCTCGGGATGTGGCTGTAAGCTCGTTCTCACTATTGTCTCACAGAGCAGCTCTCACTCCAATGCAATGAGAGCCAATGTCCAAGTGCAGCTAACACTCAATCTAAAAACTATTACACGTTTTACAAATACAGTATTTCAAAATGCAAAACAGAATATCTAGGGAAGATACTGACAATGAGAACATATTTTTATTGTGATTAGATTAGACTTATCAAGCTAAATGATCTACCAATGGAACATAATGGTTTGTATTAGTAATAGGAAAAGTACACTCCATTTAATGCTCCAATTAAGAGAAAAACAACAACACTTTGACCAAAATAGTATGCAGCTTGTATTAAGAAAAACATATCTATTATATTGGAATTAATTAGTCATTTAAACCTTACCTATTACTTTTTGGAGTCCATTTTACAAGTTCCTTAATAGTCATTTTCAAAATCTGGTACTACTGACTCAAATCTGTTACTACTAGCTCAAATTAAAAAAAATTATACAAAACAATAATATAGCATCTGTATATATACATTTTTGTGTCTATCCTTTGAAAATACTGCACGTTATTTAATGTTTTGTCTCTCTAATAACATTGATTTGGAATTATAAATCAGATATAACATCCAGACTGTTACTCTTTACCTTGTAGTCCGACTTGAACAATATCATTTTGAAGTAAGTTTACTTTTACTTGAGTACATTTTTTGGCGACTCTACCCACCTCTGGTCCTGTTGTAATCTGGTGTTGTGCTCTGGTCCTTATTGTGATGTATGTGCGGTGTGTTCCAGGTCAGAATGCAGGTGTGGAGTGCAGTCTGCTCGTTCCACACTCCTCTGTGGAGTTAACCTTAGTTGGGTTTGAACTGATCTGAACTTCTGCAGGGTTGTTAGCACTGAGGCCTCACAACAAGAGGGTCCTGGGTTTGACTTCTCCTGGGGCTTTTCTCTGTCAAATGGATCTGATGACTTGCATGGGGATGGACATGTTTTATGCCATACTGTGGAATATTATAACCAGAAGAACAACATTTTGACGGGAACGAGAAGGATGAGGCCCACCTCCAGCTGGAATAAAAGTCAGGTTTGTGGAGATACAAGCCCATTAAGAGTAAGGACGCATGTTTTTCAGTTTTTCAGTGCAATAAATACATCCTTAATGAAAAAAAAAACAACTTTTACTTTAGTTTAATTTTGGCAAAATGTTACATACTGTAGCTTTAAGATTGAGATTGATTGGTTTATTTCGAGTTAGTGCCAAGAGAAAAGAATAATCATGTTTACTACATGTACATTGTAAACAAAAGAAAAGCACATCTCTCAAAAAGGAGTGGGAAGAAGAAAACTTATATTAACCCACCCCTGATCATATCATAACTTCAAAAATTATGTGGTTACTTTTGTACATTGATCCCGGAGCTTAACAAATATTTACATATAGCAAAATAAATTACATCTTACATCTGTGTGTGTATATATATATATATATATATATATATATATATATATATATATACACACACAGATGTAAGATGTAATTTATTTTGCTATATGTAAATATTTGTTAAGCTCCGGGATCAATGTACAAAAGTAACCACATAATTTTTGAAGTTATGATATGATCAGGGGTGGGTTAATATAAGTTTTTCTTCTTCCCACTCCTTTTTGAGAGATGTGCTTTTCTTTTGTTTACAATGTACATGTAGTAAACATGATTATTCTTTTCTCTTGGCACTAACTCGAAATAAACCAATCAATCTCAATCTTAAAGCTACAGTATGTAACATTTTGCCAAAATTAAACTAAAGTAAAAGTTGTTTTTTTTTTCATTAAGGATGTATTTATTGCACTGAAAAACTGAAAAACATGCGTCCTTACTCTTAATGGGCTTGTATCTCCACAAACCTGACTTTTATTCCAGCTGGAGGTGGGCCTCATCCTTCTCGTTCCCGTCAAAATGTTGTTCTTCTGGTTATAATATTCCACAGTATGGCATAAAACATGTCCATCCCCATGCAAGTCATCAGATCCATTTGACAGAGAAAAGCCCCAGGAGAAGTCAAACCCAGGACCCTCTTGTTGTGAGGCCTCAGTGCTAACAACCCTGCAGAAGTTCAGATCAGTTCAAACCCAACTAAGGTTAACTCCACAGAGGAGTGTGGAACGAGCAGACTGCACTCCACACCTGCATTCTGACCTGGAACACACCGCACATACATCACAATAAGGACCAGAGCACAACACCAGATTACAACAGGACCAGAGGTGGGTAGAGTCGCCAAAAAATGTACTCAAGTAAAAGTAAACTTACTTCAAAATGATATTGTTCAAGTCGGACTACAAGGTAAAGAGTAACAGTCTGGATGTTATATCTGATTTATAATTCCAAATCAATGTTATTAGAGAGACAAAACATTAAATAACGTGCAGTATTTTCAAAGGATAGACACAAAAATGTATATATACAGATGCTATATTATTGTTTTGTATAATTTTTTTTAATTTGAGCTAGTAGTAACAGATTTGAGTCAGTAGTACCAGATTTTGAAAATGACTATTAAGGAACTTGTAAAATGGACTCCAAAAAGTAATAGGTAAGGTTTAAATGACTAATTAATTCCAATATAATAGATATGTTTTTCTTAATACAAGCTGCATACTATTTTGGTCAAAGTGTTGTTGTTTTTCTCTTAATTGGAGCATTAAATGGAGTGTACTTTTCCTATTACTAATACAAACCATTATGTTCCATTGGTAGATCATTTAGCTTGATAAGTCTAATCTAATCACAATAAAAATATGTTCTCATTGTCAGTATCTTCCCTAGATATTCTGTTTTGCATTTTGAAATACTGTATTTGTAAAACGTGTAATAGTTTTTAGATTGAGTGTTAGCTGCACTTGGACATTGGCTCTCATTGCATTGGAGTGAGAGCTGCTCTGTGAGACAATAGTGAGAACGAGCTTACAGCCACATCCCGAGGAATTTTAAGGAAATCCACGTCAAATCCGCTTCATAGAAATCCTTCTGAGCTCTGACCACTGAGGCATTTAGCGGAGACTATAACCTGTTCACATATGAGGGATGCCTCTATAGAAGTGTTGAAGAGATACACATTCTCTTTTGAAAATATTTAAAGGGCCCATATTATGAGTTGTGTCTTGTTTCATTCACACGTTTAACACTCAAACCCTGCTTATTTAGGCTGAGTTCTTCTCTCCAAAAAGAGAGACCTTGTGATATCATGTGGTAATACAGGATTTTTTAAACTCCACACACTTTCACTACAATAATTTGGATGATTTGGGCTCTGGAATTGCCAATTTCTGACAGAACAGAAGGTAAAAGATAGTTGTTGACTTGAAAACCACCACTTCATGACATCACCAGTTGGAACAGAGCATTTTGAGGTTGGGAGTGTAGACAAACTAATAATAAAGGGTTACTCAAACATGTGTAAATGAAACAAAACAACTCCAGGTATATTTTTATGGGGTGTCAAAAAGTACAGAACCTTTTAATATGCACAATTTCCACTTATGTCAGGTAGCTGTTTTAATAGTTGTATTTTGTCATTCCCTCTTCTGTAGCTCCACAGCCCCAGGCCCTCTTATATATATGCTTAACTTCATTAGCAAACCACAGGAAGCGTTTGTTGATTTTTTTCATTCTCTCAATTGAGAGAGAGTTCAATTCCCAAAATGGATTTGGGTTTCTCTGGGGGCTGGTGCTGGCCTCATTTCCTGATCAAAAGACTCCCCTCTTGTGTGTGAGATCTTGGATTAAATGTCTATCTTTGATGAGTCACTTAGTGAAATGACAGCCTTTCTCCTCAGATTAGACTCCCTGCTGTGTTCTTTTGGGCTGCAGTTTGTCGGCTTTGGTCAGTTTAATACCTGAATCAAAGTCCATCTGGAGGATTATACTGAATGCTCAAATTAACAATCATGTAGGCAGTATCCATCTTCATCTGTTTTGTTGTCAAAACTAGTAGGGAACAAATGTGAATGTGAAATAAAAGTTTTTGTTTATCCACTTATAGTTACTGCACTTATGGTGGACCATGGCAAAAAAAATAAATGTCTGTTATAAATTTTGAGGTTGTCATGAACCATGTGTTCTTTGCATATTATGTAAACTTCTTCTTCTGAAAGTTCACACTTCACTGCCCCTCAGCTTTAAAATCAAATGCAGGACCGATACAGCCATAGCTCAGGCAGACTGTACTTGAAGAGGTAATCTGCACCTGTAGTGCTTGGGGTCAAGGGTCACTGTGCAGACTATATACAGAGCAGATAATACATTCATCTCATTTATCATAACTTCACAACTTTACAGTTAAAGCATAAATGCATGTTATTGTTGTATTCAGGTTATTTTATCTGGTATTAAAGTTGTAAGTACAAGACAGGCATAATTATTGTAAAAGTAACAAAGTAAGTATTCTTTTATAAGGGTAATTCGTTCTCTGCTTCTGAAACATCCTTCAACCAAGTGCAGCAGGGACAGCCTTTCAGAGAACTATATGTCTTGCATTTATAAAATTTCAGCTGTTATGCTAAGCTTGCGCATTAAAGATGGATTCTTGTGATATTTGAGAGTTCACAAACTCACGTGAATCCATCTGGGCAAACAGCCACTGTAAAGTTCATCGGGTGAGCAGATGATCACAGAGCAGTAGTGAGGTTTGTGTAGGGGTCAAAAGGTGAAGCGCCCAAATAAACCAAAACAAACATGGTGACACCGAAAGAAGTATTTCAGCATCAATACAGATTATTTTTGTGAAAAATGTGCTAAAAGTATAAGTGCTTTGTGCATTTGTGGATATGGAAGATGTTGGTGCTTTTTTCTCAAATGATACAACAAAAGTTAGATTCTTCTGCTGTTGTGATGCTTTGATTAATCAGATTCAAATAATGTTGTCATGACATTCCATGTTTTCCGATCCTTTTCTGCAAGAGCCATCCCAGATTGATGATGAGTAGAACTAAAGTCAGAGTGCTGCACTCCAGGTAACCAGGAGGTCGAACATTTCCCAGAAATATCCGAAAGAACGTTATGAGTTCTGACCTCAGAGTGTCCCAGTTGAAATAACCCATATGTAAACAATAATAAAATGAAGGCTAAAGAAATGTAAAAAAAAACCAACAACACACACATCTGTAACTTGTAAAATTACAGAATATTATTGGATTTAACATGTATCAAGTGTATACATTGTTTTTGTAGTGCTTAAGTGGTAACTACCAGTTTGCATTGCAAGTTTTTTTTTTTTCTTGAACACACCATTATTATAATAACATATATAAAATACTAGGCCCTATAAAGTCATCTTCATGGAGATAGATTTCTGCTCTATAACATTTAAGGCTGTGTTTCAGAGCAGAAAAGTTGCAGTTTATCTTTAACAAAGTTGTCTACTGTCTCCATATATTCCACCACCATTTGATTCCTTGTCCCTGAATCTCAGTCATTATTAAGTACAGAGATGGGTAGTACTCAGTCACATTTACCTGAGTAACTTTTTAAAGAAATTGTACTTTTCAGAGTACTTTTCTAGCAGCATACTAAGTAACAGTACTACTTCAGTATTTTTTTTTATTTTTTTTTAGTTACTCTTCCCAATAAGAGTGACAAAAGCTTTATGTTGATAATATGAAATGATTTGAACATTTGTTTTTTGCAATGCTCATGGATGATTTAATGTTTTGTCCATCAAAGCAGTTATCAAATTATAAATCAGATGTTACGTCCGGACAGTTACTATTTAAGTTGCTTGAGTAGTCGTTTTCAAATACTTTTTTACTCTTACATTTTTTGAATCACTAATCTGTACTTCTCCTTGAGTAATATTATTTTCATGTAATGTGAGTACAACTTTTGGCTACTCTTCCCACTTATGGTTATTTTATCCTTCCTCATGACCTGGCCCTCCCTTTCTGTCCTAGAGGTGATAAGGTAAAAATCATACCACCTTACACCATTAGGATGCCATTGTGCTAGCTGACAAATGTGAGTGGTGTGCAGACTTAGGGGTCGTAACGCTGGAATTTCCTCTTCTCAAAGCAATACGGTGCTGCAATGGAGGATACCTGATACCTGGGCTTTGAGAGAAATGAGAGGCAGAGCTAGTATAGGGCGTAATAATCCCTTTGGAAAGGTTTTCTGTCTGGCACAAGCGCAGGTGACCGGGCGCGGGTAATTTCCCCACAGGATTTACAGGGACATTAAAAAAGGGGGGAGGCAGATAGGAGACAGAGAGGGATGTGTGGGTCTCGTACAGGGAAGTCATTGCATAGATTTGAATAGGCTCAGATCGACATGTATTTTTATCTTGGTGCAGGATTGGTGGAAGAATTACATGGGTTTGTACATGTAATCGGAGTTTGTTTGTATAGTAGGTTTTCTTTAAAGCAGACTGAGGTATAAATAACAGTACGCTAAAAGTATTACGTGTAATATGTAAACCTAAACTCCTCCCACAACCACATTTTCACAGTTCTCTACTTAGGAAACTATTTAGGGGTCACGCTATTTTTAGTGGTGTCCGAATGTAGTTGGTGAAAAAGTAGTGCGCTCCATGTATAGGACAGTGTGATATAGTAAAAACTTCTTATATGTACTCAGGAGATTTTATTGTTCAAAAATACGCTGTAAACAAGATGCGTTCATATTAGGGCCCCCGAACAGTTTGAGTGTCAATTTGAGCTTCATCTGAACTACTTACGATCTTACACAAAACAGCACTGTCACGCTGGTAAACTGGACTCAAATGCAACACAAAGAGAACAGTCAAATGTCTTAGAAACTGCAACAGAAAAAGTCCTTTAAGCAGGTAACTCAGAATATGGTGAATCAGGGACTAAACAACTGAGGAATAATGTCTTATTTAATATCAATGAAAATCTCTTCCACACTGGGGATTCAATAAGGGAAACAGGCTGGGCAAATAAACTCAGGAACTGGTAAGTCAAACAGAGACAAATGCAGGTTAAGAACTTCAGAAATGCAAACAGGGTAGTTCAGATATAGGGCTTGATAGTTGCTTTTGACTGTTCAACAATCTAGCAAGAACTGACAGAACAGAAGCAGTATATATAGATGAACCCTGGGCTGATTAACAAAACGAGAGGCAGCTGCAGGGAAAACAGGGAGGGTACCAAAAGAAGGGCCGGAACAAGCTGAAAAACGGAGCTGGACTGAGGAAAATACAAACAGGCAGAACTGTGACAAGTACTACTATTATGTTGTGTTTGAAAATGAATTGACACTCTATTACTAAACAAAGAGCATGTTTCATTTTCATTCTGGCATCGTAATCTGTATGAAGTATTGCGTCAATTTCTTTGTATCGAAATCAAGTTTTGAAATTTTAGTATTGCGACAACACTGGTTCAGACTATGAGAGCAGTCACCACTCCTCAGATCTGACATGTAACCTGGTTTCATCACCTGCTTGTTTCCATGGAGAGGCAGGAGATGCCAGCAGGTGGTTGACCCTCCACTAGCAAACTTACTACGCATATGTTTACTTCAATTGTATGCATAGTCAAACAGAAGAGATTTGTTGAAGTAGAGCCCTATAAGACCATTAGGAAAACTGGCAGAGTTCTAGCCACATGAACTGCTTCACTCTTCATGATAAGACCTTTTTGAGTATAAACCATTAGAAAACAAAAATATATCTCATCTCACCATAGTAGTTCCTCCTTGGTTAGTCTGAATGTGGAGGAGGATGGTGGTTCAGAGACCAGTGGGAGTGAAAGACACGATCAGACTTAAATCCTCTGTGATTTTGTGCACATTCGAACCGTGTGGGAGTTTAGTGAATCTGAAGAGAAGGCTGCAGTGTCCCGGTACTCACTCTGGGGAAGTCCACTATGAATGTTCACTAATGCTCGGCACGGCATCGCTAGCCCATCACTGGTCCATTACAATCATGATGTGCTGTGTATCTTAATCTTTAGAGTCCTAAATATTTGTATATTTCATGTGACAGTCACATATGATTACAGCTGTGCTTAATATGTGTAGAACAGTTAATGAGCATCTTTGTGGACCTCTGTGCAGTGCTCTGCTCAGAGCTCACTGCTCAGCTGAGAGATGAGCTGTGAGTCAAACAAGAGGCACCACAGCTACAGTGGTATCAGCTCTTGGTATCGGCAGCCCATTGCCGAGCACAAGTACTGGCACTCAATACTGGTATCGGTATCTGTGCACCCCTACTCATTCATAGATGCATTTACGTAGAGTCTCAGCATCCAAAGCCTGACAATATACATAAAAATAATGTGATCCTAAAATCCTCTCTTTTTAAATGTTCACTCCTTTCATTATAAATCTGATGGCATGTCCGGGCTGTTTCTCTTATGCAACTCTTAACTTGGATCACTACTTTGTAAGTGTACTCTTGCTTAAGTACAACATTTGGCTACTCTATCTAATTCTGCATTTAATGACATAAAGAATTGATAAATGTAAGCCCACTTTAGTCAAATGGAACATTAAAATGCACCAGAAACCAAGAAAAAAAAACAACATTTTTTTTGGCAGACTCCTCTTCCTTACATGTTTTTATACTGTTATACTTGTGGTTATTGCTGTTGTGAGCCTCTAGAATTTGTATCCTTTTTTATAAGTGGTTGTGATGATGTTGTCAAATATGAATATGTGGCATTGAAGTGGCCGAGGGGCCCGAGGGGGCCGTAATTTAAAACTTTAAAAAATTACTTTTTTATTTACAGGCCCGCCACATCTACATTTTTTGATGTAGAAAATTTCAAATGAGTTGCCTATAATCCCACATGGGTCTAGTTCATTTTGTCCAGTTTGCAAGTTTCTTGAATTAAAATTCACAGTGTAAAAAATTCAAATGTGAGAGGTAAAATTTTGAAAAAAAATGGGTTCCGGCCACAATGGCTGACTTCCTGTAGGGTTCAGGGTGGGGTCATAATATAATTTTTTAATTTTTGTCTTAACATGTTCTATGTTTGTACCAAATTTCATTTGTCTATGATAAAAAAAGGTCTATCATTGCCGTAATGTATTTTTATTTTTGAGGTGGCGCTATTGAGTCATTTTGAAAGAATAATTTTTGTGAACATCAAAATAATAAATTTTTTGTCAAACTTGAATTTTGGGTCCAATAAAATTGACTTTTCGTCAACATCCAAGGGGTCAAAAATGACCTCAAAGCAGAAAGTATAATAATAATAATGGACATTTTTTTCCCATCCATTATTTTTCTCCTAAACAATAAAAGCTACAGTCATGTGACTTTCTCACGTTGTGCTCCCTCACAAATAAGGCCCCTGTGAATTTTGTCACAGGTCCACGACAACTCGATTGTCTTCTATGAATTTTTGAAAATGAAATTTGAAGAGGCCGCTAGAGAGCCATTTTGTGAGAGAGTGCCTTGATTTGCATACCATTGTGTTCAACTCACAAATGTGCATAAACGCTGTATTAGCGTTTTCCCAACAAAAAATATGTGAAAGAGAAATATTTTATTTAAATATTCCAA